>NW_021604567.1:11598011-11642317 GCF_004785775.1 Grammomys surdaster | reverse complement strand
CCTCTCCCTCTCCCTCTCCCTCTCCCTCTCCCTCTATCTGAAAACTAGCAATCACAAGAGAAATGTTAACATGAAAGTGGGGGAATTTCACAGGGTCATACCCTTAGACAAAGACTTACAGACAAGGAATGGATATTTTATTTACATTTCAGATGTTATCCTTTTACCCCATACCTCCCCCTCCCACCCAGGAACCTCCTATCCCATCCCTCTTCCACCTGCTTCTATGAGGATGTGCACCCACCACTCCCACCTCTCCACCCTCAAATTCCCCTACACTCAGCATCCAGCCTTAATGGGACCAAGTATCTCCTCTTCCACCTATGGTCAACAAAGCCATCCTCCCCTACATATACAGCTGGAGTCATGGGTCTTTCCCTATGTGGTCCCAGGCTGGTGGTTTAGACCCTGGGGTTAGTTGGTATTGTTGCTCTTCTCATGAGGCTGCAAACCCTTTCAGCTCATTCAGCTCCTTCTCTCTAACTCCTTCATTGGGAACCCCTTTATCAGTTCAATGGTTAGCTATAAGCATCCACCTTTGAATATATCAGGCTCTGGCAGAACTCTAAGGAGACAGCTATATTAGGCACCTGCAAACATGCACTTCCTGACATCCACATCAGCATCTGAAGTTGTTTATCAGGTTTAGGAGTTCTCTGGTGGAAATTTTGGTATAACTTAAGTATACTATCATGTCATCTGCATATAGTGATATTTTGACTTCTTCCTTTCTTATTTGTATCCCTTTGACTTCTTTTTGTTGTCTTATTGCTCTAGCTAGGACTTCCAGTACCATATTGAATAGGTAGGAAGACAGAGGCCTGCCTTGTCTAGTCCCTGATTTTAAATGAATTGCTTCAAGTTTCTCTCCGTTTAGTTTGATGTTGGTTACTGGCTTGCTGTATATTGCTTTTACTATGTTTAGGTATGGGCCTTGAATTCCTGATCTTTCCAAGATCTTTACTATGAAATGATGCTGAATTTTGTCAAATGCTTTCTAAGCATCTAGTGAGATGATCCTGTGGTTTAATTCCTTGAGTTTTTTTTATATAGTGGATAACATTTATGGATTTCCAAATATTTAACCATCCCTGCATTACTGGGATAAAGCCTACTTGATCATGATGGATGATTGTTTTGATGTGTTCTTGGATTCAGTTTGCAAAAATTTTATTGAGTATTTTTGCATCGATATTTTTAAGGGAGATTGGTCTGAAGTTCTCCTTCTTTGTTGGGTCTTTGTGAGGCTTAGGTATGAGATAGTGACTTCAGAGAACAAATTTGGTAGTGTTCCTTCTGTTTGTATTTTGTTGAATAGTTTGAAGAGAATTGGTATTAGGTCTTCCTTGAAGGTCTGATAGAATTCTTCACTATTACCATCTGGTCCTGAGTGGGAGTGTGGACAGATCTTCATAGAAACAGGAGGAGAGAGGATAGGATAAGGGGTTCTGGGAAAAGGAGGAAAAGGGGTGAGGGGATGCCATCTGAAATGTAAATAAAATATCCAATAAAACAAAATAAAACAGCAAAAAGGAAAAAAAGAGAGAAGACGATATCAAGGTAGAGTAAAGCCTGATCAACACGAATATGGAGAAACAGAATGAGTCACTCCTACTGAGTACAGCATGAGAAAGGAGATAAAATGTAAAAGTGAATGTAGAGTATCTTCATCAACATAGGGAATATAACCATGACACGGAACCTAGGATGTTCTGTAATATATTGGAGCGTAGCTTGTACAAGTTTGAAGAACCATTGAAAAAGTAATACTTCTCATTTAGGAAGCATTGAATTATGAAAGCAGTCAGTCATGGAGGAATAAAATTAAACCTTAGACAATTTTACCTGCTCTGATATGCTTATTATTTAACACAGGATAAAGCTACCAAACTACAGTGAATGAAGATTAAGAATTCCCACATTAGCAAATTAAATTTATGGGAAGCTAAAGGAACTTGAGAAACTCCTCAAGTATTCTTTACTTAAGGAAAACACACACACATGTGCACACATACACACATACACACTACACACAAACTTCTTGAAAAATTGAGTCTTGATTGCTACTTAGTATGTGAAATCATAATCGAGAAAATTGGAGCTGGACTTTTTTGTAGCACCTATATAACAAGAAACTGCCAATTCTAAAGCCAGATGACAGAATTTAGAGATAAGGGAAGCTTTCTTGTTTAAAGGGAAATAGACTGAGACGTAGGATTAAGGCTTTAGGCAAGACACAAATTATACAAATGATCAAGATAAATTGTTATGATGAAGACAAAGTTTTATGCAACAGAAGTATTGATTATTCAAGATCTCTGGGATATTTGGTATGTTTTTAGTACAAGCCATGATTTCCCTCTTGTTGACTGGGTCTTACTGCTACCAGTTTACTAAACAAATATATACATATTAGTACACTAATCAAATTTACTAAACAGTTTACTAAACAAATATAACACATGACTAGTTATCTTTGTACCTCGTAGCTAAACATAGGTTTCACCCTTTATCAAAGAAATATTTCCTGTCAGAATAGGAAGCTCATTACCAAAAACCTAAACAGAGTAAAGTGCAGGGAACACACAGCCATGTGGTGCTCAGCCTCAATTGATATATCTACAGTACAATTCCTGCACTTACGGCTCAAAAGTCACAGTAGGAAGGAGGAAGAATGAATTTTAAAAGCAGGAACGGATGGCAAACTGTGATACTACATTATTGCCTAGAGTTGTCAGTGAAGACACACCTATAATATCTCCTCAGCATACATATCTAAGCAAAACCTAAATAAGAGCACCACCAGTAAATGTGCTAACATGAAAGAGGGAACTCTCATGTAACTGCAACCTTCAACCCTATTCAGAGTACTATAGGTAACTAACAATTTCTGAGAGAGAAACGTGTGTGTGTGTGTGTGTGTGTGTGTCTGTGTGTGTGTGTGTGTGTGTGTGAGAGAGAGAGAGAGAGAGAGAGAAAGGGTGAGAGGGAGAGAGCAAGAGCGAGAGAAAGAGAGAGAGAGAGAGAGAGAGAGAGAGAGAGAGAGAGAGAGAGAGACTGTACATGCATATGTGTTGATATAAAATAAAATATAGGTTGTAAATTTGAAAATGAGCAAGGGAATGTAGCGTTTCAGGTGGGATACAGAGTGAGTAGTCAAGGGAAAATGACAGTGATTAGCTTTTAAATCCAAAAACTATTTTTTGAAAAAGTGCTGCTTATATGTAATCCCAGAATGTCAAGAATGGATAAGCAGTAGACAGTACTTGGCTGCTTCAATGGTCATGATAGGCACTTGTCCAGTTATCATGGTGCATTTGTGACTTTTCTGTTGCTTCCACAAAAAAAAAAAATCTCACAGAAACAACTTAAAAAAGAAAGGGCATATTTTTCATATGGTTTCTAGGGAATCAATTTCATTCAAGCTGAAGAAGGCATGCATAATGCCAAGGGCATGGAATTGGATGATGGTATTTTTATCTAAATACAGATGTAGAGGGAAGTAGAGAGAAAGATGAGTAAAGAACATGAAATCATGTAATATTAATAATTGTAAAAGCACAACTCTACTGATATACACTGTCTTTATTTAAATGTTCTGTAACCTTCCCAAATAATGTCATCAGCTGAGGCTAAGTGTTCAAATACATAAACTAATGGGGTCTTTCTCTCTTAAACAAATATATATGCCTATTACAAAAGGGATCTGGTCAACAAAAGACTGTATTATCAAGAAAAATAACCTCTTTTTAAAATTTTATTTTAGTTCATTTTATTGGATATTTTATTTACATTTCAGATATTATCCACTTACACTATTCCCACCCTCTGCCCAGGAACCCCCTATCTCATTGCCCCTCCTCCTGCTTCTCTGCAGATGTGCCTCTACCTACTCCCCAACTCCCACCTCCCCACCCTCGAATTCCCACACACATGACATCCAGCCTTCATGGGACCAAGGATATCCTCTTCCATCTATGCCTGACAGGGCTATCCTCTCTTACATATACAGCTGGAGCCATGGATCCCTCCCTAAATGCTCCCAGGCTGATGGTTTAGACCCTGGGATCTCTGGTTGCTTGGTAATATTGCTCTCCTCGTGGGGTCCTAAATGCTTTCAGCTCCTTCAGTATTTACTCTAGCTTCTCCATTGGAAACCCCATGATCAGTTTAGTGGCTAGCTGTGAACATCCACCTCTGAATATGTCAAACTCTGGCAGACCTCTAAGGAGACAGCTATATCAGGCTCCTGTCAGCATGCACTTCCTGACATCCACATCAGCCTTTGGTGACTGCACATGTGATGGATACCCAGGTGGAATGGTCTCCAGATGGCCCCTCCTTCAGTTTCTGTCCCACACTTTGTCTCCATATTTCCTCCTTTGAGTATTTTGTTACTCCTTCTAAGAAGGACTGAAGCACCCACACTTTGTCTTCCTTCTTCATGAGCTTCATGTGGTCTGTGAGTTGAATCTTGGGTATTTCAAGCTTCTAGGCTAATATCCAATAATCAGTAAGTGAACTGGAAAATCTGGACGAAATGGACAATTTCCTAGACAGATACCAGGTAACAAAGTTAAATCAGGAGCAAATAAACCATCTAAACAGTTCCATAACCCATAAGGAAATAGCAGCAGTTATTGAAAGTCTCCTCACACACACACACAAAAAAAGCCCAGGAACAGATGGTTTTAGATGATTTTAGTGCAGAATTCTATCAGACCTTCAAGGAAGACCTAATACCAATTCTCTTCAAACTATTCCACAAAATACAAACAGAAGGAAACTACCCAATTCACTCTATGAAGCTACAATCACACTCATACTCACAAAGACCCAACAAAGAAAGAGAACTTCAGACCAACATCCCTTATGAATATCGACGCAAAAATACTCAATAAAATTCTAGCAATCTGAATCCAATAATATGTCAAAACAATCATCCATCATGATCAAGTGAGCTTTATCCTAGGAATGCAGGGATGGTTAAATATTTGGGAATACATAAATGTTATCCTCTATATAAACAAAGTCAAAGAAAACCTACATGATCATCTCACTATATACTTAGAAAGCATTTTACAAAATTCAACATCCCTTCATGATAAAAGTCTTGGACAGATCAGAAATTCAAGGCCCATACCTAAACATGGTGAAGGCAATATACAGCAAATCAGTAGCCAATGTCAAACTAAATGGAGAGAAACTTGAAGCAATTCCACTAAAATCAGGGACTAGACAAGGCGGCCCACTCTCTCTGTACCTATTCAATATGGTACTGGAAGTCCTAGCCAGAGCATTTAGACAAAAATAGAAGTCAAAGTGATACAAATAGGAAAGGAAGAAGTCAAAATATCACTAATTGTAGATGATACGATAGTATACTTAAGTGACCCCAAAACTTCCAACAGAGAACTCCTAAACATGATACAAAACTTCAGCAAAGTGGCTAGTTATAAAATCAACTCAAACAAATCAGTAGCCTTCCTCTACATGAAAGATAAACAGGCTCAAAAGAAATTAGGGAAATTATACCCTTCATAATAGTCACAAATAATATAAAATACCTTGGTGTGAATCTAACTAAGCAAGTAAAAGATCTGTATGACAGGAACTACAAGTCTCTGAGTAAAGAAATCAAAAAAGATTTTAGAAGATGGAAAGATCTCCCATGCTCATGGATTGGTAAGATTAATATAGTAAAAATGGCCATCTTGCCAAAAGCAAGAGTTAGAAAGAGAAATTCTCAAATTCATTTGGAATAACATAAAACACAGTATAGTGAAAACTATTCTCAACAATAAAAGAACTCCTGGGGGAATCACCATCCCTGACCTCAAGCTGTACTACAGAGCAATAGTGCATGGTATTGGTACAGACACAGGCAGGACTATCAATGGAATAGAACTGAAGACCCAGAAATGTTCCCACACACCGTTGGTCACTTGATCTTTGACAAAGGAGCTAAAACTGTCCAGTGGAAAAAGGACAGCATTTTCAACAAATGGTGCTGGTTCAACTAGAGGAAACCATGTAGAAGAATGCAAATCAACCCAGTCTTATCTTCTTGTACAAAGCTCAAGTCCAAGTGAATCAAGGACTTCCAGATAAAACAATATACACTGAAACTAATAGAAGAGAAGGTGAGGAAGAGCTTCAAATACTTGGACACAGGGGAAAAGTTCCTGAACAAAACACCAACGGTTTATGCTCTAAGATCAAGAATTGCCAAATGGGACTTCATAAAATTGCAAAGTTTCTATAAGGTGAAGGACACTGTCAATAGGACAAAACGGCAACCAACAGACTGGGAAAAGATCTTTACCAATCCCACATCTGACAGAGGGCTATTATCCAACATATACAAAGAACTCAAGAAATTAGACTCCAGACAACCAAATAACCCTATTTAAAAATGGGGTATAGAGCTTAACAAAGAATTCTCAACTGAGGGAGCTTGAATGGCCAAAAAGCACCTAAAGAAATGTTCAGTACCTTAGTCATCAGGGAAATTCAAATGAAAAAAACCCTGAGATTCCACCTCATACCAGTCAGAATGGCTAAGATCAAAAACTCAGGTGATAGTAGATGCTGGTGAGGATGTTGAGAAAGAGGAACACTCCTCCATTGTTGGTGGGATTGCAAGATGGTGCAACTACTCAGGAAATCATTCTGGCAGTTACTCATAAAGTTGGACATAGTATTACCTGAGGACCCAGCTATACTACTGCTGGGTATATATTCAGAAGATGCTCCAACATGTAACCAGAACAATAGTCCACAATATTCATAGCAGCCTTTTTTATATTAGCCAGAAGCTAGAAAGAACCCAGATGTCCTTCAACAGAGGAATGGATACAAAAATGTGGTACATTTACACAATGGAGTATTACTCAGCTATTAAAAACAATGAATTTGAGAAGGTAAATGGATGGAACTAGAAAATATCATCCTGAGTGAGGTAACCCAATCACAAAAGAAAAATAGAAAAACTCTTAAAGACTCTAAATATAGCATGAAATTGTCTACTACTTCTGAGACAAAGTGAAGAAAATCTGTTCTAAGATCTTTGATAATCATAGCTGTGAAAAATGAAGTATGTTGATTTTTTGACAGACCTTGATTTTCAAAATAGAGCTAACACTAACATATCACAATTCAAAGGGCTTTCAGAATTCCTATCACAGGTCGAGTCCGTGATAATCATATTTTAACAAGAGTCATGACTGAGGTCCATCTCACCATGGACCAACTGGATTTATGACCCTTCCTGGTGAGTTATTGTCTATATAACTGTAAAACATACAGTAGTAGAAAATATTCAGATATGTTCTTTTATCTACAGAGTAAGAGCTACTGTATTGAGAACAGCTAAATAGAGTACTGTAAAACTGGTATAGTGTTTATACTATTTCTACTAAAATCTAAATGAGATAAAATATCATTCATATGATAATGTCAAAATTATTTCTATACATAAAATTTCATGAAACACAACATGGGCTATGCTTCTCTTCATATTTCCATTTCTTTTAATTCTTGGCACTAGTAAAGCCAGACAGACAATGACACATGATGGAGGATTAACAAGAGTATGAACATACAGCATTACACCAACTGCATCTGTAGTTCTCGGTGTGGGAACTTTATTAGAGCCAACAGTGCCTTGGCTATCACTGTGTAACATACCCTGCTAACTGGTGTTCTCAGTGACAAATGCAACACATATTTCCTTTATATTTCATAGAAATCATGGTTTTGTCATAGAATTTACTTCATTATTTTTTCTTTGTTACTTTGAGATTCTTGCTCTGTTGAAAACAACATAAAAATAGAAACTATAATTTTGGATCATTGTTTCAAGATCCATGGTCATTATCCTTCACTGCTCCTATGCTTTCTCAAGGCAGCACAGGTAATAGAGTAATCTTTTCTCATGTTTGACAAGAGTCAGTAATAAAATGGGCCAGAACCAAAGTACCTTCAAAGATAAATCAACAATTACACATCTTTTTCAAAATACCACACCTATTATTTTCTAATACTATTCAAAATAACACAACAAGCCTGAAACAAAATTGTGCTAGTGTGGGTAAAAGCTATTCATTAGGAAATGGATAGCTAGATGTATTGTAATTAGAAACAATACATGAGACTATGAAACAAATATCATATTCAAATTAGCTTTTTTGTAATATACTATGAGAGAGTCTAAACAACATGGAGTCTGTATACATGTCATTGGTATGTGATATTAATGGTGTAATAATTGATCCAAATGAGAATCAAATGGGAATTAATCTCAATGGCTTGATAATATTTTTGCTATCTGAGAAATATTTTTTCTAGGTTTTTTGAGACAGGGTTTCTCTGTGTAGCCCTGGCTATCCTAGAACTCACTCTGTAGACCAAGCTGGCCTTGAACTCAGAAATCCACCTGCCTCTGCCTCCCAAATGATGAGATTAAAGTTTGAACATCTTATTATGAAACCATCTCAGTGTTAATACAGGATTGTAAGATAGAATCCTGAAAGTATTTTGGATGAAATGTTAATTCCTTATTCCAAATAGAATTTAAGTTGATTATTGGAGAATAATGATATTTGGCCTATTACATGGGAAAGTTTTTAGACAAATTTGATAATCATTATCCATAAGACAAGTTGTTACAGTTGTTCTCTATGCATGCTTTTGTATCTCCTATAAATTTGCATGCAGCCCATAGAAAGGATGTTTACTATATTTACAGATGCCTCATCTATTGATTAGGGTGTATATGTAATTATATCACATGTTCATTCTCTTTAATTTTCCCCTGCTTCAGCACAAATAATTAAATTATGTGCTGAAGCCACTGTTTGAAATGCTAAAAGTCAAGCTTTAAATTTGTATGCTCATAGCCAGTATATGGCTCATGGCTTATAATTGCTTAAAATTGTTCTTTTCTTGGATATTGCTAATTCTCAAATTTTAGTTATTTATACAAATATAGCTTAATTTAAGAAACATACACTGTTTCTTTATAAGACATTTAAGAGCTCATATTAGACTGCCTAGAACCCAGAACAATGCCAGAACAGATTTTTATGCCAGTGAGATTATAGACCTTACAGAAACAATTGGCCATACAATCTTATTCTTCATATCATCATAATAATAATAGCTTGAGACAATAATTTGATATTTCTAGAAAGTGTACAAGTTAAATAACAAAAACTTATTCTCAGTGTCCTCAATTTTCATAATGGTGTTAAGCCTTGAAGACTTATATGTGATCAATTATGACAAATAGATGTTACTCATTTTTGATTTTAGAAAATTAAAATATGTACATGAGACTTGATACACTTTTAAGATTTTTAGTTACAACTGCTTTAACAAAAAAAGCAAATAAAAATTATAATTAGTTATTGTCTACATTATTTTTCTATGCTTGGTGTTCCATATAAGATTATAGACAATGGAACTGGCTATTGACAGTCAAACATTTGAGATGTTTTGTTGACAATTCAATATTAACCTTATTACTGAGATTCCTTATCCTCAAGGACAAAGAATTGTGAAAGAGAAATTATAAAACTTTAAAATAATATCTTGATAGCAAAACTTTAAAATAATATCTTGATAGCTCTCTTGAATGTGGAAAGAATAACTATTGATGCTTCTTCCCTGGTTTTACAAGGAACTTTGAAAAATTGGCTTTTAAAAACTAAAAAGGGGGAATTATACCCCCCAGGGTCACCAAATGCACACCTTGCTTTTGTCTTATTTTAAATTTTCTGCAAACTGATTCTAAGGGTCAGTCTGCAGTGGATCGCCACTGGCATCCAGTTACTTCCAGCTCATTTGCCAGGGTCATGTGGAGAGACCCCTTAACTAATACTTGGTATGGTCCCAACCTTGTTTTAATTTGGGGCCGTGGCTCAGTATGTATTTTTTCAGAAAGAGAGAATGGAGCTCAGTGGCTCCCTGAAAGATTGGTCCGTCAAGTGGACACAGATCTCGAGCCTAATAATTGTGATTCTGAATATGATGGCTCAAAATCCTTATCTGCCATCAGATTTAACCTGGCATGTAGTCTCCATCAATACTTAAAGCCACCCACTATATGTGGTGGCCAGACTTTGTGTCTAAATCCCTGTCAACCAGCAGTTGGATTAGACACTGGAACATTTCCACTTCCAACCTTCTTTTCTACATTGCTTGGATAGATAAATCATGTTGCTTTTAACCTTTTAAACCTTGTGTCTCAAACGGATAGGTTACCTTCACACAAGATTGCTCTCAACAAGCTCATCTTTCATCGTGGCAGTTATCCATCGCTATGATGAATTGCAGCTAGTGCATGCCCAAAGGTCCTTTGGTCTGAATGTGGTTTTGGTCTTATGGGAAAGAGTGTGCCATTGATGGCCAGTTAGTCAACGATGGGTAAGAGTGTCTTGAACTCCTATAAACCTAAGACAGAGGCTTATATCAATATGCTATGTATGTTCCTCAATGACAGGTAATATAGGAGTAATATAGATGCCAACCTAAGACAGGCAGGGTTGCCTGGCCACTCTGTACCCTAGATGGGATGAAATATTGTACCCATCCAGCTGCTGGCACTGCTCATATCTTATAAAACTAAAAAGGGGGAACTGTGCCCTTCCCCCAGCCTTGAGCAGGCCTGAAAGACCTTGTTTACCAGGACTCTGGAGGTATGGCCTGGAGGCATTGCCTGCCCTTGGTGGAGGCAGTGCTTGCTTTGGCCTTGGTGCCTTTCTGGCTGCCTATAGCCTGGTACACAAGCTGAGAAGAATAGACTGCCTGCTGAGCTTGAGCTTGCTTTGAGACATCTCCTATAGATTACCTATGGATTCCTCTCACCTCCAACAAGATGGTTTCCGCTTACCCCCAGCACTCACCCCCAGCCGGCTGTAGCAAGAAGGAACTCTGGGGGTGGGGGTGGGCTATTCCCTTAAATTGAAAGCTGAACATTAAAGCACTGAGCCTCGATCAGAAACCTTTGTCCTGGCTTCATCTCTTCCTTCCCTCCTGTCCCTTCTTCCATTCCCAGCCTCTCTTTCAGGTGAACCCGGTTGACTGTGGCTGATGGCCCTCAACACTCTTCCCCACCTTCTCTTCTATTAGTTTCAGTGTATTTGGTTTTATGTGGAGGTCCTTTATCCACTTAGACTTGAGCTTTGTACAAGGAGATAAGAATGGATCAATTTTCTTTCTTCTACATGTTGTCCTCCAGTTGAACCAGCACCATTTGTTGAAAATGCTGTCCTTTTTCCACTGGACAGTTTTAGCACCTTTGTCAAAGATCAAGTGACCATAGGTGTGTGGGTTCATTTCTGGGTCTTCAATTCTATTCCATTGATCTTCCTGCCTGTCTCTGTACCAATAACGTGTAGTTTTTATCACTACTGCTCTGTAGTACAGCTTGAGGTCAGGGATGGTGATTCCTCCAGAAGTTCTTTTATTGTTGAGAATAATTTTCGCTATCCTGGGTTTTTTGTTATTCCAAATGAATTTGAGGATTTCCTTTTCTAACTCTGTGAAGAATTGAGTTGGTATTTTAATGGGAATTGCATTGAATCTGTAGATTGCTTTTGGCAAGATGGACATTTTTATTATATTAATCCTGCCAATCCATGAGCATGGGAGATCTTTCCATCTTTTGAGATCTTCTTCGAATTCTTTCTTCAGGGACTTCAGTAGGCTTCCTCTACATGAAAGATAAACAGACTAAAAAAGAAATTAGGGAAATGACACCCTTCACAATAGTTGCAAGTAATAAAAAATACCTTGGTGTGAATCTAACCAAGCAAGTGAAAGACCTGTATGACAAGAACAGCCTCTGTTTCTGGCCCTTGAGGCAGTGTCAGGAACAGACTCTCTTGTGGTATATGTTTCAGATTGGAACAGTCTTTATTGGCCACTCCCACAAGTTCTGTTCCATCTTTACACCAACACTTATTGCAGGCAGCAAAAATGGTAGGTTTTGAGGTTAGATAGGTGTCACTGTCTCTCCAGAGATCATTGTAACTATGCAGGCAACATAGCTCAACTCTTGCATGAGTCAGCTTCATATTCTCCACAAATCTAAAATGGACACATGTCCCCCTTATATTCTTACTCTGAAATAATATTAAGAAGTGACCAAGTAATTTACCTTGTTGAGAGACAGTATGAATCCTGTAAGAATTGTTTTGCTGATAAATGGTTCAGGTCACTGAACTTTCAGAAGTATGTTGAAATGTTCTATTGATCTTTGAGAGTGATCAGAGCCTAAACACTCAATTATATTTGCCTTTCAGGTCAAATAGTGTCTGGTATTTTTGTAAATTCATTCTAACTTTTAAATTAAATAAGAATATAGCAAACACAGCTGGATGCATTCATATTATTCATATTATTGAATACACAGATCCTTTAGAATCAATGATAAACATAATGTAAACAAGAACATTGCCTAGGCCAGTAAATGTACTTTCCATGGTTAGAACTATTTTAATGAATACTTTCAATAAGTTAAAAACCCAGGATAGTGTGCAGATGATGCTAATTGTATCTTACTCAGACATTCTGGGATATGGGGCAGTGTACTGCTCAGATTGTCAGATATTGTGTTGTATTAATTGTGAGTTCCTCACAGTTACCCAGGGTGATGCCTGAATTTGTTATTTTTTTTGGATCAAGAAATGCCTAATAGATTAGTGGTGGACAACACTTGGAGAAAGGGTGAGGAAATATTTATGAGAGAGACATGTAGACTATAGCTTCATTTTCAAATAATAGCATTACTGGAGGAAGACAGAAGGAAGACAGCTGTGGACCACTGGGGCTTTGTACCTTCATTTTTTTTTGTTTTGTTTTGTATTCTTTTTGTGTGTGTGTGTGTGTGCGTGTGTATTTGTTGTTTTGCTTTTTTGTTTGTTCGCATTTTTTTGCCTTTCTTTATGAACCTCCTTTCAGCTTCCTCTGCCAAGAAATGAGTGACACTGTGTGTCAACTCTTTGTTCTTACAAGGCTCTTCCCGTGCTCATTGGAGCACTCATGCTCCAATGAAGCTTTGAAACCATGAACTATTATAAATATTTTCCCCCACTAAGTCATTTACTATAGTATTCTGTCACAACTACTTCAAAAGTCACTAAAACATTTAGATTTTTCAAAGAAGTATGTTAGACATTCAAGTACTACATGGTCCTGAAAGTCCTGCCTCTAATTCCTATGACTCTAATCTCTATGGCTCTAATCCCTGTGACAGCCAACAGAGTGACTCTAGACAGCTTCTGCAATGGTACTGCTTCAGCTAAGGGACTGTTTATCTTACAGAAGCTCAACTCTTTAGTTTAAACTTTAATTTTAATGAAGAAAAAATATTCTTGATTATTTTACTTTATGCTCTTTCATATTTGATAAGATGTTCCTGAATGGAGTTAATAATTGTAACCTATTTGAATCTTTGAGTCAGACTGTACATCTAGGTTTTACATTATAAGGCCATAGAATTTTAAATATCTGCCCCACACCTTATTCAATTTCTTAATCCCAGCACAAAATATGCTGGGATTTAATATATTAAAAATGGATAATGATTTTTTTCAGTATCAAATTAAAAAATATCATTGTATTTCCTCTTCTTAATAAGCATTGTGGTGTTATGATTGGTGTAAATTATAAATTTATATACCATTAAAATAAAAGTACAAGTACTTATTTCAACATTATATTGCCAAGATAACTATGTGTCTTAGTTAGGTTTTTACTACTATAAATAGATACCATGATCAAGGCAACTCTTATAAAGACATTTAATTGGGGCTGGCTTACAGGTTCAGTGGTTCACTCCATTATCATCAAGGCAGGATCATGGTAGCATTCATGTAGACATGTGGCTGGAGGAACTGAGAGTTTCACCTCTAGTTCAAAGACAGCTAGGAGAAGACTACCTTCCAGACAGCTAGGATGAAGCCATGTCCACAGTGTTATACCTACTCCAACAAGGCTACACTTTCAAATAGTGTCACTACCTGGACCAAGAATTTGCAAACCGTCATACTGCTATATAGAGAGTTATGAATATATGTGATTAAGTAGATAAATGCTAAATATACAAGAGACATGTATTTAATTCTGATAGATTAAATTCAATGAGATTGCAAATTCAAAACTATTTTGGCAGACATCGTGCCACAAGTTTGAAATCACATAAATACCATCCTCTAGATTCAACCACAGTTCACTTCCCTTAGGCAATTATAATAATTTGGTCTTCTCCATGCAGAAGTCTTAAAATTGTATTCTTTTTTAATGATATATTCTAATTGTCTTTTTTCAATACTGTTTATATATAGTATATTAATCACTCTATAAAACTATTAATTTAATTTTATTGTGTAAGATATTTATTTTATTATATTTATTGCTATTGTCTTGGGTTGGATTTTGTAGAAACTAAAAAATTTAGTGAAGATGAGCAGTATCATCGTGGAGAGTGTACAAGTAGGAGTGAAGAAAATGAATAAATAATAATGCACACACACACAAAACCTTGAATAAGGGATTTTGAAAATTACTACTTTCATTGTGGAAATAACATCTTTAATTATTTGGTGACTTGTGGGATATCCTGCTGTATATCCTTACCTAAAGTAGCATTTTAAAACAATTGGTGTGCGTTGAGCTAATTATGGTGTCAGAAATGGGGGATTATACCTTCCTCAAAAGAATAAACAGCAGGAGTCATGCTGTTTGGGGTAAATATCTTTTTTTCCAGAAAACAGTTTTTTCAATTACAAAAATATGGAAACACAAGAGATCGGGAAGATTCAGCTAATGACATCTATATTTTTTTCTTACTATTGTTAAGTTTATTAGAAAAAAAACTTTTAATTAATCTCTCTACTGAAAAATTTCAAAACAAAGAAAAAAACTCACATTTCTTTGCAGCAATCCCTTTGTCGGTTAATGACAAATGAAACTTTTTTTGGGGGTTGAAAATAGAAAAAAATAAAAAGCAAATTACCATTAAGCAAGTTTGAGAAATGCCTTACAATTATATTGCTATTGACTTTGTATGGAAAAGAACTATTTAGTTATTTGAAAACGACTTTCTGGCAGAATGTGAGGAAGGTAAGCTATACATCAGGAATTTTGAAATTTCTACTGCAACAATAACTCATTATTTCAACAAGATTACTAAAAAATGAATAGAATCAGGACCCAAATTATATACACATTTGTCAGTGTAGGACTTTATTACTTTAAAAACTCTTTGATAAAAATCTTGTAGTATGTATATATGTAAGACACATATACATCATAAGGTCTGAGAGTGAACTGAATAATGCTTTGAGGGATTTAGCCATATTATTTTTATTGTATCCATTTATTACAAAATTTGTTTCCATAAATTCTAGTACTGAACCTACATATTTCTAGAAACTTATGCCTTTAATAGAAGCATTGAAACACAATCTAAATGACAGGTGACAATATTCATAGAAAAATTATCAGTATTTTCTCACTCATTTAATTCAAGCAAGCAATAAGCCTGACTTTATGTCAAAAGTATATTGCTACTGATTTAAAAAGAGCTAAAAATCTGTTTCCTCTTATTTTTTATTATATATTGTGTGGATAACATTCTGATTTCTACAAGAAATAATAAAATGATAAAGAATTGTTTACAAAAATAAAATTGAATTAACCCTTTAAATTTTTATTACTCATGACAAAACTAAATTTTTGTTAAATACTTCAGATTGCTTAGGACTCTTTTACTATTCTATAACCCAGTAAAATACTAAGAACACTAACAATGCTCCTGCATACACTGTCAGGGTTTCTGCCAAGAGTGTGATATCACTGATATCACAAACATTACATATAACACTCACGGTCAATCTTTGTAGAAAGATCAAATGGACAGCTTTCATACAATATAATTAAACAGTTAACACTTCATTAACTGACAATCCCTCTCAACTCATGCAAAAGTGTGTCTTTAAGAGCTATGTCTACTGTTATCAAGTAAGCGTCATCCTAGAGAAGCAAGGATGTTTCAACATATGAAAATCAATACATACATTCTACCATGTAAGCAAACTGAAAGACAAAACCACATGATAACTCATTAGAGGCAGAAAAGTTGTTTGGGTGACATGTGTGCAGGGGGATGGATGGCCCTAAGGGCTGGAGTTTTACGTCCCTAGAACGAAAAGAGAGTAGGCCAGAGTTCCAAGGCAGAAGCAACTGGGCTAAAAACAGAGCCAAAAGGAGAGATAACCCTATCTCAGAACCAGGCTCCAGGCACTTCTTGGTACTTCATCATCTTTAGAACTTAGAACATAACTATAGAACTCAATCTGGTGAAAGGATGAGCTAACTGCTTTCTTTGGTGTATCATGAATCTCAATATGGCATTCTGCATTGCTTTCGTGCTTCCCCAGATATTATATAGAAAACACCAAGAAACTGTGTTCAAGTTGGTCTGTCTTGAGAAACTTTGGGAAAAGGCTATAATATTAATATCCAGTATGAACTTACTGGAGTTTATTTACATGTTTCTCTGATCAGGTTTTCTGAAATGAAACAACCTTCTTTGGATTATTGTTATTTTTGCTATATTTGTATATAAAAATGTACAGAAACTGAAGGAATGTTGTCTGCAGCATTAGACTGTAGTCCTCCTCGCTGTTTAAGACTCTCAAAGCTGAGGTCTTAGAGATAGATTTGCATAGGTTGATGAAAGATAACAGCATGCACCTGTAATGTCCATACTGTGGATGTGAAAATAGGAAGATTTGTTAGTCAGCTGATTTATCAGATTATGTAAATTCAAAGCTCAGTAAAAGATTCTCCCTCAAAAGACATGGTGTATGTATATAAAGAAGACAGAAGACATTATTCTCTTGTACATATATATATGTATATATATACATATATATATACACATGTGTGCACACTCATCTATATATATATATATATATATATATATATGAAGTATTACACTTGTACAGGCATTTTTTAAAATTAATATGTATATTATGTGAATTTGATTAAATTGTTAGTTTCTGCAGAAATGGTAGCATACATAAGCAATCACCACAAAGATGAATAGTCCCCTTTGGTAATTTCAAACACTTGGTCTTCATTATAAGCACATGAGAAGCCTTTAATTGTTAGGTACAGAGATGAAAGATGCCCTAATTTCAAAATTCTGGTTTACCATAAAAACATCCAAGCTAAGCTTGTAAAGAAATCAACATTTCCCGGATGACTAAGGATGTTGAACATTTCTTTAGGTGATTCTTAGTGATTCGAGTTTCCTCAGTTGAGAAATCTTTGCTTAGCTGTGTACCCCATTTTTTAATAAAGTTATTTGTTTGTCTGGACTCTAATTTTGTGAGTTCTTTGTATATATGGGATATTAGTCCCCTATCGGATGTAGGATTGGTAAAGATCTTTTCTAAAACTGTTGATTGTCATTTTTGACCTATTGACAGTGTCCTTTACTTTACAGGAACTTTGTAACTTGATGAGGTCCCATTTGTCAATTCTTGATCATAGAGCATAAGCAATGGGTGCATTGTTCAGGAAATTTCCCCCGTGTCCAAGTATTAGAGGCACTTCCCCAACTTTTCTTGTATTAGTTTTAGTGTATCTGGTTTTATGTGAAGGTCTATTATCCATTTGGACTTGAGCTTTGTACAAGGAGATAAGAATGGATCAATTTGCATTCTTCTACCTGCTGATCTCCAGTTGAACCAGTACCATTTGTTGAAAATGCTGTCCTTTTTCCACTGAATGGTTTTAGCTCCTTTGTCAAAGATCAAGTGACCATAGGTGTGTGGGTTAATTTCTGGTCTTAAATTCTGTTCCATTGATCGTCCTGTCTGTCTCTGTACCAATACCATGCCGAGGAATCTGTAGTTCCTCGGAAAATTGGACATAACATTACCTGAGTACCCAGCTATACCAGTCCTGGGCATATACCCAGAAGATGTTCTAACATATAACAAGGACAAATGTTCCACTATGTTCATAGCAGCCTTATTTATAATAGCCAAAAGCTGGGAAGAACCGAGATGTCCTTCAACAGAGGAATGGATACAGAAAATGTGGTACATTTACAAAATGGAGCATTACTCAGCTATTAAAAACAATGAATTCATGAAATTCTTAGGCAAATGGGTGAAATGAAAATATCATCCTGAGTGAGGTAACTCAATCACAAAAGAACAGACATGGCATGTACTCACTGATTAGTGAATATTAGCCCAAAAGCTCACAATACCCAAGATAGAACTCCCAGACCATATGAAGCTCAAGAAGAAGAAAGACCAAACTGTGGGTGCTTTGGTCCTTCTTAGAAGGAGTAACAAAATACTTGTGGAAGAATATATAGAGACAAAATGTGGGACAGAAACTGAAAGAGGGACCGTCCAGAGACTCTTCCACCTAGGTATCCATCCCATGTTCAGTCACCAAAGGCAGCCTCTGATGTGGATGCCAGGAAGTTCATGGTGACAGGAGCCTGATATAGCTGTCTCCTTAGAGGTTCTGCCAGAGCCTGAAATATACAGAGGTGGATGCTCACAGCTAACCTTTGAACTGATCATAGGGTTCCCAATAGAGGAGTTAGAGAGAAGATTGAAGGAGCTGAATGGGTTTGTGGTCCCATGAGGAAAGTAATATTACCAACCAACCAGAGCTCCCATGGTCTAAACTACTAGCCTGGGAGCATATATGTAGGGACCCATGGCTCCAGCTATATATGTAGGGGAGGATGGCCTTGTTGGGCATAGGTGAAAGAGAAGGCCCATGGTCCCATGAAGGCTGGATGCCCCGGTGTGGGGGAATTCAAGAGTGGTGAGGTGGGACTAGGTGGGTGCGTGGGGGCACATCCTCATAGAAGAGGAGGAGGGTGGATAGGATAAGGGGTTTCTGGGTGGGGTCCAGGATAACATCTCAAATGTAAATAAAATATAAAATAAAAAATTAATTTCCAAAGAAAACTAAGGTAGAGGGGATGAATTCAGTCTATAGATCAGAGTAAATTATTTGACATTAGTAAATGCTAACAAAAACATAGTAAGTCAGAATAAACTTTCTTTTTTGATATACATATAAAAGAAAAGAAATCAACATATTGAAAGAATAAACAAGAAAGGGTATAGAATATCAAACTGCTTACAAAAAAAAAACCTCCAAGATCTCTCTAGAGAAATTTTTATTACAAAAACTGAGTTCTCAGTAGTTTATTTTAAACACTTTGTGAAGAAAATATTCCAACAAAATCAATTCTCAATAAAAAATCCATTATATTTTATTTTTATTTCCTTTCAAAATGTTTAAGTGATTGTTACAATGATCTTCAACTATATTTCCTGTGCTCACAGTTTTTAAAGCATACTGACATTGAGTTTCTGTAAAACATATTCATTATATTATTTCAGTACAGAAATGATAACTATGTAGTTTGATGTCTAGAACACACTGAAGTGTATTGATATCAGAAGTATTTCTATTAAATATAAGTCAGTTTATGTCATGAATTATTGATGGTTTAAACATATTAGTTATGGAACACAGAGGAGGAATTATGATAGTGGTAATTAAAATTATTTGTACAATGCTTTAACATTTCTATTTACAGTGTGTTATAAAGGTAAAATTTTCTGACACTTATAAAAGAATAATACACACTTCTGTTTTACAGCTGTGCTGAAATTAGGTACTATTATCGCCACTGCCACTTTATGACTCTCAAGAAATTCTTTAATTCGAGGAAAGGATTTTCCTAGTGTGAATTATTTCTGCATAATAATGAAAGCCCTTCATGTTCGTATTGAATGCCTCATGGAAAAACTCAAAACGCTCATGTGACCAGCTAATTGAAAAATTAGGTCCTTGTGGCCTTTATGAAGCATTTGAAGCTTTCTAGAGCCTCTTGTGGATAACTACATTTTCTTTGCATTGGGAATATTATATCTTAAGATAATCTATTTATACTTAATCTCTTACATAGACATAAATTCTGTATTACAGATAAAGAAAAATCATATTTCCCAACTCACCAGGCCGTACTAATACCAGATTTTTAAAATTCCCAGTCATTAGGTCATGCTGAAAATTACAAGTACTACAAAAATATTCGTAAATAGACCTGTTAGAGACGCGAAAAGGAGGAGCATTTTCTCCTATAAGAGTTAAGTCTATCTGTCGTGTATGTTTCCATTGGTCGTATATTGGAAATAAAACAGAGTTAGCCATGATAATGACCTAATAACTGGGTGTCTTACTGAGAATGAGAATGTAAAACACAGGAATTGCTGGGATAGTAAGCTTTGTTTATGGTCACTTGACTTTTTCACAGTATGTCAGTGTGCCTCAAGAAAACTACCCATCTTCATAAGATTGTTCTTGCAGTATAATTCAACTCACTGTGTGCAATTGCTTCCTACTGAGTCCATCTACAGCTTTCATCTTTGCTCTGGGAGACCTTTGACTTCAGAAGGCACTCTGAAGAAACAGCACAAAGGCTCGAAAAGTTACAGATGTATGTAACCTGTACTTACAAAGAAAGGTGCTGGTGATTTTGTTGTCAATGTCAGACTCATCTGGGATGTGGGATAAAATAGGAAGCATCTACACACAATAAGCCACAGCAAACATTTTCTGTCAGTAAATTTCTGTTACTTTTCCTAGTTTTTGCAAATAATTTTATCAGAATAGGAAACATATTTAAGAGCAATTTGCAATTTATTTCTGTATTACTGGTATCAAATGATCATTGAAAAAGTTCTGCAAAGACTTCATAAATGTGACGATCACATTATGTCTCCTTTCTGTTTTTGACAATTCAATCATCTAATTTTATGGAAAGAAATGTCTTTAATAAGTAGTCCAACATTGCAACAAGAAGTTTACACTATTCCAAATGGTGAGTATTAATTTATAAAATAAAAGAGGACATCTCTCTGATTTATACACTGAATAGATATGTCTTGTTCTATACCCAGGGCATTTCTGGAGGTTGAGAACTCAATAGTGAGTGAAGTAAATGAAGTCTGTAATGCTAAGGAGCGGAGGTCTAGTGTAGTACTATAGTTTGGGATAAATACTAAAATAAATAAATACAAATAGGCCATGAAAAAAATGTGTTGTAAAGCTTATGGATGACTCAGAGAAGCCTGTATGAGGGGCTTAGTGAGTGTAGAATTAGAAATGGAAGAGGAAGTCTTGGTTTTCTGAATGTATTTTCTGTATTTTGTAAAGGAAATGAATGGATTAAACCTGACTTACTTTCAATCAAGTTTTGGAGATAAACAGCAGCATTGAAAACACCCAGTAATATATTAGGGCCTATTGGATTCTATTGAATAAAAATTCAAAAGAATTAATCCATTTCTGTTATTGCTATTTTTATTTGATAGTATATCTTCTGTTTATTTTTTCTTTTTTATTGGATATTTTATTTATTTACATTTCTGATGTAATCCCCTTTTACTATTTCCCCCACTAGAACTCCCCTATCCAATCTCTTCTTGTCCAGCTTGCCTACCACCATACCACCCTGAAAGCGCCCAATCTCGTCTGATCTCTGAAGCTAAGCAGGGTTGGGCCTGGTTTGTACTAGGATGTGAGATAGTATATGAGCTGTAGTTGGGGTACTCTGCCTTGATATCATTTAACTCAATTTCAAACTCTGTATAAATGCGTGTTTAGGAAATATCTGCAATAGTAGATTTTCATATGGTTTTGTCAAGTGGCCTTAAATGTTAGTTGTGCCTCCCCATATTCCATCTTCTATCCTGCTTTCCCATTATCTACCCTATTTAATCATTCCTGTTTCTTGTTCTCTCTTTCCCCCTTTATGAAACTATAGTCTAAATCCCTTTCACTTGATAGTATTTCTAACATCGTCTTTTATATTAAACCCCAAATGAGATAGTCAAGACATTTCAACCAAGCTAAGTGATGATATATCTACTCTAGCACTTTGTACTCCAACCATAAAGTCCTCCAGTTTAACAAATCAATAGTAGTGTACAGGAAGTGAATTTAAAATTTGGTGGTTGTAATTTGACACATTTTTTTCAGGTTCATCTCTCCTCTTTGGTGTATTACTGTTTTAGTAGCATCAACAAATAGCAATGAATTTTTAAGTTCCATGATGGTCGAGAACCATTTCCCTCTTACTACACCTGGGAACTGTAGAAGAAGCTAAGGTGGGAGGAGTAAGGAGAGGAAGAGGAGGAGTTGGGAGAGGAAGAGAATAAAGGAAGAAGAGGAGCTAGAGAGGGCAGAGATGTAGGAGTATGGAGAACCACACAGGTATGGAGAGCACTCATAGGGAACAACTTATAAACTTATAATTAGGTTAGCTAATTGGGATACAACTCTCTTTGTATGGACATCTTGTTATTAATTATTATCAAACATGTAAAGCCTTTGATTAATCTATAAGAATTAGAGTCTCATTCTCTTACTGGGCCCACATGGATGGCAGAATGGTCTGGGCAATGCCCTGCCTTGCAGAGACAGTGTGGAAGATTGGCAGAGCCATCTCTCATGATGGCATCTAGTGGGTGGAAGGGCTGGTGTTTCTGGCAGACTGGTTCTAGCTGCTGCGCGCACATGGCCTCAGGCTGAGAAACATGGTGGCTGGGCTAGGCAGAGCCGCTGCAGCTTAGATAGTCGTTTGATCCAAAGGCCAATTTTAAATAATTACTACAACAGGGAACATTTTCCAAACTATTGAGTTTCTCTCAGGTTGTATTTTTTTCTAGGTAACCCATAGTTATTTAGATGTATATGTTGTATTTTATGTAAGAATATTATGTTTGAAATTTCAATGTATTTGAACTTTCACAATCACATATTTCCTATGTGTTTCTTTTCTCTTGTTGAAAAAGCAGACCCATGTTGAGCAGGCCTCCTTTGAGGATGGTTTGTGATTGTTTACATTATTGACATAACAGCAGAATTTACTGTAAAAATAATTGCCGGGAAATAAATCTCTAAATACTTTAATATGCAAAATTAAAATGCACTAAACATTATGATTCAAAGAAGAGTCAGACAAAATTCCAAAGTCTTTTCTCTATTTACCATTAAAAATAATCTTGACATATGTCATCCATCAGACTATTTACATTTTGTTAGGAAAATATATACTTGGTTTACTAAGATGTCTAAAATTCATATACTTTCTTATGTGTGTCTTTTCTTAAACTGTATCCTATAATAGATATTTTATTTTGAAATTTATTTTATTTTTGTTGATTTTTTTTAGCAAAAATGTAGGCAACTAAGATGTTGCAATTTGTGATGTGCAATATTATCTTTAAGAAAAAGAAAACAACCATTAAAACAGGTGACATTGATTAGTTTTGTGGTGTGAATGAGCATGGGTCTATATGCTCATATATTTATATGTTGTATCTCCAGTTAGTGGAACTGTTTGGGAAGCACTAGTGGTTGTGATCTTGGTGGAAGAGGCTGCCAAGGCTAGGTTTTGAGATTTCAAAAGCCATAGCAAGCATTGTTTTAGTCTTTTCTTTCTACCCTGACTGTCAATCATGATATAAGGTCTCAGTTATTGTTCCATCATCATGCCGGCCAACGATCTACCATCACCCTTCCTTAAGGATAATGGACTAATCCTCCGCCACTGCAAGCAAGCCCCAATAAAATGTTTTATTGTGTGAGTAGACTTGATCATGGTGTCACATCACAGCATTACAAGACTAAATAATACAAAAAGTGACCCATATGGGTGGAGTCAAGCAGCACTCAATGGTGGTTGTTTTCCCAGAACACGGAAATCCAGGAGATAATGATGTTCTCAGTGTTTTACAGTTTTCTCATGTAGTTATAAATACACACATTGTCAAATTAAAAGCAAACAAACCAACGAATATGATGTATAAGTGGACAATGTCTACAGTGTGTGTATGATATGCTTATTAATGTTTTCATAATTCTTTTATCAAATGAACATAATAACTGAATTATTGTCAAATAATTTTACTATGCAACATCATAGAGCAGAGGTGTATTCTATAAGCATCATTTTTAATTAAATGTGGTATCAACGGAATTCTCCTTGCCATGAATCTGTTGAATGCTAAGTAATTATATCTCCAAATTGTCAGTATTCAACTAAGGTTAATTTCATTCATTATTCAAAAAATATAAGAAAGATAATTTATATATTATTCTTGGACAAAGAAAACTATAGACTGTGGAAACATGTATTTGTAAGTGTTTTCAACCAAAACACATCTCAATAAACATAGGAAATAATTCAGAGGGAAGATCATTGGAATACAAGTGTATATAAACATACATAAAGAAAAGAAATCATCCAATATGTGTATCTTTTGACTCCTACTATTCACCAAGAAATAACTTATTTAGTTTTTATTTGTATTTATATTTGTGTCAATATTTATTTCCATATTTATTTTAAAGATGGAATCTAAATTTTTAAACAAATAAATACATAATCATTCTTTAAATAATTCCATGGCTGCTTGAAATATTGTCTACATAGGTAATAGACTTTATTTAGCATTTATCTTTCCTATATTCTCTGTGTTTTTCAGTGTTCTCCACGAAATTGTTGTATATTTCTATCACATGATCAATTTTCTTGTTTTTCAATTAAAATTAAAGTGGAAAACTAATGCTAAAAAGCATTCAGCCTAAATAATCTACTGATCAATGTGATTGTAATACCCTGTCTTCAGAAAAATATCATCTAAAGAACAACTTTAATTTTTACTTAATTTAATTTTATTGCTGAATTCTTGTCATGATTGGACATTAATAATATAAAATGTATTCAAAATATTGATTTATTTTATATTTCTGCAATCTTCACAAACACAAAAATACTTTATTTTAGCCTCTTTTGTTTCTAAGATATCTGTCTTTATCAGCATGGAAAGCTTCTCATAGGGGCTGGGAGCTAGTTCAATAAAAATATATTTGCTATGTAAGCATGAGGACATCGTATAGAACCACAATCCTAATTTAAGAAGCTAAGTGCTGCTATGTGAGTTTACTCCCATAATACTTGAGAAGTACAGAGGCAGGGCAGCCCCTGGAAAACACAATGCAAAAAGAATAATGTAAATGGCAAACCCCAGGTCCCAGTGACAGATTCTTTAAAAAACAATATAAAATAAACAAATAAAAACCACCAAGAGAGTTGGCTCATAAGAAATTATATTAAAAGTTAGGGTCTAACTTCAACACTTACCTGTACATATTCACACTCAATAGTGTATTTATTTATTTGAGACAGAGAGACAGAAACAGATAGATAGATAGATAGATAGATAGATAGATAGATAGATGATAGATAGATAGATAGATAGATAGATAGATAGATAGATAGATTTAGATAGATGATAGATACTAAAAAAGATTGAAAAGAGAGACAGAGAGAGACAGAGAGGGAGGGAGGTAGAGAGGAAAACACATACACACATACACACACACAGAAAAGGAGAAAGAGGGTGGGTAACATAGAGAAACAGAGGCAAAGAGAGAGACAGAGTTAAAAACAGAAAAGAGAGAGACAGAGTGAAAAGAAAGAGACAGAGGGACAGACAGAGGGAGAGAAAGATGGATGGATGGATGGATGGATGGATGGATGGATGGATGGAGAGAGGCAGAGACACACAGAGAGAAACAAATAGCAAAGCCCTTATTTATGTGGGCATAGATGATTAAGGGAAGATTTATTATTCCATTTACAGAAGAAACAGTTGAGGTGGATCTGGTCATCAGCATGTTTCCTCAAAAAGTTTTTCTCTCGTTTTTATATTTATTTATTTTTGTAGTTATTTTTAACCTCATAATTACTAAAGAATTCCCTGAACCTTGAGCACTGAGGCCAGGGAGAATGAAATAGTAAAGCAATCAGGTAAAGTTTGCCCTTGGTGTTTGTGTAAAGTAAATGTGCTTGACAGATTTTCCTAGGAATTTTACTCTTGAGAATTTCTAGATAAAACAGAAGTAGTTTTACCTTAAAATACATTAGTAAACAAGCAAGTTCATAAAAAGAATAAATTCATATTATCCTTAGATTGTTTAATGCAATGGTCTTACTACCTTCTTCATACATTTTAATATTACTACTTTCCAGACACTAAAGATTTGGTTTCTTCAATATGTCTTTATATGATTGCTCCTCGTGCTGTTGAAAAGTTTGCAGTGAAACTAAATTGGATCATATTTTCTGTGCTTTACGTTAAAAATTATATCCCTGTCCTCATAAGTATTAATGGTGATTTAAAACACAACCCTTGGAAAGTTTGCCATCAGTCCTTCTTAGCACTTTTTATGAATCATTTCAGTGTTTAACTCTGGCTAACAATCTGCTACTTATTTTCTAAGAGATTTAGACACTGAAAAAAGTCATTTTCCTCTTTTTTTTTCTTTTTTTTTCCTCTTTTTTGTTAGCAGAGATTAATCCACAGAGGATTCTCATGCTGCCAGCAACCCTAAACGAGGCACCACATTTTTTATCAGATGTTTAAAAAGTGTGAATACTGACAAAGTACAGAGAAGCAAATTCCCTGCAAATAAAATAATTACTGCACATCTGGCATGGTTTCTGCTGGCCCTGCCCTGCTGTTTATCCTCCATGGAGATCTGGGCTCCAGATGTTCTGGATGCAGTTGGATGGTCACCCTAAGGTGCACGAGTTGGAGCCAAAATAGACTCTAACTTACTGAGGAGCAGAGCTGGCTTGAGATTTAATGACCATGTTCTAAACTGTGAGTCACAGAAATTGACTCGTTTACAGAAATGTGCAGGAACTTTAAATGCCTAGTGTGCTTTTTATAAAATATTTGAAATTATGAATTCTTCTCTCATGCATTTTGTGCCATCATATCTAATTTAGAAACTCCAAATTATTTTTTTATCATTCACAATGTTTAAGCCCCAAAATTCTTCTGTGTAAAGGCTGCTTAGGCAATCAAGGAATTCTTCATTTCCTATACCCCTCTAACGTCACAGTTTTACTCTAAAATGAAAAATACTTTTGGTAAAACAAAAAAACCCTATGTTTTGTGAATGAGATCATTATTTCTACTGAGCTTCCTCTTCTATCACATCTGGAGCAAATTTTATAAGCCATATTTTCCAAGAAAGTATAAATAATTATGCCTTGGAATTCCTTAATTCCCCTTTTATCAAAATCCATCATAACAACATGGTGTTTCATGCCTATTATATTAGGACACATGAGGCCGAATCAGGATTAAATTGTATTCAAGACAATCTTTGCTATAACAATGAGTCCTCTGCTACAACAGAAAAACACCTCATCTGCTTCCAAACAATAATTTCTCTATTCTTTTCCTGAGATTCTATGTAGACTGCAGGCTAAATGCAATTTCATAAATGCTGTTCACCATTCTTTCTCCATTTTCAAACCCATCTCTTTCAATTTTTAAAATATTTCTCCCTGTTGTTTACTTTTTCTACTTCCATCACATCTTCCCTGGCTTTGACTTCCTGATCTCTTTGTGATAGGATCCACTGTGCGTTCATCTTTCTGGTAGATTCCATATACAAAACCCTTTGCCATGACAGGTAACATAATTAAAGATTTGGAAGGATTATGGATCTAGCTCTTTACTCTTCCAGCTACTAAGCATTCAATGAACATATAACACAAATGTTAAAGCTTTTTAATGAGCTTCAAACAATTCAATATAAATTATCTAGAAATGAGCCAAAGAGCATGTAAATGGAAGGGGGAAAGGAAATAAAACCCACAAAAATCAATTTTAAATTCTTTATTCACAGAAAAGCATATTGATCCTCTCTCTTCATTAATAATTCTTTGTGGTTTGATTTTCCTTGGCCACAGAGATTTAGATGTGGAGGGTTTTAAAAACACCAAGGAGCTGACACAAATATAGGTTGACAGACAGTTTTAAGATCTAGAAACTTGTACTTATTTCACAATATGTGAAAACTTTAAAAAAATTAGAAATTGTAATAATATTTGTGAATGTTGTTATCCCTAAATCAAACTCAGTCTTAATGTGAAACAAAGAAAATATATCATTACAGTAATTCAAAATAATGAAACCATTTAAAAAATTCATTAGATTCATTAATGCTTAAAATATGTTTCTATGTAAATACTTATATAGTATTTGATGTCCAATCATAGAGTAGAATTCATTCCCTTCATTCCTGGTACTCTAAACTTGGTCAAAGGCCCAATGTGGGCATATAGATTATTCATTTTATGTCATAGTTTATATGTGAATTCTTAAACAAATGTATAAAAAGGAATTCTGTCTAATGTATATTAATAGACTTTTCTAGGTCTCTCTCTTTGCTTTGGGCTTGTAGTTTAAGATGTGAACTTTCAGATACAGCTGTAGCCACTATGCTTGTCACACACTTTCTCTGGTCCACCGTCACAGACTCTAATACTCTATGACTATATACCCAAATAAATTCCATATTCTGTAAGTTTTCTTAGTCATGCTTTTATAATTGGATATTTTATTTATTTTCATTTCAAATGTTATCCCTTTTTCAGGTTTCTCCTCCATAAAGGTCCAATCTCATCCCCCTGCCCCTGCTCCTATGAGGGTGCTCCCCTCCACCCACCCACTCCCACCTCACTGCCCTGGCATTCCTCTACAATGGAGCATCAAGCCTTCACAGGACCAACGGCCTCTCCACTCATTGATGCTCAACAATGCAATCCTCTCCTAAATATGAGGCTGGAGCCATGGACCCTTCTATATGTACTCTTTGGTTGGTCATGCACAAGAAAAAAATTACTAATACAGCATTGGTATTTAAACAAGAAATGGTTACTTTCCCTTATCATGGACTTAGAAAACCTACAATAAATAATTTACATATTAGTATTCCATTCATAAACTTTTAGTACAGGGCAAAGATAAGACCAGTAAATATCAGATAAAAGAAGAGATCATGGCCAGTGATCATTCTAACTTCTTTGAAGCTAGCTTTATTGACCAGCAAGAAATAATAAATTTTCAAATCAGCTAATTAGTTTCCATGATTCATTACATTCAGTCGTGTTTAAAAACTAATGATTAAAAACTAAAATTCTTCTACTACTTGAATTTAAGAAGTATGTAATTTAAGGATCTACACATTAAGGAATGTGTCAATATATACTTAGTTTTCTACGTATTTTGGGGGGTTTGATTATATTCATTCACTTAACTAAGCTAAACTTCATCAATGAATTCTAACTTCAGTAAAACATTGTACAATATAATTCACAAAAGAAACACTTAGTGAAGGAAACAAGCATGAAGAAAAAGTAGAAAGGCCTAAAGAAACAAAAGAAAATAATTCTTGTATGTAGTGCTGTTTTCTATTGCCTTTACAATATGATAAAGGAATACCTGGACAGGGTAATTTATTAAGAACAAGCTTTTTTTCTATTAGTTATGGAGTCTGAGAAATTTAACATCAATGCACAGATAGACTTAAGATCTAAGAGGGATTTTTTTCTCTTTTTCAAAGTTATCTTTTCAAACAGTGTCGCCTATTATAAAGGGAGATAAGAGGCCGAGAAGACCTCAGAGCTGTGTGAAGCTTCTTTTGTATGAGCATTGATAGTATTAACAAAAGCATCTTTCATAACTTATTTATTCCTTAAAGTCCCTTCTCTGAATAGAATCACATTGGTTACTACATTTTGAAGAGCACAAACATTAAAACCACAGCTTTAAGAAAAGGATATTACAAGCACAAAACTAAAAGTAAAGGACTTCTGTACTTAGGATCATAAAATGATGACTAAGAACCCAATGTAAGGCACAGAGAAGCAGATGAGATGAGGATTCAGACAACACATTCTGGTTTTGAAGACCATGCTAAAACTTCAAGTTCAACATAATATAGGACATTGGATCATTTGATGGGACAAAGATTATGGCATAACTTGAGTTTTAAAATGTTCGTCCTGGTAGCTGCTATTGTTCATAGGTAGTTAATGGACTAAAGGATAGGAGAGAGGTCAGAAAATATTCCAAGTAATTGCCAAGGAGGTGGCTGTGTTAGCCAAGGTGAAAGCTATAGTGAAGAAAATTTGAAAAACTCTGTAACTATGAGAAATAGATCCTCAAGTTTCATATTACTTTGTACTTTATGTTATACACACCATAATTCTCACCTTGATGAGAAGCCAATATACATATCAGTATATGTTTGGTATTAGATCGTGGAGGATGACAGTATTCACAATTTCATGCCTAAGATGGAGATTATAATTACAAATCCATGGTTTACTGTTATTGTTCTGGAAAGTGATCTAGAAGCCAGGTAAAGTGCAAACACTTGGGAACACAGACATTTAGAATCAACTAGATAAACACTCTGGATAAAAGTTGAAATGGTAATTAGTATTGATAGTCCAAATGGAACCATGCATGAGTTTCTATTTAAAATCAAAAGAAGTAAACAAGTCATGGTGATTAATGCTTATATTCATAATACCTGGAACATGAAGATTGGAGGAATATGATGTTACCCTTGTGGGACAATACTCATTGTGAGTCTGTGTTGCATGAGAACTTGTCTTAACCCCAAACCCACAAAGAAAATTTTGATAATAGTCAAATCATTTGCTGGCAGAATTGAGTATATCAAATTTAAAACCCTAGAACAAGTGGGAGATTTTGGTGGTGGTGGTCTTTTTTTAAAAACTAATATATGCAGGGCAATACCAAGGAAATATGGAATGAAAAACTTATTTGGAGTGAGATAAAAACTGAATGGAAAGTAAAAGAGGTGCATAGCACATACACTCAAGCTTAGCAAAGAACTGAAAAGAGCAGGAGAGTAGATCTCCTAAGTATATAGACAAGATTTTATTATAGCAATAGAATTTTGAATAGAGAAGATTATGTTAATATATAACTGGTATAAGATATTTATTTATTTATTCATTCATTTATTTTACTAAATTGTGAGTGCTATATTAGGGAAAAATATATGGGCAGTGCTCTTCTGTAGTTAGAAGGAACTGAGATGTAAAGAAGAAGGTGTAAATTGGGTGACTGTTATGTATTTGGTGGAAGGACATTGTGTTTCCTACTACAAGTAGAAAGAAGGGAAGGTGTTCAACATGCAGATTGTATGTAGAATTGTGTAGATTGTTTAGAATAAGTCTGCTCTCACAACTTTCCAAGTTCTAACCCCACAAGTCTGAGACTATAATCAGGTACACGTGTGTGATTTAGCATCTTCGCATGAGTATGTTATCTTCAGTTCAAGTGCATCTTTAAGGATCTGGAAGGTTACATTGAAAAAGGTGACTATGTAGAGGCCATTACTGGGAGATCCCCAAGAATGAAAGAGTACAAGGACAACAGATGTTAAAACATAAACAGACACAAAATGCTTCTCAGGAGGAGTATATCTCTGTTCTGACTTTCAATCCATCCCTATAGCTTCTGAAATTTTGATGATGTGAGATGTCAAAGACTTATTTTGGACTGTCTTCAGGCAATCAACTCTGGTAATTAACTAAATCAACAGCACTTAGCCTACTAAACATATAAAAGATATAACAGGGACTTCCGGTTTGGGACCGAGCCTAGAGCAGGTCGCAGGCAGCAGCTCCGTACCCAACCGCAGAAAACCAAGAAAAACAGGGACTCCCAGGAGCTTGAACTCACGCAGCATCCCAGGTAAGGAAATAACAGCACTCACCCCAAACAGGGAGCAACAGGGACCCACTGGGACCCAGGAATTCACTCCTGGCCTGGAGCGGGCTCCATCCGGTCTGGGCCCGAGCACTCGCGGATCCAGGGAGGCAGCTCTGCACCCAATCTCGCAGACTCCAGAGGAAGCGGGACTCGCAGGACCTCTGTGCCAAGCAGGGTCTTGGGCTAGGAGGTGGCAGTGCTTGCCCCCGAACAGGGAGTGGCTAGGACCCACTGGGACCCAGGAGTTCACTCCAGGGCCTGGAGCATGGGTTCCTTCCGGTCTGTGCCAGAGCAGATCCCGGGAGTCAGCTCTGCACCCAATCTCACAGAACCTAGAGGGAGTGGGGCTCTCCGTGGCTCAAGCTAGCTCAAGCAGTTTCTTAGGCTAGGAGGTGGCAGTGCTCGCCTCCAATCAGGGAGCAACTGGGACCCACTGGGACCCACTGGGACTCATTGGGATCCAGGAATCCGCTCCTGACCCGGAGCCCTGGCCCCTTCCGGTTTCCACCTGAGCACCAAGCACATCTTGTGCCTCATCTCTAACTCAAGCAGCAAAACCCATCCCAAACAGTTCTGACACAACCTAGATAATAGGAAAGACAGGCCCCAGTCAGAGACAGCACTGATAGCACAAAGGTGATCCAGATGGCGAAAGGCAAGCGCAAGAACACAAGCACCAGCAACCCAAGGTACTTGCCATTATCAGAACCTAGTTCTCCCACATTAGAAAGTCCTGAACTCCCCATATCACCAGGAAAACAAGAACCAGATCTAAAATCATTTCTAATGATGATGCTAGAGGACTACAAGAAGGAAGTAAATAACACTATCAAAAAACTTGAGGAGAACACAGGAAAACAGGATGAAGTCCTTAAAGAAACACAAAAATCCTTTAAAGAATTACAAGAAAACACAAACAAACAGATGAAGGAATTGAACAAAACCATCCAGGACATAAAAATGGAAGTGGAAACAATAAAGAAATCACAAAGGGAGACTATCCTGGAGATAGAAAACCTAAGAAAGAAATCAGGAGTCATAGACACAAGCATCACCAACAGAATACAAGAGATAGAAGAAAGAATCTCAGGTGCAGAAGATACCTTAGAAAATATTGACACAACTATCAAAGAAAATGCAAAATGCAAAAAGTTACTATCTCAAAATATCCAGGAAATCCAGGACGCAATGAGAAGACCAAACCTAAGGATAATAGGTATAGATGAGAGTGAAGATTCCCAACTTAAAGGGCCAGTAAATATCTTCAACAAAATTATTGAGGAAAACTTCCCTAACCTAAGGAATGAGATGCCCATAATCACACAAGAAGCCTACAGAACGCCAAACAGACTAGATCAAAAAAGAAATACCTCCCGTCACATAATAATCAAGACTCAAAATGTACAAAACAAAGACAGAATTTTAAAAGCAGTAAGGGAAAAAGGCCAAATAACATATAAAGGCAAACCTATCAGAATTACACCTGACTTCTCACCAGATACTATAAAAGCCAGAAGATCCTGGACAAATATCATACAAACCCTAAGAGAACATAAATGCCAGCCCAAGCTACTTTACCCAGCAAAACTCTCAATTACCATAGACGGAGAAACTAAGATATTCCATGACAAAACTGAATTTACACAGTATCTTCCCACAAATCCAGCTTTACAAAGGATAATAGCAGGAAAGCTCCAATACAAGGAGGGCAATCATACTCCAGAAAGAGCAAGAAAATAATCCTTTTCCATCAAACCCAAAAGAAGATAACCACACAAACGATGTCTCCACTATTAGCAAAAATGACAGGAAGCAAGAACACCCTCTCCTTAATATCTCTTAACATCAATGGACTCAATTCCCCAATAAAAAGGCATAGGCTAACGGACTGGATACGCAAACAGGACCCAGCTTTTTGCTGCTTACAGGAAACCCACCTCAGTGACAAAGACAGACACTACCTTAGAGTAAAAGGTTGGAAAACAATTTTTCAAGCAAATGGCACTAAGAAACAAGCGGGAGTAGCCATTCTAATATCGAATAAAATCAACTTTCAACTTAAAACTATCAAAAAGGATAAGGAAGGGCGTTTCATACTTGTCAAAGGAAAAGTCAACCAACATGAACTCTCAATTCTGAATATCTATGCGCCAAATAAAAGAGCATCGAATTTCATAAAAGAAACCTTACTAAAGCTCAAAACACACATTGCACCTCACATAATAATAGTGGGAGACTTCAACACCCCACTCTCAGCAATGGATAAATCATGGAAACAGAAACTAAATAGAGATACAGTAAAACTAACAGAAGTTATGAACCAAATGGACTTAACAGATATCTATAGAACATTTCACCCTAAAGCAAAAGAATATACCTTTTTCTCAGCACCTCATGGTACCTTCTCCAAAATAGACCATATAATTGGGCACAAGACAGGCCTCAACAGATATAAGAAAATTGAAATAATTCCCTGCATCCTATTAGATCACCATGGTCTAAGGCTGGTCTTCAAAAATGACAAAGAGAATGGAAAGCCCACATTTACATGGAAACTGAACAACACCCTACTCCTTGATAATCAGGTAAGGGAAGAAATAAAGAAAGAAATTAAAAACTTTTTAGAATTTAATGAAAATGATGACACATCATACCAAAATTTATGGGATACAATGAAAGCAGTGCTAAGAGGAAAATTCATAGCTCTAAGTGCCTACAAAAAGAAACTGGAGGGAGCATACACTAACAGCTTGACAGAGCACCTGAAAGACCTAGAACAAAAAGAAGCTATTACACCCAAGAGGAGTAGAAGGCAGCAAATAATTAAACTCAGGGCTGAAATCAACCAAATTGAAACAAAAAGAACTATCCAAAGAATCAATAAAACCAGGAGCTGGTTCTTTGAGAAAATCAACAAGATAGATAAACCCTTAGCTAGACTAATCAGAGGGCAGAGAGACAGTATCCAAATTAATAAAATCAGAACTCAAAAGGGGGACATAACAACAGAAAGTGAGGAAATTTAAAAAATCATCAGATCCTACTACAAAAGCCTATATTCAACAAAATTGGAAAATTTGGATGAAATGGACAATTTCCTAGACAAATACCAGTTGCCAATGTTAAATCAGGACCAGATAAACCATCTAAACAGTCCCATAACCCCAAAAGAAATAGAAGCAGTCATTAAAAGTCTCCCTACAAAGAAAAGCCCGGGACCAGACAGTTTTAGTGCAGAATTCTATCAGACCTTCAAGGAAGACCTAATCCCAATTCTTCTCAAACTATTCCACAAAATAGAAACAGAAGGTACACTACCCAACTCATTCTTTGAAGCCACAATTACACTCATACCTAAGCCACACAAAGACCCAACAAAGAAAGAGAACTTCAGGCCAATCTCCCTTATGAACATTGATGCAAAATTACTCAATAAAATTCTAGCGAACCGAATTCAAGAACACATCAAAACAATTATCCATCATGATCAAGTTGGCTTCATCCCAGGAATGCAGGGTTGGTTCAATATTCGGAAATCCATCAATGTAATCCATTATATAAACAAACTCAAAGAAAAAAACCACATGATCATCTCACTAGATGCTGAGAAAGCATTTGACAAAATTCAACACCCCTTCATGATAAAAGTCTTGGAAAGGTCAGGAATTCAAGGTCCATACCTAAACATAGTAAAAGCAATTTACAGCAAACCAGTAGCCAGCATTAAACTAAATGGAGAGAAACTTGAAGCAATCCCACTAAAATCAGGGACTAGGCAAGGCTGCCCACTCTCCCCCTACTTATTTAATATAGTATTGGAAGTCCTAGCCAGAGCAATTAGGCAACACAAGGAGGTCAAAGGGATACAAATTGGAAAGGAAGAAGTCAAAATCTCACTATTTGCAGATGATATGATAGTATACTTAAGTGACCCCAAAACTTCCACCAGAGAACTCCTAAAGCTGATAAACAACTTTAGCAAAGTGGCTGGATATAAAATTAACTCAAGCAAATCAGTAGCCTTCCTCTACTCAAAAGATAAACTGGCTGAGAAAGAAATTATGGAAATGACACCCTTCAAAATAGTCACAGATAATATAAAATACATTGGTGTGAACCTAACCAAGCAAGTAAAAGACCTGTATGACAAGAACTTCATTCCCCCGAAGAAAGAAATCGAAGCCGATCTCAGAAGATGGAAAGATCTCCCATGCTCATGGATTGGAAGGATTAATATAGTAAAAATGGCTATTTTGCCAAAAGCCATCTACAGCTTTAATGCAATCCCCATCAAAATTCCCACTCAATTCTTCTCAGAGATAGAAAGAGCAATCTTAAAATTTATTTGGAATAACAAAAAACCCAGGATTGCGAAAACTACTCTAAGCAATAAAAGAACTTCTGGAGGAATCACCATCCCCGACTTCAAGCTGTACTACAAAGCAATAGTGATAAAAACTGCATGGTATTGGAACAGAGACAGGCAGGAGGATCAGTGGAATAGAATAGAAGACCCAGAAATGAACCCCCATACCTATGGTAACTTAATCTTTGACAAAGGGGCTAAAACCATCGAATGGAAAAAAGATAGCATTTTCAACAAATGGTGCTGGTCCAACTGGTGGTCAGCATGTAGAAAAATGAAAATTGATCCATACTTATCTCCTTGTACAAAGCTCAATTCCAAGTGGATTAAGGACCTCCACCTAAAACCAGCCACACTGAAACTAATAGAAGAAAAACTGGGAAAAAGCCTGGAATACATATGCACAGGGAAAAAGTTCCTGAACAGAACGCCAATGGCCTGTGCTCTAAGACCAAAAATTGACAAATGGGACCTCATAAAGCTGCAAAGCTTCTGTAAAGCAAAGGACACAGTCAATAGGACAGAGCGGCAACCAACAGATTGGGAAAAGATATTCACCAACCCTACATCTGATAAAGGGCTAATATCCAAGGTATACAAAGAACTGAAGAAATTAGACTCTAGACAATCAAAGAACCCTATTAAAAAATGGAGCACAGACCTGAACAAAGAATTCTCAACTGAGGAAGCTCGAATGGTTGAGAAGCACCTAAAGAAGTGTTCAGCATCCCTAGTCATCAGGGAAATGCAAATGAAAACAACACTGAGATTCCACCTCACACCAGTCAGAATGGCTAAGATCAAAAACACAGGTGACAGTACATGTTGGCGAGGATGTGGAGAAAGAGGAACACTCCTCCACTGTTGGTGGGATTGTAAACTGGTACAACCACTATGGAAGGCAGTCTGGCGGTATCTCAGAAAATTGAACATAGCGTTACCTAGGGACCCAGCTATACCACTCCTGGGCATATACCCAAAAGAAGTTTCAACATACAACAGGGACACATGCTCCACCATGTTCATAGCAGCCTTATTTATAATAGCCAGAAGTTGGAAAGAACCCAGATGCCCTTCAACAGAAGAATGGATGCAGAAAATGTGGTACATTTATACAATGGAGTACTACTCAGCTATTAAAAACAATCAGTTCACAAAATTCCTAGGCAAATGGATGGAGCTGGAAAATATCATCTTGAGTGAGATGACCCAATCTCAAAGGAACATACATGGTATGCACTCACTAATAAGTGGATATTAGCCCAAAAGCTCACAATTTCTAAGAATCTTCATATAGACCACATAAAACTCACATAGAAGAAGGAAGACCAAAGTATGAATGCATTGGTCCTTTTTAGAAGGAGCATCAAAAGTTTCAACCAGAACTCCCAATGTCTAAACCACCAACCAGAGAGCACAAAGGGAGGGACTCACGCACCTGTATAGGGAATTGAGGGTGACCTTGTTAGACTCCAGTGAAAGTGGAGGGCCAAGGTCCCCAAAAGTTTGGATCCCCTACTGTGTTGGAATTCGAGAGCAGGGAGATGGGACTGGGAGGATGTTTGGAGCACACCATCACAAAAATTAGGAGGAAGGGGTAGGGGATAAGGGGTTTGGGGGGAGAATGAGAAAGGAGACAACATTGAAAGGTAAATACATATAATACCCAATAAAAACCCCACACAGATAAAGGATTTAAAAAAAGGGGAGTCTATTTATTTTAAATTAATTTCAAAAGTTTCTAGGAGATGCAAATTGGCTAAGATACTATTTTAAGCTCTCCACAAAAGAATTTAAATCTCTGTTCAATATTCTCAAGAGAGAGGCAAACCCTAACTTCCTCAACAGTTAATTGACAAAAGAGAGGTAATCTCACAAAAAGTAGAAAAAGCTATTTCTAATCAATATATCATATAGTCTGATTAATTGTCAGTGGAGCTATAAAAGTCCTTTGACAAAAGATTATTAATATAGATTTATATATCCTTAAATAAGGCCTTCATGACTCTCTGAGTGTGGAAGGAGCAACTGTTGGCGCTTCTGCCCTGATTTTACAAGAACTCTGAAAAATTGGCTTTAAAAACAAAAGAGGGAGAACTGTACCCCCTCAGAAGGAGTCCCCCTGAAATACTCTCCATCATGCCTTGTTCACTTTTCTCTCTCTAAAGCTGAAAGCTCATGGCAAATCTCTTGCTGACCATGTTGGTGACCTCGGGCACCACCAAGACCAACAAAACTTTGCCACAGATATGGGGAAGGACCCTCATACCCATAAAGGGAATGCCCCAGTCCCAGTTCCCTTATGGAGCCGAGGACTGATATGCCTGCCCAATACCACAGAAGGCACAGCTAACCGGCTACCACAAATATTAATGAAAAAAATAGATACCCTCACAAAGCCAGGCCCAATCATAAATACGATGAATAACAATTTACATCCAGGGAAGAGAAATCTCCCTGAGAATCCCCTTCTTTTTTCTTTCCAGGTAAAACTGAATCACCCGTGATGCCTGCTATTAGAAGTTCTAACCCAGATGGACCAGAAGCCAGGAGCCTCGCCCTTACCCTCACCCCCTACCTTTTCCCACCTGCACAAGGTCCCCTGAAGCTGGGCAACTGCAAGATCCTGCTTGGCAACTGCAGATAGACTCAAAGCAGTGTACCATATCATCTGAAGAATAGCAGGGAGACCATAACTCAAGCAGTGTACCATATCTTCTGAAGAATAGCAGGTTGCAGTCCTCCTCGCCCCCACGAATAACCAGGACCCGCCGGTCGGGTCAAGTGGCACCCAGACGTGGGGCTCGAGGCACGGACCCATCCGGACGGACCCTCATTGAGAGGATGTGCGCACGACATCAAGATTGAGCAAGACAGAGATCATCGCCCGTGACCTGTCGTCAACGGAACCAGGTTGATGCTGCCATCAAGAAGGCAGTTGAAGTTCATTACCATCACCTGAAAATTGCAGAGGATCCAGAAGTGACTCCGCAGGAGACTGACACAGCTGTCAGCTCCCCTGCCTCCTCCTACAGTCGACCCCTAGACTTCCACGCCCTCCAGAAGGGTTCCTGGTATGCCTGGCTTTGCCCTCATTTCTCTCGCTAGAGAGCTTGGCTTCTTGATCACCACAACAAAAATTGGCTTTTTCCTAAACCAAGGCCACCCTTGATATGGCCGCTAACATTGGGGAGCCTTCCTTTATGACAATATTACACCCCAAACTGACAAATGGTTGGTAACTTGAACATTTACAAGAGACTAGGATGGCTGTGAGTTAGTCCAATGACGGGATTATTGTAGGTCCACTTCCCAGGGGCCCACCCAATGCAGCCGAAAAGGAGTGCGTGGTGCTGGGAGTGGGTGCAGCCTACATGGCCTAAGACAGGGCTCTCACCCTCCTTTCACCCACATCAGAGTCCCTTGACGTTGCCCATCGTCGACAGCCTAAAGCCTTCGACCATCGATGTGACTCGTCTCACATCAGTGTTTTGGGGTTGTGAACTTGTCTAAGACCCCCATAATTAGACATCCAAATTCAAAACTCACATAGTTGGGATTGAACATAAGACGCCTTCTCTAACTAAACAGAGAAGGGGGAGATGCCAGAAGCCAGGACCCTCGCCCTTACCCTTACCCCCTACCTTTCCCCACCTGCACAATGTCCTCTGAAGCTTGGCAACTGCAAGATCCTGCTTAGCAACTCCAGATAGACTCAAAGCAGAGTACCATGTCTTCTTAAAAATAGCAGGGAGACCATAACTCAAGCAGTGTACCATATCTTCTGAAGAACTCCAGGTAGATCATAATTCAAGGCAGTGTACCATATAGACCATGACACGTTTCAAGGCACAGGCCAAGAAGATTTTGTACTTTTCCACCACCTGGACCCTCTTACCCCCTCCCCTTGTAAAACATGCTATAAAAAAAAGCATTTCATGTTCAAAAAAAAAAAAGAAAAGAAAAAAAAAGATATAACAGATTATCACAAGTATAAGTCAAGAATATTTGAGCATTTATTTTGAGTTTTGTAGTACAGCATTGTGCATCTCAGAGAACTTTGATTGCCGTAAAAAAAAGAAAAAATGTGGCAAGAATAAAAAATACAGGTTGCGGAAAAAAAATCAGAGCCCAAAGTAGCATTATCTGGTATTTCTTGGGGGAAAAGGACTGAACCCCTGAGGGACAACAGAAAGAATGGAAATAGGCAACCTTGGGAGGTAGAAGGTTGGGGAAACCCTCCAGAATGTACCAGAGACCGGGGAAGTGAAAGACGCAGAACTCAAAGAGAGTGACCCTAGATGAAATGACCTACAGTGGGGAGAAGAAACTTGTAGAGCCCACCACCTGCAGAAAGACTTGGCATCAAGTGAGGGATGCAGTTGCTATCCCACAGTCAAAAATCTAACCCATAATTGTTCCTGTCAGAAAAAATTGCAGGGATGGAAATGGAAAAGAGCCTGAGGAAAAGAAGGTCCAGCGATAGGCCCAAAATGGGATCCAGCTCAAGGGGAGGCCTCAAGGCCTGATACTATCATTGAGTCTATGGAGCGCTCACAAAAAGGGACAATTGCCCTCCAAAAGACACACACACACACACACACGCACACACATGCACACACACACACACACACACACACACACAAAACAACTGAAAAAGGTCAGATGCAGGTATTTGCACCCAATTAATAGACAGAAGCTGCTGACCCCTGTACTTGAAAGCCTGAAGAAGCTGAGTAGGAGGGAGACCCTGTAGGAGGAATAGCAGTCTCAATTAACATGGACACCTCTGCCTGCAGATCTCTCAGACACTGGATCGCCAACCAGGCAGCATATACCAGCTGATATGAGGTCCCCAACACATATACAGCAGAGGACTATGGAGTCTGGGTTCAGTCAGAGAAGATACACCTAACTCTCAAGAGACTGGAAGCTCCAGAGTGATTAGAGGTCCGGTGGGGTGAGGGTGGGGTGGATACATCCTCATGGAGACAGGGGGGTGGAGAGTCAGAGAGTGGACTGAGAGGAGAATAAAATCTGAATTGTAAAAAAAAAAAAAGAAAAAAATTAGTAATTAAAGAAATCTTCTTTTGGTAAAATAGAACACAAACCCCAAAGTATTAAAGAAATTCTCAACTGCAGATCCTGTGAATCAAACTTAATTATCATTAAGTTTTCTCAGGCCAGAATTTGAAACTTGAGGATTTGTATTGCACCATAAATGTTCCCAATTATTTATATTTATTAAAATTTTAATTAACTAGATAATTAGCTCCTGATTAAATACAAATCGATATCCCATTTCTCCTTGAGTTTTTATGAAAATGGATTACTTTCCACACATACAATGGAACAATTGTAATTGTAGCTCCTCTTACAATGAAAATCAAGTTGTTTTGAATGCTGAATGATAAATGTAAATGTAAATTTATCTATAAACATTGCTTTATGGTTGAATAAGGATTTCTTCTTAGTCCAGTGTTGTTACCGTTCTCAATAATTTTTATCATTCTAATTAAAATAAACATTTATTTATCAAGATTTATGTGAATTTCCTTGATTCCATATCAAGAACGATAATTTCAAATTCATTTTTCATAGTGATTTATTGGAACTGAATCATTTCAATTTATAGGTTATTTGTATAATTCGTTAAATGTTCATTTGCTTTTAGGAGAGACAAAAGGCTTTAAGGCAGTTTATGGTTTTTTTGAAGGTCATATTCTTTACTATAAAATGTTCTTCAGCCTTTATTTGCAATTTGATTTATTCAAAACAGCCTTGCTCACAGAATTCTAAATGACACCCTTTTGTGTTTTTAGGGAAATAGAGAATATCATTGTATAAGGGCTTGCTTTTCACTCACTATGCACCCCAGACTAATCTCAAAGTCCTAGAGATCTTTCTGCTTCAGTATCCTCAATGCTGGTAGTAAAGGTTGGACGCTGTATTTAACAACCAAAGGGATGAGGTCCTGTCCTGATATCATGCCAAAGCAGATGTTTAAAACTTGTTATTGTAGGATCTCTATGGTCTTTGAGAGAAAGAATTGGGTCATTTTATCTTTTGATTATTTAAATGATAAGAGTAGAGTAGGAATTAAGCATATTAATTTTCTTGTACGAATTTGAGTCAGGGTATAATCATGTTTTCCAAATAGTCTTCAACTTGTACCTTTCTTGCATTGAATTCTTAAGTACTAGGATTATACACATCTGCCACCATATATGTTGTGGAAAGAGCTAATTAGAAAACATTTTGTTATAATGGCATTATATTTTAAATAGTATCTCAGGGCTAATATTTATGTTATTGTTTAATAACTCTTTTTCCATCCCTATCTGCTACCTCTCCTTCTGGCTCACTGAACTTTTGGCCTGCTAGTTATTTATTACAACCTTAACTACTTTCAATGGTCTGTCAACTACATCTTTATGCTTATTTTTAATTTTTTCTCACGAAAGGCCAGATACTTATTATCAATATCCTTCAAACAAACTGTAGTTCTCAGACTTCATAGCCTCAGAGATGCGATTGCTCACTGCAGTAGGACTTCAATTTCGACAATACAAAGATAATTTTCTAAACAACACATAACTTCTAATCTTCATGGACAGCTGATGTTTTGAGTTAATGTCCAATATAAATTGCTCAAGAATTCAATTAATTAAGGCAATATTTTTTTATCACATACTTTTCAGAAAAGATAAATGTTGTCTGTTTAAAATAAATCTTTAATAGTAAACAAATATCTGGATGTCTTTCTTTTTCTTAAGTTTTAGTTCATGGTCAAAAAATTGACTTTTGTTTTTCACAGTACAGAATATCTATTTGCTGTTCATCAGCTATTGTCCAGATCTCAAAGGCATTAACAACCCTGATACAATGTTTAACTAGTCATGGCAACACTTAAATATCCTTTTCAACCTTTCTTCTGTTTGCTTCCAGGTGGGCAACACTTCTATACTGTTCACTGAACCACAATTTAAAAATCTCTTCTCCGTTTCTGACTCTGCACTTTCCAAGAGCATTGTTGGGCCTAAAATATTGTATAAACTCCTGCTGTTTCCCTTCAGAAAATTTCAGTCCTCCCAGGGATTTTAACCAAACATTGCATACCAGGTTGCAATAAGGCTTGGCACTCTGGACTAGGCAATCCACTAGGACAACCAAGGCCCCAGAAGCAGGCAAAGACATCAGAAACAGATAACACCCACAAAACATCAAGCCATATAACAATAACATATATAGAGGGGGCTAAGATAGACTCATGCAGGCTTCTGATTGTTGGCTCACTCTTAGTGAGCACTATAACCTAGGTTTGTTGGTTCTCTAGATTGTCCTGTGGTGTTGTTGATCCTTTAGCTCCTATATTCCTCACTCCCCTTCTTTGGCAGGATTCTGCAAACTCAGCTTTATGTTTGGCTGTGGGTCTCTGTATCTGTTTCCATCAGTTACTAAATGAAATCTCTCTGATGAAAATTGGGCTATGACCAATACATCTATATAGAAGAGTACCATTAGGCATTATTTCACTGATTTTGATAAATGAAACAATGTCTGGTGAGATTGAACCACTCAGTTATACTGATTATCTGATATTTCTGCTATGATTTGGATAAGTGTTCCTGAGATCCACGTGTTCTAAGATGCGGCACTTTTTAGAAGGCCCTGAAACTTGAAGAGTTACTTTCTTGGGCAATATATCTAATTGGTTAGTAGTGTGCTTGCTTAGTATACAAGAAGCCATGGATACAGTCTCAGCACCTCCAAATCTCAATTACTTAGTATTAGCCTGGGATTTCACCATGGGGAGTTTAAGTCAGGATGAACTGAATTCCAAGATTATTTTTTGATAAATAGAATATTGGAGGACAGATGGAAATAAATGCAACCATCTCTCTAAAACATAAAGCAAAGAGCAATATAAGAGACAGGAGTTGGCTATAGTTAGATGTCCTCTTGTTATACAGGAGTGTGATACAGAAATTCTAACCATTTCTGTTTATTCTTTGCTTCCTGGCCACTCAAGATTAAATTTGCCTGCTATGCGCTGTTAACATTATGCATACTCTCAGCACAGGTTCCAAAGCAACAAATCAATCTAAGAACTGAAGCCTTCCAAACGTTGAAACTGTAATGAAACCAACACACACACACACACACACACACACACACACACACACACACACACA
>NW_021604567.1:11572821-11598001 GCF_004785775.1 Grammomys surdaster | reverse complement strand
ACACACACACACACACACACACACACACACACACACACACACACACACGTACACAGCATATGCATTCACCTACAACATACACAAAACACACAATACACATTCATAAACACATACAGCGCACCTTCCTCATACATGCATAGATGTACACCATAACACACACAGAGTCACACACAAAAATAATAAATAAGATAAATTTTAAAAGTCCTTCTCCTTTTCCCCATTGTCTCAGGTGTTTGATATAGCAATGCAAACTTGGCTAATACACCACTATTTTATCAGATAGTCATCCAGAAACCCTCTAAAAGAACTTTGATATGGCTAAAACCATAACTTTCTGATATTTTTTAAACTATTGATTTTCCCTAAGATACAATCATACTCAAAATCTTTATCTGAAAATTGGTAGCTGTGCTAAATTTCTGAGAAGCACTCTGGATTTCACCCCGTGGCACTGTCCTTCAGTGTATGCTGGATGAGAGGAAGACTTGGACACGGAATGCAACTAATTAAATGACTCATTTAAAAAACAGTTTCCTCTGGCTAATGATAGAAATCTTAGTCCTGATAGGCTGGATGTGTAACAACAATTTAATGGACCATGGGATAGAAGATGTCTTATAAAGCATCCTCAAAAACACAGGCAGCTTATATATGCAAAGCACAGAACTCAGTGCACTGCTGGAAAAGTGACAGGATACTAGCACATGGAGTATCTTGAAACCTTAATTAGTTTACCAAAATTCTCTAGGACCCATATGTATAAGGCTTATCAAACTAGCAATTTGACACCACAGCAGGTGACACTCAGACAGATAATTCAGTCAAGTCTACTAATTTGCTGAGCTGTGAAACTGTTGAAGTATAAATCAGCACTGTGATGAGCTGCCAGATTTCTTTCATTTGTTTCACAACAGTCGACACTTCATAGAGGTTTAGGGTCAGGAAGTGGAGTGCTGCCTTCACAGGCCTCTAAATCCTGAGACTGCCTTTGGAAGCAGCCAACAGGTGGTGCTTTAATGACCATGACAAAATTCCAACATTTCCTTGAACAAGTTTTATTAAATAAATATGAACATGAAGTAAAGAAAGAAGGGAAGGGCATGTTATTGAATATAAATGATACAAGGAAGGGTGTCATTATTAGACAGCAGCATAACAATACACACAGAAACTCTACAAATATGTGGTTTTAGAAATAGTGCAACTATGGCTATGCCTCCCAGACTTTGACTCTTAAAAAACCTACAGGTTCAGGGAACTGGAATTATAGGGTTCTTAGACTGCTTAAGATGTGCCTTCCTTCTAGAAAAGTTAAAAATTAGAAGAAAATAAATTAATGGAAGTGATTTTTTATTAATGAAAGATCTGAGTTGCCATGCTTGCCTACACAAGTCCTGTTGCCTGCACATGGATGATAAATATAATCAAAGTTCTCCCATGTATTAGAAGACAACTTAGGACTTCTCCTTCTTAGTAGTTGAGCCACTTGACAGCTGTTGCTGATGGGGAGATGGTCCTGCATCTGTGTGTGTGTGTGTGTGTGTGTATGTATGTACTCAGAAAGAGGACACATGGTGATGAGGGTTTTGCAGAATCTTGAAGGGAGTATAATCAGAGTATAGTATATTCATTAATGAAGAGCTCAAAGAATAAATAAAATATATTTAAACATATACATTTTAAACAGTTTACAGTGAGTGAGGGAATCCAGAAATTCTTAAATAAAGATTTGGATCTTCCTGTGTCCTTTCTGGCCCAAGTTTCACCTGCTTTATCACCTTTCCTAAGACAGAGAAATGATCCATAGCTTTTTACTGGCACTGTGAAGACAGTAGGATAACATTTTTAATTTGTTCCTTATTTCTCTCTGCTTTTGCAGTCACATGACCAAGTATTTGACTCTTCTTCATACTTTACAGAACTTTGATAATTATACTGGACACAACTAACATAACACAGATAATCTTCCATTATATAATGTTTACTTTAGTCAAATCTGTGTATGTCTTTCGATGTCCAATGTAAGAAATTAATTTGGTAGCCATTAAAATACAGACATATTAGAAAGGGGATGTTATAAGTTTATCAAAACAGATCACATGACCTTAGGATTATTTTCTACAGACAAAATGATTTTACTCCAGCACTCCTGAAATGTCAGAAGTCATTGCACAGTTCATAAAGTGTGAACATCCCACCTACAACTCATCAACTAAACAAACAAACAAACAAACAACAACAATAAAACATATTGGTTATCATTTAAATCAGAAACCAGTAAGCTACTATTTGTCTCAAAGTAAAACTGTACTTCATATATGATCCTCAAAACCTTGAAAACATATCTTTTTAAAAAAAAAAACTATAGTGCCAGAACAGGCAAAGGAAACAGTTGTGGATATAGCCATTCATGTTGGAAAAAAAAATTGATGGCTTCTAAAGTTGTTCAATCATTAAATGCAGCCAAGAAGTCTCCACTATAGATGTAAATAATGCTTTGTGTTTCATGGGTTTGCCCCTGGGCACCTGCATTCCACCTAATAGTCATCTGGGTTTCTGGGTTTTTCTTGTTGTTTTTGTTGTTTGTTTGTATTTTTTGTTCTTGAACAATACTATGCTTGCAGCTGAGTATATTTAACTTATCAGTTTGTTTTCTGGCTGTATAATTTTGGAATCTAGCATTATTTCTTCTGCCATGTTATTTCTACTATTTTTAGTCTACATCATCCATGATTTCAGTATTATCACTCTCAAGAACCTTGTTTGTCTGCTGTATATGTCATGTGGATTCACTGCATTAGTAAAGAGACTGATCATAGAGATTTTCCAGATAATCCCATCTCTGTGGGTGGCTTCTGCTGAGATTTCTGGGATATCTTATGAATCAAATAGCTAATCTCTACAAAGAGCCCTGTGAGTGATTGAAATGTGTCTGACCTTTTCATCTTTCCAAAGCAACAGGGAAAGGTTGTGCAATTGGAGCTTGGGCTGTGTCTCCCACTCAGGTTTGATTGACAAGGCAACTACTCTGGTACATGGAGAACTTTGAAACCATCAAGTACCAAATAAATATGTAGCAGCATACACCAGAAAAAAATTATTTCCACAACTCACTTCTCTTTGCACACAGTGCTGCAGCAACAGCTTATATATTGAAATCAAGAACCTAGAAGGTTGAAAAGAGAGCTACGGATTTGAGATAGTATCTTTAAATGTCTATTTAAGGATTCAAGACAATCTCAGAGCTCAGATCACACTTAAGAGCCATGAAGCTTATTGTCAGTTCCTAAAACATGTTGTAAATCTTTATTTGAATTTTTATGCCTGGATATCATAACAATGTTTGACCACTGATTCTTTTTACTTTTCCCTTTGCATTCTTGGAACAAGATTACCTATTAGAAACACCCTTGTATACCATTGTAATATGGTTGAAGGCAATAATGTACATATTTTTATATCCATAGACTTAAAGGCCCCTTAATGGGAAAGAATTATTCATGGAATCAGTACAGAAAGGACTGCATTTAAAGGTCTCATCCACATTTTACTTAGATTATTTAGATGATAAGTTTGCCTGCTTTTGAACTCAGTGAACCTAGTTGAAATCATTTACTTGTAAATAAAAGTGCAGTGAGATGAGTCTCAGGAAAATTTAAGAAAACATTTTGCATGTGAAAAGATCATGTGATCCTTGGACACCAGTATACTATCTATCTATGGCAAGAAGAATTTTATAGGAACACCTTGAGTATTTCCATTGTTTTGATATTTTATATGTCAAAAGAGGTATCATTAAGAATGATTTATTCTAGTCACAGGTATTATGTTGAATTTTATAAAGCTTGTCTAAACAATTGCAGAGGCAAGGTAAAATGGGGTATATCAGAAGGACATTCCTTGTTATTATAAATAAAAAAAAAAGAGTGGAAGAAGGCAGTAAAACTACCTCTCTTTGCAGAGAGGATACTTACAGTGATAGACAGCAAGGGCAGGAGAACTGTAGTGTCAGAATTTCAAAGAACAATACTCACAAGCAATAAAGAAGAGCTTAGAAAACGATTCTTCCCTTAAGTCCTCAGATAAGAGCCCAACCCTGGTTCACATCTTGACCTTAGTTTTGAGGATGTAAGCAAACCACTTGCTAAGAGCACTAGAATTCTCACCTAAACAACTGTGAGGAAACAAAGGGATGTTGCTTTAAACCCTTGTTTTAAACCGTTGCATTTGTGTTAATTTCTTGCTCAGAAATTGAAAACTATGTGTATTAAACTACTTGATCTGATGGAATTCACTACACTGTAATTCTTTATGAATTGTTTCCATAAAGCATAGATAGCATTTTGTAAACTATGATAGATATTAATACTCAAATAATTTTGTCATCAAAGATTTTGCAATAACATTCATTTAATATCCAGAAATGTTGTGTAAATATGGAATGAATTCATTGACAGTTTTATAAGGAGCAGAAAATATACAGTGTCTGGAAGAGACAGAGATGATCAATATCAATGAAGCCAATTTTGAGAACTGTTAGCAGTGTCTTAGTTACTCTCCAATTTGAGGAGATACTATAAATGGTGGGCAGGATCTAGCCCAGGTACTTCAAGACGTATTTATTTCTAGCTAAAATATAATGAAATAGAATTTAAAGTAGCAAAATAAGTTCATTTGGCATGATGTAGTCATACAGATTTTAGAAGTATATATTGTCAAGAATGACAAAGGATCAGAGAAATGAGAGTTTTCATGGGGCCAGGTTACAGGTTGGCATCTCTTTTAATTGGTTTTAAAGAGAGAAGATACTGAAAACTAAGGACTGAAGCCTGAAAGAGTCTCTATTTTGATTACAACATCAAAATATTATTTTACTTGCTATCTATGTCCTTTCTCGTTCTACGTTTGTTTTTTATGTGCATACCTAATTAGAAATAGTCACGAGATGATAAATAGAATATTCTTGTAAAAGTTCACTTGAACACGTAGTTTTTATTTACTGCATGTGCTCCTCAAATACAGCTAAGAACAGATTAGCCCTTTCTTTGTTTCTGAAAGTTATATTGGTGATATATTTAAATAGTAAGAAAGCTTCATTGTCTAGGGAATTGACTCAGTGCTGAAGAGCATGTATTGCTGATGCAGAAGACACAAATTCACTTTCTAGCACCCATTTTGGGCATTGTCACTTAACTGAAGCTCCAATAAGGAATCCTATACCCTCTTCAGTACTTTACGGGCATCTCTGCTCACATACAGGCACATACGCAAACACACACACACACACACACACACACACACACACACACTTATACATTTACACATAATTAAAACTGCAGACAATCTCTAAAACAGAAACTGTGTAAATTTGATTGTTAGCTAAGGTAATATTTATCCACTTGATCAGAAAGGAGGAGATATGTGCCTTGATACCTATGGGTCCTGAAAATACTAGGTGCCTTGTTTGAAGAAAGGTTTGAGAATGTATTAATTTTAGGTAAAGGAAAAGGGCTGTCACATGGATTATTAGAAGGGGTGTGTACAGAAATCAAAGTAAGTAGAGTCTGAGGTAATAAGCAGTTCTGTGTGCTCACCTTTTGCAACAGCAAATTTAGTTTGGGTGGGAGGGTAGAATTATTCAAATTACTATTTCTAAAACCCAAGGAATAAAGTCAGCCTATAAAATAACAGAGGGAGAATTTTGTTACTTTATTGTGACAACGATTCATGAAAGAATTCAGGGTTTCAGGGATGTTATGTAATAACACACACACACAGACACACACACACAGACACACACACACACACAATATATATATATATATATATATATATATATATGCATACATACATACATCCAATTATCATTCATAATACTGTACTTTGTGTTAATATCATTCTTGAGAAAATATGTCAGTGATCATGACATTAAACTAACATAAATTTACAGTCTAACAATTAACCATATTATGATAGTTTAGGCCTGGGGGATGCAGTCTATAGTTTAGTGAACCTTAGTGCTGGGTATGGCACAGCTACAAACAATGATGGACTATCACTATAGCTCATTGCATACAAACAACCCCAGAGTTTGATAAGTGTAAGGCTTTGGCATTTGTGAAAGTAAATCTTGGTTGGCAATTTGACTGTATCTGGATTTTTTTTTAAAGACGCTCTTTCTACAAGGGGGTTTGTTTGGTCAGATTATTTATAATGAAGATCCACAGGGAACGTGGATAGCATCTTCTTATGATGACCCAGATAAAATGTAGATAGAAGAAAAAAAACTGCTTTATCTCTGTTTGCCTTCATACTTGTTGGCAAGTATCACTGGTATAACATGCTGCATTTCTTGGATTGAAACCAGTTTCATTGTGCTTTCAACATAGACTGAAGACCAGTAGCTCTCAAAAACATTTCTAGGCCTGAAATGCCAGATTGCACTGCTCAGACGTCAGCCAAATAATAATAACATAATCTCACATTAACAATTTTAAAAGATTTCTTAGGATATAATATCCCACACTGGCAAAGTAATATACTATTCAGAAAGTAAGATACAAAGTATAAAAAGTATACTTTGTATATACAAAGTAATATACAAAGTGAATCTTTGAACTAATAAGAATTTGCACTATATAAAATTTGTCTGTGATTGATTATATATTAGTGTATCTTTGTTTATGTTTGAATAAATCCCATGGACATGCAGGTGCCTGTGGAACAAGAGAGGACATTGGATCCCTTGCAGCTTGAATTGTGGGCAATTGTGAGCTACTGGAACAGGATTCTGGGTTACTGAACTCTGGTCCTTAGGAAGAGAAATCAGCCCTCTTAACCGAGCAGTATTTCCAACCCCTGGGCTTTACCGATAAATAAATAGAATAAATAAAGATAGAACGAAGCGACTATTCCTTCAATAGAATGAATAAAAATTTTTCTAAGCATCTCAGAAGCATACTTCTTTATTTTGAACTAATCCTATCTTACAATGGAATATAAACATCAATATATCATTATGTAATCTTTAAACATCAAGAATGATACAGTTAAATTGCAAAAAACAACTATCACTAAAAGGAAGAAACATAAGCCTTGTTGAATAAATCAGTGTTCAATCAACTGAAGATGAGTTACAAACCCTTACTTTTTAGAATAAATTTCACAGTTACTTGTGAGCGTTAAACTTATTTATTATGTATGCAAATCTCTTATTAAACTATCAGGTCAGTGTCCATGTGTACTATAGTGTATGAAACAGACACTTTTATAATAAAAATTTAGTTACTACCCTTTGACAGTGGAAGATGCTAGTGAAGCTTTTTTCATTTTATCATTTGAATTTTGTATATCGATGCACATAAACAGTACTACTTCAACAGAAAGTCTAAGTAGCATAGTCGAGTCATTACCTACAGCGCTTTTAATTCTAGAATTATTCATTCTTCCTTCTACAGAAATAAAAAATAAAATGTATTATTTTTTATTGAGGAAAATTGTGTTTGGCAATTTTCCATCACTGTGACAGTAAAATCCTAGAGGTTGGAAGGATTTGTTTGGCTCATAGTTCAGAGATGTTATGTTACCATGTCTGGGAGGGTGTTGTAGGATGGATAATCTACACCATCACTTCATCTAGGAAGAAAAGGGAGAAACAATCCTGCAGCAACTGAACTCTCCCTTTTATCCTATCATTAAACTCAGGGTCATAGACAATTAGCTAGTGTGATACTCATTTCGTGATGGGAACAGTTTTTCCTCAGTTTAATCCTCATTGGAAAAACTCTTGCAGACAGACCAGAGATACACTCTACTAATCTCAGGAATTCTTAATTCAGTAAATCCTCTCAAGATAGCTAATTTCGATTTAAAATTAATGAGATTTAAGATCACAGAGGGTACCAGCCTCTGGGCATGGATATGGGATATATCTTGATTAGTCTAAATGCATAAGTAAGACCAGTTTTCTTTGGATGGCATCATTCCCGGGGGTGGAATCTTAAACTAAATGAAGGAAGAGAGAGAACCTGTGCTGAGTATAAGTATTCATCATTTTCTTGACCTCAGGCATAATGTGGATGGCAATTCCAAACTTCTATACCCTTGGCTTCTTTGCCATTTACCTTCCTTCTGCAAGTCACTTTTGTCAGGGTACAGAATCACAGTAACAGCATAATTAGCTAACATGTTTCAGGACCCAAGTTAGTCATTTTACTGGATATAATAAGTAGATACACTTTCAACCAGGGTGTTATTTTCCTCTATTTTCTGTATATGTTTGTTTTACTGTTTTTGTTTCTTCCTTCATCATCTCTCGCTCTCAAAGTTTCTCTTTAATTTTTTTTTATCATTTTAAAATAAATCCTATGTAGGAAGGGGAAGAAAATATACTCACTAGGACCTTCCTTCTGGTTTAACTCAGAGTCTTGGTGTGTATTCTAAAATTTCTGTTTTTTTTTTTTTTTTGGCTAATATCAACTTATAAACGAGTACACAGCAAGCATGTCCTTTTGGATTTGGGTTACCATACTCAGGATGGTGTTTTCTAGTTCGATTCATTTGCATGCAAATTCAAGATGTCCTTGTTTTAAATAGCAGAATAGTATTCCATTGCATAAGTGAACCAGGTTTTCTGTATTATCCATTATTTGGTTAGGAATATCTGGCTTGCTTCTTGTTTCCGGCTATTATGAATAGGGCTGCTATGACCAAACTGGAGCACATATCCTTGTGATACAGTGAAGCATCTTTTGGGTATATGACCAGTAATGGTATAGCTAAGGCTTCAGGTAGAACGATTTCTAATTTTCTGAGGAACCACCAGATTGATTTCCAGAGTGGTTGTTCCCCTTTCACCACATCCTTGCGAGCATTTGCTGTCACCTGAGTTTTTGATCTTAGTCATTATGATTGGTGTAAGGTAAAAGCTCAGAGTCATTATTATTTGCATTTCCCTGATGACTGAAGATATAGAACATTTCTTATGTTTTTTTATTTTTACTTTTTATTTATTTATTTTTTAGGGGTCTGGTTTTTTATTGGATATTTTATTTATTTATATTTCAAATATTACCCTCTTTTTCGGTTTCCCCTCCAGAAACACCATATCACATCCCCCAACCCCCTGCTTCTATAAGAATGCTCGCCCACCCACAAACTTCTGCCTCCCCACTGACACATTCTCCTACACTGGGGCATCTAGCCTTCACAGGACCAAAGGCCTCTCCTCCTATTGATGCCCTGACAAGGCCATTTTTTTGCTACATGTGCAGCTGGAAACATGAGTCCCTCTATGTGTACTCTTTGGTTGGTGATTTACTCCCTGGAAGTTCTGGGGCGTCTCTTTGGTTGACATTGTTGTCCTACATACGGGGTTGCAAACCCCTTCAGCTCCTGTAGTCCTTTCTCTAACTCCTCCAGTGGGGACCGCATGATCAATTCAATGATTGGCTACCAGCATCCATCTCTATATTTGTCAGACTCTGGCAGATCCTCTCAGCAGACAGCTGTATCAGGCTCCTGTTAGCAAGCACTTCTTGGCATCTGCCCTAGTGTCTGGGTTTGGTGTTTATATATGGGATGGATCCCCAGGTAGGAAGTCTTTGAATGGTCTTTCCTTTAATCTCTGCTCCATGCTTTGTCTCTGTATTTCTGCCCTTGAGTATTTTGTTAACCCTTCTAAGAAATACCGAAGCACCCACACTTTGGTCTCCTTTCTTCTTGAGTTTCATGTGGTCTGTGAATTGAATGTTGGTTATTGTGAGCTTTGGGCTAATTACCCACTTATCAGTGAGTGCAAACCATGTGTGTTATTTTGTGACTAGGTTATCCCACTCAGGATGATATTTTCTAGTTCCATCCATTTGCCTAAGAATTTCATGAATTCATTGTTTTTAATAGCTGAGTAGTACTCCATTGTGTGAATGTACCACATTTTCTATACCATTCCTCTGTTGAAGGACAGCTGGGTTATTTTCAGCTTCTAATTATTATAAATAAGGCTGCTCTCAACACAGTGAAGCATGTTTCCTTTTTATATGTTGGAGCATGTTTTGGGTATATGCCCAGGAGTGGATAGCTGGATCAATTTTCTGAGGAACTGCCAGAATTATTTCCACAGTGGCTGCTGTCCCACAAACAATGAAGGAGTATTCCTCTTTCATGACATCCTTGCCAGCATCTAATGTCACCTGAGTTTTTAATCTTAGCCATTATAAATGGTATGAGGTAGAATCGCAGGGTTGTTTTGATTTGCATTTCCCTGATGACTAAGGATATTGAACATTTCTGTACTTGCTTCTCAGCCATTTGGTATTTGTCAGTTGAGACTTCTTTGTTTAGCTCTGTATCCCATTTTTAAATAGGGATATTTGGTTTTTTGGAGTCTAACTTCTTGAGTTCTTTGTATATGTTGGATATCAGCCCTCTATCTTATGTAAGATTGGTAAAGATCTTTTCACAATTTGTTGGTTGCAGTTTCGTCTTATTGACTGTGTCCTTTGCCTTACAGAAGCTTTGCAATTTTATGAGGTTCCATTTGACTGTTGTTGATCTTAGAGCATGAGCCACTGGTGTTCTGTTCAGGAAATTTTTCTCTGTGCTCATGTGTGCAAGGCTCTTCCTCACTTTCTCTTCTGTCTGTTTCAGTATATCTTGTTTTATGTGGAGGTCCTCGATCCACTTGGACTTGAGCTTCATGAAAGCAGATAAGAATGGATTGATTTGCATTCTTTTACATGCTGACCTCCTGTTAAACCAGCACCATGTGTTGAAAATGCTGTCCTTTTTCCACTGGATGGTTTTAGTCCCTTTGTCAAGGATCAAGTGACCATAGGTGTGTGGGTTCATTTCTGGGTCTTCAATTTTGTTCCATTGATCTACCTGCCTGTCTCTGTACCAATACCAGGCAGTTTTTATCATTATTGTTCTGTAATATAGCTTGAGGTCATGAATGGTGATTCCCACAGATGTTCTTTTATTGTTGAGAATAGTGTTAGCTATTCTGGGTGTTTTGTTATTCCAAATGAATTTGAAAATTGTTCTTTCTAACTCTATGAAGAATTGAGTTGGAATTTTGATGGGGATTGCATTGAATCTGTATTTTGCTTTTGGCAAGACGGTCATTTCTACTATATGAATCCTGCCAATCCATGAGCCACTTTGCTGAAGGTATTTACCAGGTTTAGAAGTTCTCTGGTAAAATTTTTGGGGTCACTTAAATATACTACCATACCATTTGCAGATAATAATATTTTGAATTATTCCTTTCCAACCTGTATCCCTTTGATCTCCTTTTTTGTCTAAGTGCTCTGGATAAGACTTCATGTACTATTTTGAATAGGTAAGCTGTGTGGGCAGCCTTGTCTAGTGCTTCTTGGTCGTTCAAGATTCCTCAGTTAAGAATTCTCTGTTTAGTGAGTGAAACCCTGAAGGCCAGCAGGAAAAAAAACAAAAAAACAAAAGGAAACAGGCAATCTTCAGAGGTTGGTGGTGGAGGGATTCTCCAGAATGTACCAGAGACCTGGGAGGTAAGAGATGTTCAAGACTCAAAACGGGGGAGGGAATTTAGATGAAATGTCCTATAGTGGGGAGAGAGAAGTTGTAAAGTCCATTTCCAGTAGAAAGACAGGGCATCAAGTGTAGGGATAGTGTCCCACAGTCAAAAATTCTGACACAGAATTGTCCCTGTCTAAAACAACTGAAGGGACAAAAAATGGAGAAGAGAATGAGGGAAAGACAGTTCAGTGACAGACCCAAATTGGTATCCATCTCAAGGGGAGGCTCCAATGCCTGATACTATTACTGATGCTATGGTGTGCTTACAGTCAGGAGCCTAGCATGGTTGCCCCCTTCAAGGCTCAGCAAACAGTTGATAGAGCCAGATGCAGATACTTACACTGTACAGAAGCTGGAGACCCCTGGGGTTGAATTAGGACAAAGCTGGATGAAGCTGTATCAGGGCTACCTCATAAGAAGATCAGCAGTCTCAACTAACCTGGAACCCTGAGATCTCTCAGACACCAAGCCATCCACCAGGCAACATACACAGGCTGATATTATATTAATATGAGTATACACCTAACCCTCGAGAGACTTGAGGCCCCAGGGAATGGGAAGGTGGGGAGGGGATTATGGGTGTGGGACATCCTCTTGGAAACTATGGTTGGGTGGGAAGTAATAGGATGAGGAACAGTCAGAGGGCAGACAAGAAGGGGAATAACTATTGAACTGTAAAAACAAAATTGAAGAAATTATTACTAAAAAATTAAAATGAAAAATTTAAAAACTTTTTACCCCATTTTTAAAATTGGGTTATTTGATATATTGGAGTCTAAAATTTTGAGTTCTTTATATATTTTAGGGTTATTGAAGACCTTTTCCCAATCTGTAGGCTGCTACTTAGAAAATCTCATATGAAGCCTGTGGGGAAAAATGGGGGCTATAGAGATGTCTCAGCAGTCAATAGCATAGTGGAACCCAGAAGAGTTATTATTAATATTGAAATTCTATTAAACTCTTAAAAACCTGAACATTATATATTTACCAAGAACTTTACTACATTATGTTGTTTATAACATATTTTTTAAAATTTTCATTGTTATTTCTGGTATTTTCTCATTTAGTTTAATATTTTTCTTGTTTAAATTGTTTCATTGGACTCATAATTTTGCAATAATAAACAATGCTGTAGTTTTTATATATTATTTAATGAAGAAAGTTTTGTTTTTATCTAATATAAAATAAGTACAATTTACTTTTAAAAGTTAAATAAGACACATTAAATTATTCACATTAAATCTAGAACAATTCTTTAAAGTTAAAGCTTTCAGAGTCTTTTCTAATGGATGATGTAGACTTGGGAATAGTATTTGGATTTCAACTTAGTTTATTAATTTTAAGCATCTTCAATAATTCAAACTATGATTTCTAAGAAGGCTTCATAATTTTAGTAGAAAATATGAATTTACTCCCACTCATTCTAAATATAATTAGTTAACTTTTCTTATTAATGTGAAATTTTTTAATATCAAGTAGTAGGGTGACTATAACTTTGACATTGAACTTTTAAGGAGTAATTATATTTTTGCAATTTTTGAAAATATGCACATTTAAAAATATTTTTAAAAATTTTGCAATGAGGCTATTCCTGAAGGAGGGAGAAGAAGAATTTTTATTTTTATTCTTTTTCTTCCTGCAGGAAAATGATTGTAAAAGTCAAAAAGCTGAGAAAAAAAGAAACCAGATAAGAGAGGAAACCTGATGATATAGGAGACAGTTTACAGTGTCATGACACGGTGGAGAAGACAAATTGCTGTGAGAAGAATTATATTAACAGTTAGACATTAAGGAGAGATTTATTAACTATAGTTCTTACTTATTGGTCTGGAATTGCCTTCAATCTTCTAAAGTCTGTATGCTCAGACAAGCACAGACGGACTTAAGTCACTAAACTAATTTCTCTTTCAAATACAAAAATACCATCGTCGATTTTATCACCTAATTGCCAATTGACAGTTATAATATTTCTGCTTCAAAAAGTATATATAAATTTCATGCTACATATTGGAAAAATAAACAAATGGTATTTTCTTGAAAAAAACAAAACAAACCCAAAAATACGAGATATAAAGTCATCTCTAGGTGTCTAGGCATTTTATGGACTGCCAGAGAAGTTAGAATATCTCACATCTCTCATTGTATTGGTGATGCTTTAATTCTTTTCTCTTGAATAACATAGGCCTCTCACTTAGAAAACTAAGTATTACTTTAATTGACATTTGATGGAGACAGCATAGTACAACACAAGGTGTCAGAAAAATACTGATACTATAATAGTAGAATTTTTACTATTTTCTGGATAGTATATTTATGCCAAAATATTGGTAATGTTTATTTTCATCAATTGAAAGCTTATAAATTCTCAAATTCACAAACATTGAGGTGCTTGTAAAATGGTTTCAAATTAAGGATACTCATAAACATAGTTATGGGTCTCTTTTGTTGTCAAGATGACAGGGCTTAGAAATCACCTGTGAGCCTGGTGACCCTAATGGAAGAATTAGGGAAGGACTCAAGGACCTGAACGGGACTACAACCGCATAGGAAGAACAATATCAACTAACTGGGCCCTTCAGAGTTTCCAGAATCTAAGCCACTGACCAAAGAGTACACATGGAGGGATCCATGGTTCCAGCTGCATATGCAGCATAGGATGCCCTTATCTGGCATCAATGGGAGTAGAGGCCCTTGGTCCTGTGAAGGCTTGTTGCTCTAGAGAAGTGGGGGTGCTAGAGGGGTGAGGAAGGAATGCATTGGGTGGGTGCAGATACCCTCTGAAAGGCAAAGGGGAGGAGATGAAATGAGGGGTTTCAGGAGGAAAGACTGGGAAGGGGAACAACATTTGACACATAATAAATAAAATACTCAATAAAAAAGGAAAAAATAACAGGCAAGATACTGAAGCATGAAAATTAGGGTTCAAAGTTCAAGATCAGCTTAAGCTGCAGAGCATGATATATTTCAGCCTTAACCAAGGAGTATACTAGTATTTCACAAATTCAAAACCAACGAAAGTAAAACCAAAGAGTTGGAATGAATGAACAATGTAAAAAACAAACAGACAAACAAACAGTGTCGTTAGGTTATCTTAACCATATATCCACTTTAGTTTCAGTTTTTATATGTCTATTTTCAGGGAAGATTGCTCTCAAGACATGAAAACAATAATTCCTCTTAGCTAACCAGTGTTTTATTTTTAAAAAGTACAAAGGCAGTTATGTGGTCACTGAGGAACCAAGACCTTTGCTCTTCTGAATCCAGACTAGATAGAACAATGCAAAACTCGGTTTTGCTATAAATGGTGCCATTTTGAACTGGTATTTGTGTTCAAATTATATTCACTCTCAATTTTACCAACTTGGTATCTTTTGCTTCTAAGCCAGATCCTATAAGGATTCAAAGAAGGAACAGTTTATTATTAAGTTTATAAACTCTTTTGGTTATTGGAAACAAATAAAGTAGTTAGATTACTGGATGATGAGTTTGTTCAATTTTTAATTTTTTGAAAACTCACTATATTATTTTCTGTAATGGCTATCTCAATTTTCATTTCTGTACCAATAGGCAAAAGTTTGTATACCTTCTGTCCTTGGCAACACTATAATCTTGTTTATTTTAATAATACAAGCTTGTGTTTTAATAATGGAGACAATGTCTCATGGAGGTTTTGATCTGTAGTTTCCTGAGTAATGATTTTTGAGTTTTATCTGTTTTATATTTCTTGGCTGTTTATATATTTTAATAAATGCCTGTTTAAATCAATTGTGTATTTGCTATTTGTGATTTTTGTTTGTCCTACAGGGTCTTTTTGTGTGGCACCATTTTTTATTCAAAAGTTTTCTTGCATTCTGGAAACCAATCATTTTTCAGCTACATAGTTTGTAAATATTTCTGTCAGTTATACGGGTCATATTTTTCTTCTGATGATTCTTTCTTTTACTGAAAATAAAAATTACCTAGTAATTTTTTTAGATTATCTTTTCTTTGTTTTCTGCTCATGTTGGTCTTGTCTAAACAAAGCAAAACAAATGTTGCCCTATAGCCAAGTTGATTGTCAACTTGACAGAATTTAGGATCACTGTTGAAACAAATATCTGGGTCCATCTGTGAGAGACTTTCTAGATTATATTAACATGGGAAAGAGCCACCATAACTGTCACATTGGATACAATGGAGAAAATTAAAAGCAGAAGATTCTCCCATAGGGACTATGATATATCCAGCCATGGATTCTTGGCTCAGTTTACAGCAAAAGACATGAATTTCATGAGTAAACATTAAGTCCAATAACAAAAAGAATTTTTATTACCATAACATTTCTGCCCCTACAGCAGCAACAGTTGTATCTTGCTAGGACTATTGCTATTGTAGCTCACAGAGTTCACAGCTTGGTAAGACTTTGAATACATTTCTCTTATGTAAAGATAGTATTAATTTCCTCCCCCACTTACCTATCTTTACACTCTTAGATTAGTGTACCTAGACAGATACCACTTACCAAAGTTAAGTCAAGGTCAGGTAAACTATCTAAAAATTCCTATAACCCCTAAAGAAATAGAAGCAGTCATTAAAACTCTCCCAAATGCCCAGGGCCATATGGTTTTAGTGTAGAATTCTACCAGACTTTAAAAGGAAATCTAATACCAATGCTCCTCAAACTATTCCGCCAGATAGAAACAGAAGGAGTATTGCCTAACTCATTCCATGAGGCCACAGTCACCCTTATACTTAAATCTCACAAAGACTCAATGAACAAAGAGAATTTCAGACCAATTTCTTTTATGAACATTGGTTCAAAAATACTCAATAAAATCTCCACAAACCAAATGCACGAAAACATCACAAACACTAATCACCATGATCAAGTAGACTTCATCCCAATTGGTTGAATATATGAAAATCCATCAATGTAACCCATGATATAAACAAGCTAAAAGGAAAAAGTCACATGATAATCTTATTAGCTATTTAAAAAGCCTTTGACAAAATCCAAAACCCTTTCATGTTAAAAGTATTATGGCACTCAGCGATACAAGGTACATACTTAAGCATAATAAAAGCAATATACAGCAAATCAATTGCCAGCATGAAATTAAATTTAAAGAATCTTAAATTAATTCCCCCTTTCTATTTATTATAGTACTTGAAGTTTTACCTAGAGCAATTAGAAAACAAAAGGGGATCAAGGGATTTAAATTGGAAAGGAGGAAGTCAAAGTATTGCTATTCAAGAATGATATGATAGTATACATAAGCAACCCCCAAAATTCTACCAGATAATTTAAGTTTTCCTTTTAACTTTCTTTTATGTTATTTGAGGTAAAACATGAACACGGTTCTATCTCTAATCTACTAACATAACAAAAATAAATAAATGAAGAAAAATGAATAAAGATGGTAGGATTATTTTTTTACTAAAAATAGAGGTTTTATGCATTCAATTCACAGATTTAACTTAATATTTGATTATAGATATACAAGTACTATACAGAAATCCAACTGATTGTTTGCAATAGCACACATTTAAGGCTCACTTGTATATACAAGAGACATAAATTATGGCTATATCATTACATCCGGAGCCTTTCTGATCACTTTCCTAAGTTCATGAAATCTAATAAAATCTATTCACCTTTTCTGTGACCCTGCTTAAATTTGAAAATTCAAGAAACATTTATCTCCCTTAATAATTTTAAAATAGCAAAAGTATCTACTAAAGATCAATGTATTACCTTTTATGTAGATAAAACCTTCCATATTCAGTGTTCTACCCAAATACATAGGGTTTTGAGTTTCTACTGAGTTATCATTTTATTTTGAGATGAGATCTCACGCATCCCAGGCTGGTCTCAGTCATTGTAGAGATCCAAGAGTAGAAAAGGTTTTGTATAATCCAGGCTGGTCTCAGTCATTGTATGGGTCCAAAGCTAGAAAAGTTTGCATGTAGTACAGGCTGGTTTCAGATTCTCTGTTTATACTTCCAAGGCTGTCCTCAAATTCGGAACCTATACCACATCTCTCTCTCTCTTTTAATTCATTTTCCATCAGGATCACACCCTCCCTTCCTTCTCTTTTCCCAGTATTACCCTCAAAACCCCTTCCTCTTTTTCCCCTCTTTTTTCTCCTCAAAGAAGGAGAGACCCCCCCCCATTGACACTAACCTGCCCTGGGACATCAAGGTGCAGCAAAGTGTAAGCAACTCCAGTGAGTCCAGACAAAGCAGCCCAGTGAGGGCAAAGGGATTTAAAGGCAGGATTTAAAACAGCTTCCAACTCTTAAGTAACCACATGAAGATCAAGCTGCACATTTGCTACCTATGTTACCATAACTTTTTAAGTAATAGGATTACAAGCCTATAGAACATTTTGGTTCATTATATAATTACATTTAACTTAGGCTTATGCATTAGAAAATTGTAAGATAATTGTATACTTGTATACAAACAAGTACATATTTTCTTGACCTACCTGAGGAGCATTAATTATTAATCCTTGAAAAAAATCAAAAGTTATTTTTGACAGATCAGATACAATTCTTCATATTGCTACAGTATCCAAAAGGCCTTTTTTATTGTTGGTCAAATTGACTTTAAGTATCAAAAAATAATATTAATTAGGAGCTGACAAGAGGCTGGAGAGATAGCTCAGTGGTTAAAAGCGCAAATGATTTCTCATCAAGCAGTCCTGAGTTCAATTCTTAGAAACCGCATGGTGCCTTGCAACCACCTATAACAGGATATAATTGATTCTTTTGGTATGCATGAAGACAAAGCACTCATACACATAAAATACATAAATATTTTTTATAAAAAGAGCTGAGTGAAGCTCACTTTCTTAGAGTTTTTTGATGCTGCTCATTTAAATATGTCACTAAAAATTATATTTCATTTTTGTGTATTTTTAATGGTGAAATTTAATACTAAGTGGATGATGGGCAAATGTCCATGCAAAAATAATACTTTTAACAGCTGAATATTTGCATATGTGTATATTTCTTTTAAGGTGGTAATATGGTTCATTTTCCAAACAATACACATGATTAGACCCTGGGATCTGACAGTTTACCATACTGTGAGCAAAATATCTAAGATAATATGGAGAAGTAAAGAACATTTAAAAGTAAATTATTTTGCACTTACTTTTACAGAAAATGTTTTGTGTCTTGATTATGTGAAATAATAAATTCTAAAAAAGTAGTATTTCTTTTTGCCCGCTGACCTAGAAACTTGAAAGAAAATCTACTGAACATGCAAACTAAAGCTGTTCTTTGAATATAACACTTTGAATTAATTCAAATGTTTTTACTATTTTCTCCTCCCCTTCCGCAGTTAACTGAGGAGAGGCTACTTGAATACTATGGAGGTCCTTTGATGGCCTAGGGCTATCTAAAATTAGTTTTTACATTTCTGAAAGTAAATGCACTTTGAAAGCAGAACTATTTGGGAATGTTGAGGTCAGCAGTCTGCCAGATATGGCAGCATATTCAAAACACAGAATAATCAAGAATAAACTGGATACACATGAAACTAAGAAATCTGTAGGGAATCAGACAGTGTGTGGTAAGAGTAAATATGAGTGAGAATTCTTTTGTTTTCACAATGATCATCATGACATCAGCACACAGTCTTGTTTCAATTACTCAAAAGAATAGATTGCTTTGAGTATTTTAGAGTTTGAGGGAATTTGTTGTGCTGCTGTGTTTTCTAACAATTTCTGATGTTAATTAGATATTCTCTACAATAGAACTGATTTTCTAACATATACAGTTCAGTGATTTACAATGGTCTACTGGTATCTGAATTAACTACCTTAAACTAATGTATTTAAGCTGGGTGAGTTGATGTTGTAGCATACATTAAGTAGTGAATTCCTGAAAACCATAGTACTTTTTTCAAGAATTCAGTACTTTGAGCCATAACTCTTCTTAGTGCTTGCTCTATCTTTCTAACAATAAGGTCAAGGAGATAACTATGACATGGATACTTGTGCAAAAGTGGCAGCTTCCATTTTGATTTATAAAACTGTGCTGTGCTTAGAGTTGTACTCCCAGTCAATGATAAGTTAAGATTTTAATCTATACTCTTTTAATAACTTGATGTTTTATATATATATATATATTATATTTTATATATGTATATATATATCATGTAACGTCTATACATTATTACTATATATGTATAAATTAGTAATAAAATGTATATATGTATATATTAGCAATAATACTGAATATATTATTATATTTGATTAATGCGTATGAATTTAGTTCATAATGCTGGCTAATTTCAAAAATCAGCTTGGTAATAGTGCCCCTGCTAAGGAAGGATAATCACTTAACTGAAACAAAATTATTGTCATTGAACCCATTTACTGTTGTCATACATAGTGAAACACTTTTTTTGGTGATCAACTGATGTAAATGAGAAATCTTATGTTCAAGAACATGGTTTAATTTTTATAGATTGCCTAATAATTTATATCTGTCTTCATATGTATCTAATATGATACTAACAGATAAACCAAAATAGTGTGATTTATATAAATAATTCTAGGATTATAGTTAAAGTGTTGGAGAAGTTCATTAAGGAATAAAATATAAGCAAGATATCTTAACTGAAGGTATGATAGCTGGGGTGAATTTACTGCACAAATAACCTCCCCTCGGTTGAAACAAAAGGAGTGAATTCTAGTTAAGTGCCCAAAATGGCTGTGTATTCAGAGGAGTTTGAAATCTGTGATAATTCTGGAGAAGAATTAACAACTTAATAGTCTAAGAGACCAAGTGTGTGAATAAAGATGGGAGAGAGGTAGTTCAAACCTGCCAGGTCAAATACTACAGTGAAAACCTTACTGTGGCTACACATTTTTCCAACTGAATGTGTTTGCATGTCAGACAAAGAAGGCAAATTTTGTCTTCTCTACCTTTTGCTTATTGTTTAGGTTATTTAGAAAGACTCATTCGGCTTGAAATTGTCCAGATCTACCATGAAGCAGAACTTGTACTGGATACCTCCAAACAATTAATGCAATTCTTTCCAACGTCCTTTTAACTCCTGTAATAATGAAAACAAAGAAACAAAACTGGAGGATTTGAAACACAAACAATGGCTATCAGAACAGCCCAATGGCTTTCAGAACAACACCAGCCCAGTATCATGATTCTTGCTCTCATCTGAAGAAAAATGAGAATGCTATACTAATGTATTGTTACTCAGAATTCAAACAAATAGAAAATGAGCTATGACAGACATTGCATTGTTTGTGTGTTATTGTGTATATCAATGATCATAAAAAAATTAGAAAGTGTACAGTGGTTTTAAAACCCCAAATCTGGAGCTCATTTTGTTGTTCCATTTTGTGCTGTATTCTATATTTCTCTTGTTTAAAATACAAGTTCAAGATTGTCTTGAATTTTCATGTATCTAACCATGACTCTAAATTTCTGACTGTCCTGGTATCATATCACTAGTGCTAGGAATATAGACAACAATACCATACATGCTTTACATAGTGACTGAAACTGTATCTAGGACATTGTTAATGCCTGGTATATATCCTACTAAATTCTCTATATACAAAGTCCTCATTTTAAAATATTTATTTCTCATAAACCTTATTAATTTATGTGGAGAGGGGATATCTTTTTATGTGCCAAATAATTATGCCATGAGTAGAATGATATGTTGTAACCTTGGTATGTAGAAAATAAAATTATTTGAACCAATCACAAGCTGACTTACAAAGATCCGAACTAGTCCTACAAGGAGAAAAGTAGAACAGCATATATCCTTGCTTATGAGTGTAATCATTCTTACAATGGGACTGTGATCACTTACAATGAGTAATTCACAGTGATCTATAGCATCTGATATTTTACAAGAAGTCTTTTTATATCTTTTCACAGATATATTTACCCGTCAAATGTGATGTATCACAAATATTGCTTTTAATTTAAGGATGTTGGCATTGAACGAAAATGAATAGTTATTCCTGAGACTGATAATGGCGCATGCGTGCTAAAACTTTACCAGAGCATATCTCTGAGTTCTGGAAAATATGAACTATTTTCATTTTCCAGGCTGTTTCTGACAACATCTCATGGTTGACAGGTCAATCCTAATAAAACTATATATCTGGCAATCTAGATGGCAGGCAGAAGGGAGAGATCAATCTTCAGCCAGAAAAGTTGATGGAAGATGTCATGAACTAAAGAACATGATAAGACTGTGACCTTGTATTTAAGAAGTAAATGACTCTTACAGTTCAGTAGCTAGCATCAGATTCATATTATAAACCATTAAATCTATTCTTATCTATGTAGGATAAAATTCTAAGAAAATATTTTACGTATCTAGATAGGAAGATCCCTAGGTAGAATTTGCTATTATGAGGACAAAGATGCAAATATAGTTTATTGATAGTTTGTATGGGTTAACTAACATACATGACTATAATGCTGTCTAGAAGAATATTAAAAATAAAGCAGAAAATTTTATACATCTTTAAAATTTCTTAAATAATCAACAAACTGACTATGGCCAAAGAAAATGACAAACAAAAATATTCTTTTTCAGATTTAAAACAATAATTTTGTATTTTATCTTATTTCAGTTTCTACAAATTAACATTACATTTTCTTATTTGTAGGGAAGGCAGCCAAACACATCTTGTACTATTTATCTGGGAAAATTTAAATTTTCTGAAAAATATTAATCCTTTCTTTCCATTAACCCTTGTCAGACACCATTAAAGTACTGACATTGATAATCAAATTGTCTAGAGTGCTCTCCAATGCACCATTGACTAATTCAGATTTGTCTTGGGTTTTTCACTTTTTAAAAATGGATATGGTACAAACGGATGTTAGCAAATCTCTTAAAGAAAAACTTAGTTATCTGTATATCCAGAACATGTTCTGTTTATAATCCTGGGTTGTTCATTGATTAAAAATTACTACTCATTCTTGATTCTGTCGAAATATTTTTAACTTTTCCGCAATAATATAGAAGTCAAATGCTGCGTGGGAATCTTGTTGTTCTCTTATTTTGAACATTCATTTTACTTCCCAGACATGCTTGCTTATCATTTCAACTTTGAAAATATAAAAGTGACAGGAGGCATAATTTCATATACATATGAGATTTGGAAAATACAGATTTGCCTTCTTTGAGAAACTAAAGAGTACAGTGCTTATAATGGTAGGATTGCCATATGATTTGCTAACTACGCAAATAAATGAACTGCTTGACCTAAGTAAAAAAATTAGTATTTGTCATTATTGATCTTGACAACAGATTTTAAGAGAATCTAAACAGAATACATTCCATGATTTCAGAAGCAGAAAACCTTAAGTATTTTACTGCCAAGATGTATTTTAAATACCTCAGAAATAAATCATTATTTTACTAGGAATCAGTACATATAAGAAGCTTGTGAAACTAAAAGTGTCTAAAATTCTGAAAGCTTTATTTCTCTAAGCATAAATGAGAATGTCTAATAGAAAAACATCATGATACAGTAGCAGAGGTAATATCAGGAAAGTGTAGACATGTGGGGCAGTGGGCTGTGAGAAGCAGCTGCTTACCTGTTCAAGCACAGGCTTTGAACCCTGGACCCTGTCGCTTCTGGCTCCTGGCTCCTGGCTTTTTTCACTCAGTATTAGCCCCCCATAGTCCCTCGAAAGAGAGGTTATGGGCACTTTCACATAGGAATAGTGCCTCAGGCTCTCCCACATGCAGATGAGGCACCTCCAACCTCTCAAACCAAGCCAATGAGGGTTATCTGCTGCCAGACCCTAACCCACCCCTAAACTGTATATATTGACCCTACTCAGGAGAAGTAGAGGTGTGCAAGAATCTTCCCTTTGTTCGAGAGAGTTTCTGTCGCAAGAGCTGCAACACTAGAGCTGTAACTTGGGAAGAGCCTTTAGGACCCTCCCCTCCCTGATAGCTAGCTAGCCTGTGCCTCACTAGCACCAGGCTCAGTGTGGAGAGGCCAGTGCAGCACCTGGGAGTAACCAGGCAGCGACAGCAGACAGCCGAGAGGCAGGCAGAGGCAGCATCAGACCCTCCCTGCTCACGCCCTGTCCCCAGCTGGTGCCCTCATGGGACACCCTCCAGAACAGCGACCCACATAGACATACAGCAGAATAAGTCAGGACACAGAGAATTATGTAGAGTATCCAAGTAAGAATAATTTAGATGAAAGGAGACTTTATTTTTTTTGGGGGGGGGGGAAGAATGGGTTTATTTAGCTTATACTCCCTTGTTTAACTCCATCATTGAAGGAAGTCAAGACAAGGACTGAAACAGGGCAGGGACTTAGAGGCAGGAGCTGATACAGATACCATGGAGGGTTGCTGCTTACAGGTTTTCTCTGCCTGCATTCTTTTTTTTCTTTTTTTTTTATAAATAATTTATTTTTTCTCAAATCGTAATTCATTCACACAGGGGTTATAAACATAGAAAGGCAGAATGTGGGGAAGGGATGACACTAGAGTGTGGGTGTTCAGGGGAAATACAGATATGAAAGAAGACTTTAGAATGTCACAAATGTGATTACCAACACAGGGTATTATTTTAAGAGCTGTACAGAAACTGGTGGATCCTTTGCTTCAGACAAGAAATGATGCAATAAAGTGGCAAAGCATTTATGTAACACTTCTTTTCCAAAGTAATTATTAAAAGATAGAAATTGAAATGTATTACTAGCAATTCAGCTGGAACAACCTGTTTAATAAGCTTGTCTGCTATACAAACTTTTTAAAGTGATAATTTGCCCTAGATTTATAAATCATTAAAAAGGCTATTTAGAATTACTTCTTTAAATATATTGTGAAATCACATGCTATTTCTTACTTATGATTATATCCTGCTCAGACACAAATCTCTTGTTACTTATGAACTGGGCTAGATGGTTCAAAAAGGGAGGAAAAATGTATATACTAGGCATGTACATGCATGTGTGTACATGATCTCATTCTGTATTTAAAAAGGCAAATTCAAATGAGCATCTTGTGCTCTGTATAAGCTTACACTTTCCATAAATATATCTTGATATTTTATTATTTTCCTTGTTCATATATATATATATATATGTGTGTGTGTGTGTGTGTGTGTGTGTGCGCGTGTGTGTGCATGTGTGTGTGTATTCCAGATATAATTTTTATTACTTTTAACTTCTCCAAAAGCATTTTCTCCAACGTAAATTTATTAAATATTAAATTTTGTCCTCCTGTTACATTCCAGAATTTCAACATACAAAATTTGCTCTTGTCCACCTTAAGACTCTCTTTTCCAACATGGAATAGAAGTACAAAATGATTACTCTGATATCCCTCACAGGATCCAAGAAGCTAATGAGATCATAGGAAAACAAAGTATCTCATGTCTTCAAAACATTGAAAAATTATTATCCAACCTAAAATTTTCTATGTTAGAAAAAAATCAAACAACCATATCACCGTAGGTATAAAGCTAAATAAGGTTCATTTCTATCATAAAGATACATGTGCGCATATGTTTATGTTATGTTTAGGCAATATAAATAACCAATCTAGACATCCATAAACAAATAAAGGAATATATATATATATATATATATATATATATATATATATATATATAT
>NW_021604567.1:11526479-11572421 GCF_004785775.1 Grammomys surdaster | reverse complement strand
AGGGAGGGAGGGAGGGAGGGAGGGAGAGAGAGGGCAAGGGCGAGGGAGAGAAAGAGGGAGAGAGAAAGACAGATAGAAGAAAGAGAAAGAGACTGATACTTTATGTAGACATGAAAGAGTGGGATCCCTGCAGTTGGAGGAAGATGAATAAAAAAAAAATGATAGGTCAAATACATCAAAATGGGAAATACAATGGCAATGTTTTCTGCTGCAGGAGGAATCCAAATTTAAAATATTTAAATTTATATATTTCAACATTCAGTGAACTCTTCAGTAATGGCAGACTGAGGGTAAAGGACTCTGTGTGGTAGGAGAGCAGAAAAATGGACAGTAAGGAAGCAAACATACACACAGAAAGATCAGGCCACACGGGAGCAGGCAGTGAGAGAAGTACAAATGAGAAAAAGCAAGAGGGACATTTTTATCCAGAATACCACAATGAAATCTAATACAGTGAATGTTAGCCTAAAACACAAACAAAAAACACAACTAAACAAAACCAAACAAAAGACAAAAAAACAAAACCAAACAAAAACCAGATTCTTTGAAACAACTAATTATGTAAGTGCATTTATTTAATTGCTAACTTTAATTATGAAGCAGTAGGAACTGAATCCAAGGCTTTTTGTTATCTCTACAAGCTGTCTTTAAGCTAGGCAAATCATTTGCAGAAAATTTAAAATCTTATTTCAAAAGTTGGAAACTTAATAAGAAAACTATTTAGCATTATTTGTAATTAAAGATGAGAAAGTTAAAAACCTGAATGAATAACATTTGTGCACACCATGGTATTGAAGCTTTTGGAAACTAATGAAAACGCCAAACCTCGTTCAATAAAAAGACAAAGGGAGTCTCAGCTATTATTAGAAGAGTGTAAAATAGCATGTGCGGAAATGCGTTGAAGCTTCCTTCTGGTTTTGTTTTTTGTTTGTTTGTCTTTAATTATTAGTTCTTTGAATGTCCCAAGTTCCATATGTTTTAATCTAATTCGCCCGACAGGTCTTCTCAGGTGCATCTCCTTTCCCGTGTCCCCAACTTGTACTCTTGTTTCTTTGAATAACCCTCACGACCAATGTAGACTTTCCCAAATATCTTCGGATGTTCGGTCTTCTGGAGCACAACCGACTTACCAGGGGTCACACTCTTGGTGAAAACTGCCCTTACATGGAACATCTTCTGTGTGGCTGTTCATATGACGTCACCACATTTGGGACAATAAGTACAAGACCTGTGTTGGCACAAAACAAACAGCTTACTACTTAGGGCGAAGGAGATGCACATGGACTTCCTTCTGTCCACAGGTAATAATTGCCAATTGTGAGCAGCTGGAAAAAGGAGATCAGTTTTCCCTTATAATTTTTATTTTTTTTCATTCAGCCTATAATTTAATAAAACAGGAGAAATCAAATCCTAATATAAAAGAGTTGGGCGTGGCTCTTTTTAAATAATGAAACTCCAAAACCAAACAAGATATTATTCGACAACGACTAAAATGATGGGAATATCCTGTCATATTTAAATATGAAACAGCAGTAATACAGGAGGAAAAAATCTACTGGGAAATAAATCAATAAATATAAGTTTAAAAAAATAGCTTGAATGAAGAAATTCAGACAGTAAAACAAGACATAGATACTATTTTCAAGCTTTTAATTTCCCTAAAATGCACCCATTTAACAACATTAGTGGAAAGCTAGCTTGATATACTGCATATACATATCAGAACATTGTCATATGGTATCTGTTAAGTATATGTGAATTTTGAACTACTTTCTGGTTTGTGTATGTACATGTGAATAAATGAACAGATGAGGGCACAGGTCAGTATTGAAGTTCTTCCTCTATCCCCCTCCCTTGGATATTTTGACATAAGGATTTTCACTGAAATAGAGATAGTTATCTTGGCTAGACTAGTTGGTTAGAGAATCCTGGTATCAACCTGTGTCTACGTATTGCCTCTAGTCCCCTCCAACACAGACACAGACACACACACACACACACACACACACACACACACAGAGAGAGAGAGAGAGAGAGAGAGAGAGAGAGAGAGAGAGAGAGGGAGAGAGAGAGAGAGAGAGAGAGAGAGAGAGAGAGAGAGAGAGAGAGAGAGATGAAATGTCATCACACTGGTTTTTTCTTGGTTCAGGGACTAGGACTCTCGTGTTCAGTTTTCACAGCAAACACTTGGTTAACTGATCTACTTCACCATCCTCATTATGTATGGTTTGGTTGTAGTAATATTTAAATACATTTAAAGAAAAATGCATTGATAAATTATCTGTTCTCAGTGGGAATGAGTAAGGTGACTAATCAAATGGAGAACAACAATGCAACATTTTTTTTTCAAGTGATGGATATCCATCTGCAGTGTATTAGTTGTTATTGCCTAGATTAGCCTGTAGCCTTATTAAATGAAATAGTTAGAATCTAGCATTAAGGATACAATCTCTAAGTGTCTATTTGAAAGATATTTGTTACATATATCTCAGCATATGATATGGCTTAGCAAATGTATTAGAACACACATTAAAAGAAAATATCAGTAAAGCATTATTGAAGGTATAGTTAAAGATGCAATACTGTTTTAGAAATATAAGAAGTTTATGACCTTGGACTGGCTAGTTCATCCTCTGCAAGTGACACCTGCTGGAGAAATAAGAACACCAGATCAGGGCTGGTCAGAGCTGTCCAGATGGGAACCATTGATTAAGGCAGAAACAAAGAAGAGGCATGCTATACGCCTAAAAAACAAAAAACATGGACCACCAAAACGTGAATATGTGAAAGTGGCAAATTACTTTACATGAAAAGCAGAAAGACATTGTCAACTCTGTAAGATGTGGACTCATCTAATAAATTTAGTACCTAAAGCATTTTGTGTACAAACTGATGAGACATCTTAAGTTAAATATAATATAGAGTGGTACATATATGGATTGATAAAATATATGTAATATATATATATATTACATATAATATAAAAATAAATATAATAGCAGGGGAAATCCAATTTGCCTTTCTGATAGGTAAAATAACTAAAAGAAACACAGGACATTTAATGCCACTTCATTTTATTTTGTTGTTTTTGCTGTTGTTTTCTCTTTCTCTCTTTATTTTTATATTTTCCTTAAGATACAGCCTTCTACAGGCTAGGATGTCTTGGAACTGATCATGTACCATTCACTGTGGGGCTGGCAATAAATGCCATAACTTCTTAACTATGAAATTTTCCGTTTAACAATTCATAACAGAAATGTTAAAATGAGAGGTATTTGTAAAATTCTTGATGATATTGCAACTCGTGGTGTCTGTAAAATATACATACGTTTGATATGCCCATTGAATAAACTGCAGTAGTTTTATCATCTAGATTACAATGGTCACAGTAAAAAAAAAAAAAAAGAATCATTCTTTTGGAGAGAGTGAATATATTTGAGTGGACAAAAACAGAAAAAAAAATCAGAAACAGATTGATAAATTAATATGCAGTTTTATATTTGAACTTTAAGAACTTATGAGAAAATGAGGGCAATGCTTTTTAAATTATGTATGTCCTTATCTATCTATATGTATCTCCCTATCTACCTATCTATCATGAATAAAGTACTCTTCCTGCATATATACCAGAAGGCTAGAAGAGAACACCAGGTCTCATTATATATAGTTATAAGTCTCCACGTGGTTGGTAGGAATTGAACTCAGGGCCTCTGGAAGAGCAGTCAGTCTTTTTAATCTCTGAGCCATCTCTCCAACCCACATTATATGTAATTTAAAATGTTTTTATTTCTTTTCCTTTTTTCTTAAGTAATCCTGTATTCTAGGCTGTCCTAGAACTCACTATGTAGTCAAGGCTGATCTTCAATATCATAACTTCCTGCCTTCTGGTTTAGTGATATCTGTAAAACTCTTGAAAAAAATATATATCATATACATATGTGTGTTATATAAATATATATGTTATATAAATATATATAATCATACATATATTAAGATATATTATATAGGCTAGGCAGTGGTGGCACATGCCTTTAATACCAGCACTTGGGAGGCAGAGGCAGGTGGATTTATGAGTTCAAGGCCAGCCTTGTGTACAGAGTGAGTTTCAGGACAGCCAGGGCTACACAGAGAAACCCTGTCTCGAAAAACCAAAAAAAAAAAGTATATTATATAAATACATTGTATTTACATATTATATATTTAAACACAATATACTTCAGAAGGCGTTGACTTGATGGAAAACTTAGAATTATCTCTACTTCTTTTCATTCAAAATTACTAAGTACAAAGATGTGAATTCTATTTTGTCATCTTTAAAATTTTTAAGCCTTAATGCTTTGTAGTGGTAAGTCTGGTATCTGTTGATATTTGAATATTTCCTAACATAAGAATCTAAGTTTATTTTTATTGCTGTGATAAGACACCATGAGAAACGTAACTTACAGAAGAAATACTTTATTGGGGTTCAAAGTCCCAAAGTGATAGAGTCCATGGCCATTGTGGCAGCAAACTCGGCATTGTTTTGGCAAGCATGGAGCCAAGGAATAACTGAGACCTCCCATTCTTATGCAGTATATAGGAAAACGAACAGGCTATAGTATTTAGCTTTTGAAGCCTCAAAGCACTCTTGTGACATACATTCTCCAAAAAAAAAAGACCATACATTCAGATTTTTCCCAAATATTTATCCCAACTGGGTACAAAGTATTCAAAATGATGATCCTGCAGGGGCCATATTCATTTGAACCATAGTAGGCTTGATTTCACCTAAATAAAACAGGTCTTGGTAAGATTATTCTTTCTTTTAAGTCATTTGTGATTCTGTGCTTCTTTTTAATCAATTTACCCAAAGAAATCATCATTTCTGTAATAATTATGCCAGATCAATCCATATAAGGTATTTGTTTTGACATCTACTTTGCACGACCTAGCTTTTTTCAGTGATAATTGTATTAGGGAAGCAGAAGTTAAAGCCAGACTCCACCGAGCCACCAGCGTTCTGTTGTTTCATTGCTGTTGTTACATTTGCATTATTTCATTCACTAAGTAGAAAGCTACAAATAGTCTTCCTATGGTCCACAGTTGCTATATACCTGTAATTATAATAAACTATTTGCTTCTCAATTACTTTAAAACATAAAGGATACAAGAAAACCCATGTTTTAAATTATGCTATCATTTTGATACTTTGAAACTCAGAACCACCCTTCAGTATTAAGTTTGAAAATATTTCCATGGGCATTAAGACCATAATATTTATATCATGACTCCAAAAGAATTCTGAATGCATACAACTAAAAGGAGGCCAAATATCAAAGGGATATTAAGTAGGACAGCAGCCCCGCCCCTGCTATTGCTGACAAAGGCTTCAGAATTTTTTGCTTTCAAGATTTAGAGATCAAAGAGCTATCCTCAGAGCTCCTGACACATACATGTGATCCTATTAAACATTATGCTAATCCAGGCAAGAAATACATAGACTATTAATCTGCATTCTTATAACAGTTCTTTTTAGCAGATACACCTGCCGATTTAAGCCACACCAAGAGTTAAAATTATTACATCACATTTTAATATGGACACAGTGTGATACCTTTTAGTAGTTGATTTTCAACATTATTTTCATTTCTCTCTGTCATTTGCTTTTCTCACATCTGTAAGTATTAGATATTTGTTAATAATCGCAATCATGATTCATTTTAAGTCAATATATTTATATACACACATTGAATTAAAATCACCGTTTAAGTTACTTTTCCTTATTCTTTGAAAAATTCACACATGTGTGGAATGTATTTTGATTATAACCACCCCATACTATAGCCTTGAATCTGCCCCTAGAACCCAGTAACACAATTCATGTCTCTCTCCAAACTTCATGCCTTTTAAAAGATTTTAATTATGTATCTAACCCTTGCTTCCCATATGCACATGACTATAGGGCTGACAACTGAAGCATAGGCTACCTACCACTGACCACACATTCAGAGATCCTAACTGCCAATAGCTCCTCAGATAAGGGCAGAATCTCAGAAAATCCTTACCTCTCCACTCTGGAATTATTTTAAAAGTAACCACACCTGCTCGATTTCATATGTGCAATATCCCCATCAAATCTAGAAGACAAAATTTCACAACACTTGATGTTTGACCCCATTTCAGCCCTGGTTTGGGACTTGTTGACAAACCCAAGCCTGGCTTGAGTTTGGAGACCCGTCTCAGAACTTCCATATTGGGGTGACTCAAAAGACACATTTGGCCCTGCCTCTGCCCCACTGTTACTGATGTAGAGCTTTGCCATTGGCCCTGTCATGTACCCCATATCCTCTGTCACTCTTTCCTACCCACTATGTCATCTCACCCCACTGAAACGCCTCCTCCCTATCCTCTGAGTTTGTATAAGGGAGAGGCTGATACATTAAAGTTACAAGACTTCCAGCCCATTGTGTTTCTTTTGGGTGAACATCACTATCCGGCTTGGCCCCAGAGAGACCCACTGGACACTTTTCACTTCTGGTTCATTGCACTTCCCCTTCAAAGACGTTCCCTCAGCCTGGAGTTTGAAAATATTAATGTTCATTCCTATATGTTCTTTCTTCTCTAAACCTTGGTTTAAAATATATTTATAATAGAGTGGCTAATATAGAAACTCACAACTTTTTAAAGTGCTAAAAGAGAATGTTCAACCATAGAATGACCATATATTATTTATCAGCCTTTTTCTGTCCAAATTCCAAGGGACAGTGAAATAAATTTTACCTCCTGTTTAGCATACAAAGTTTGAGAAAATCCCATCCATTGTTGACTTAATGATCAGTTTTAGTTTATGTATAGCTGGTCTTTCCCAATCTTGAAGACAGACATAGAATAAACCCATGAAGAAAACACACTCTTCCTTCTACCTCGGACATTAACTGCCATTAACTGAAAGGCTGGATGTGGTGATGTCTTAAGCCCTTTTCCTCACCATGCAGGAGTGAAAACTGGCTTTATTTTGTATAATTTTTGTACTTTTAACTATAGCTTCTATCATAAGCTCATGTGCTACAATGTCCAGAACTCAGTATTTTAGAGGAACCTTCCCTAACCTATGGTTCTGATAAGTTTTCTTCTCCATTTTCAGTGATTCTTAGTCTTAAAAGGCTGCAGAGTTGTTTATTATAAGCAATATTTCTAAAAATCTTGCCCCTTCCAGGCCTATATCTTAGTATATGTAAAATTAAATATGTTTGAATATTAATATGTTCTTTGTTCTATGATACTACAATAATTCTTTCCTTCAATATACATTTGTAGTTGCTTCTTTCATCACAATTTTTCTGTTTCTACCAGTATGAATTTGTCCCATATGTTACATTGTATAAATTCCATTCTTACCCACATTTAATAACATGACATTATTTTTAATGCAGTATTTTTCTACTTTTTAAATGTATTTCCACTTTAAGCATTATTATCTTTGGTCTTGGATACTAACTGAAAGCAGATGCTCAAAGGAAGGCATGGCATCACATGAAGTCTTCTTTAGATTGTGTGATATTCCCAAAGTCATATTCTGAATAATTTCATGCTCAATGGATTGATTCTCATTCTTCTCATACTACAGAATACTTTTTTTTAAAAAAAAATTAACTCTGCAACAATTTTTAAAGTATGTTGTAACATTTGGTCTGGAGAGATGTTCTGCCCTGACTGATGATCCTAGTTTAGTTCCTAGCATCTCACAAGCCAATGTAACTTTAGTGACAAGTATCTTATATGTCTGGTCTCCAAGAAAAACTATACATGGACACACATGCACACACAAACACACACATACAGACACACAGAGACACACACACATACAACTCTGTGTATATGAATAAACTTATCAAATATAATTAATGAGTAGATTTTATTGTTTCTTTGTATGTGATTTCAGGGCAAACCACTCTGTACTGGCCAACCAGCAGGGAATTCTTCCCAATTCTTTCCAAAGAGGTTGAGGACTTGGGTCTATTAATGAAGAAAGTGCACCCATAGGACATAGAATTTGTATGATAGTGGTTGGATCTGATTTGAAAACCACTTTGCTGTAGTCCAGCTTCAATGGTTTCAGAAAATACTACAGAAGGTACCAATGGAGGAAAGAAATATAACACTACTACTTGGCTATAATGTCTATGAGTCACAGTAATTACCAAGATGGCAAGATATTCATAAACTTGTAGTAAATGGTGCTCACGTATAAATGGCAACCAATAGCAGTCTAATGGGACTTAAAGCCTACCTGTCAGGAAGAAAATCAAGTCAAAACTAGAAACCTATAGAGCTTCTCAGGGTTAGTGTGATCATGGACCTTAGAAAAGAGTCTGCTGCTGCTGCATCCCTAGACCAACCTACTACCATACTACATTATAAATCTTTTCATTACACCCAAGATAAATGTATCTTCCACCATTCAATTTAAAAGGTTCCTTTTAAAGAAAATGGAGTCACTCTGAGAAAATTACAAGTGTGCACAATGTGCAGAGCAACAGATTGTAGGAAATCCAGCTTCACAAGTACATCTCTACTGTGCTCTCGGTATTTACAACTTGATGAATGCTATGGAAGACAGAGAAGGAATTGGAAGAGGTAGAACACCCAAACATCTGCTACAAGTGACTGTGTCATCAAAACAAAAACAAGGACAGTATCAATTGAAATGTTAACCTAAAAGTAGAAGAAAATTGACAGATACTAGCCCTAGACAAAGAACTGCAAGCAACTAATTAAATAAAGTATATTGTTACAGTACAATTCTTTGTTTTACTACTCTCTCACCCACATTTGCTCAATAAACATTTAAAATTCAATTGAAATTTTGAATGTAACTTTCAAAATTTATTGGTTGTGATAAATAAGGAAGAAGGTGCTTTTATTTCATTAAGCAAGCAAATAACTACTAAATGAGTTCAATTTCAGTGGTTCTTAACATTTCAGATGCAGTCATTAAAAGAATGTTTTTAAGTATAAATGTACTTCTACTGGTTTTAACTGGGGGTGCATGTAGTGAAGTAATACACTTAATAATATGTCTCTGACTAAGAGTTGAGAAAATAAGGTCACTTTTTAAATTAAATTAAAGCTGTGAGTTTGAGTTCCTTCTGAAGAAAAATTTAATTGATCTATCTGCCTATTATCTATCTGTCTGCCTATATGTTTGTCTGTCTATTGTCTGTCTGTCTGTGTGTCTGTCTGTGTGTCTGTCTGTCTATCTATCCATCTATCTGTAATCTATCTATTTTAGGAATGTTATTTTTGCAGTCATATTTTCAATATAGCATAGGGGGACAGATTATTTCATTGAAAGATCTTTGATGAGCCAGTGGTCCTGGGCCTTTATTTCAGAATTCTCTGACTAGTCAATATTAACACAGTTTAATCATTTTTTTATTTCTTTGCTTGCTGTGTAAGACAAAACTTTTAAAGAATACTCACCAAAATTAAGCTAGAATTCTATAAATGGTATCACTTGAAGAAGATTACTAAAAGTTATCTATGCAACAGTCAATTAAATATGTTTACTGTTAAGTGAATAAATGAAAGTGTGCTGGAATGATAATGTAAATAAGTATATGGAATTCATGTATTTGTAATATATTTCTTGAAGCAGAATTTATTCGCCTACTATTACACCCAGTGTTATATAAGCCAAAGCTACTTTCTTAAAATAGTGATGACATTTTATGTACATAAGCATAAATTCCATGAATTGTATTGGTAATATTTTATTTACTTAGGAGATTTAATATTGTTAGTCATAAAGTCAATGTTAAAATATTTATGTAGAATTTAAAGTAAATAGAATGTAAATGTGAGGATAGATCACAGTTTAATTATTTTGTCTATGCGCATAATGTGTTTATTTTATTGACTTTGCAATAATTTATCTTTCTGCCAAAAATATATAATTTAAACACTGTATCAGTGTTTTACCAATTTCTGACTACTTAGAAAGTAAGAAGTGGATTAAGTATTACACATTCCCTTCACGATTCTCTGCTGACATGATCTATTTATGTTCAATAATTCACCTCTCCTGTGTCACTCATACCAACTTGGTATTCGTGTCTCTTAGTTACTTGACATTCATCAAGCCTTGTTCTCTTCTTGGGCAGAGATTGAAGAAAGAAAATACTCATAAATACTTGACAGTGTGGTGTGAATACTCAAAGATCTACATTATTACAAGGAAAATGCTATGTGCCTCAGACATCAGATGCAGAGCTCTTACACAAAGCACCAGACAGAATGAAATAGGCAGGGAAAGTCTGGGATATAACCATAGAAATGGTATGATACAGACTGGTGAAAAGAAGTATTCTCTGGGAGTGCTGTACAATTTGACTTTACTTGTCCAACAGTTCTCTCAGTACAACCTCCATTGTCTTTACACTTGATCACATGGAGAAATGAATGAGCAATCTTTTCCACTGTAAAAGGAGTCTTACAGCTGCCTGTTTGGTCTCACATTAGGCCCCAGTGACTGAAACAGTGAATAACACCCCCCACCAACACACACACACACAGACACACACACACACACAGACACACACACACACACACACACACAAAGATCTTTAGATACAGATGAAATTTCAAAAATGATGTTTATAACACTGCATACTCAGAGAGAGAATACAATGGTTGAGTTAATAATTTCATATTCTGTGGAAAAAAAAATGTCCTACTTCTCCTTTATCCCTCCCAAGGCCCTTGCTCCCTCTACATCCTGTGATTACTTTGTTTCGTCTTCTATGTAGGATTGAATTATCTTACTTTGGTCTTCCTTCTTCTAAATATCTGTATGGTTTGTGGGTTGTATCACAGGTATTCTGGGCTTTTGGGATAACATCCCCTTATCAGTGAGTGCATACCACATGTGTTCTTTTTTGTCTGTGTTACCTTACTCAGGCTGATATTTTCTAGGTCCATCCATTTGCCTGAAAATTTCTTGAAGTCATTGATTTTAATTGCTGAGTAGTACTCCATTGTGTAAATGTACCACATTTTCTGTATCCATTCTTCTGTTGAGGGGCATCTGGGTAGTTTCCAGCTTCTGGCTATTGTAAATAAGGCTTCTATGAACATAACAGAGATTGTATCTTTGTGATATGTTGGAGCATCTTTTGGGTATATGCCCAGTAATGGTATAGCTGGGTCTTCAGGTAGAACTATTTTTAATTTTCTGAGGAACCACCAGACTGTTTTCCAGAGTGGTTGTACTACCTTGTAGTCGCACCACCAATGGAGGAGTGTTCCTTTTTCTCCACATCCTTTCTAGCATCTGCTGTAGCCTGAGATTTTTTTTTTTTATCTTAGCCATTTTGATTGGTGTGAGGTGGAATCTAAGGGTTGTTTTGATTCATATTTTCCTGGTGACTAACAGGTATTGGAATAGACAGAAGAGAAATACAGGGGGTCAGGAAATTGAATAGAAACATATACCAGTGGGGAATGGTGAACTGGGAGTAGTGACTAGAAAGTCACAGACTCCAGGGAAGGCTCCCAGGGCCCAGTGGCAACGAATTTAGCTGAAATAATCAACAAAGGGGAGATACAACATGAAAAAATCACCTACAGGAGATAGGCATGGCCCCCATTTGAGAGATGGGGCCACCCACGCAACTAAAATTTTAAAACCCAGAAATGTTCCTGTCCAAAAAAAAAAAGACAGGGACAAAAAATGGAACAAAGACGGAAGGAAATGCCATCCAGAGACTTCCCCAACTAGAGATCTATTCAATCCTCAGACACCAAATCCTCAAAGTATTGCTGATGCCAAGAAAAACTTGCTGATAGGAGACTGGTATGACTGTTCTCTGAGAGGTTCTACCAGCATCTGTCCCAAGCTCCCAGGGACTGAACCACTCACAAGAGTGTAGATGGAGGAGTCCAACACTCCAAGTGCATATGTAACAGAGTATTGCCTTATCTTACATCAATGGGAAGGGAGGCCTTTGGTTTTATGGAGGCTTACTGCCCCAGTGTAGGAAGATGCTAGAGGGGTGAGGCAGGAGTGGGTGAGATGATGGAGGAGCACTCTCTTATAGTCAAATAGGAGGAGGGAGAGGAAGGATAAGATGGGGGGGTTGTGGAGGGGTAACTGGAAAGTGGGCTATCATTTGAAGTGTAAACACGTAAAATGATTGATAAAAGAGTTAAATAATAAAAAAGAGAAAAATTGTTTTCCACTAAGAAAACTAAAGGACTGATTTGGAAGACAACACTCACAGGATTCCTAAAATCAATAATATAAGGAGCACAATATTATTCATTCAAATTTATTTAGTTCTCTGAACCAATTATTAAGATGAGAACTTTTCTTTCATTATTTTATTAAATCTTTGAAATAGTCTTTTGGCTGAGATATCATAATCTCTGTATATTTTGAAGATAAAGTACCAGGGTTCAAAGGAGCAAAGCTAATAACAGATGGAAACAGTTTTCAATATATTACTTCCAATAGCAGAACCGAACCTAATAATGTAAGTGCACTGGTTCCGTAATAGCTTCTTTAAATGCCATCTATTTTTTATTTCCTCTAGAAGAAATATAATAAAAGAGAAAATACTCACTAGGACAAATTTACGTCACAAATTACCCAGAAAAAAAATGCATTTCCTGTAATTTGTGAAGCACTAACATTGTAGGATATTTCTTAAAATATCATCTAGAAAATATCCTGTAATTAACATTTGATAAAGTTTTTTCTCACTAAAATTGGTAGAATTATTTAAGAGATGATATTTAAATGAGAACTTAATTGGCAAGTCATAGCTAGCTTATATTTTAGTATTTTTTATGGTAATGAATATTTTCAATTCAGGAAAGAAGAACACAAACAAACCTTCCTGCTATATATACTTAATAACCAGTTAAACAATATATGGGGATACTCTAAAACTGTATTTATACTTGGATTTCAAATATATTGATTTTATTACTTTTAAAACATTAATTTTATTCCTAGTATACATGAATTTTCTAAAATAGATTATATTTTTAAAGGAGACTTTTAGGCTGTATTGACCAGCTGCTGTTTCACACATATTGAGATGATGTTGGTATTTTATATCCTTTCCAAAGAAATTGTGACTACGTAAAGTATCCCTTTGAAAATTTCTTTTATATGCTTTCATTAAGTATATTTGAGTTATACATAATCAAATTTAAATATATTCAGTATGCATTTTACTAAATATATTTACTGTATTTGTGGGGAGGGACTCAGCAATGAGTGAGGAGAACAGTAAAGTTGAGAATCTTCATGAACATGTATCTGTTTTGAGACCAACAATCATTGTAGACTTGAAAATATTATTCTTGAAAGGCTACCATTTCTTTGTAGATGACGCTTTAGAGAATCAAAGACTAAATTGAATATAAGAAACTAAGTAGTCTTGACAGAATTACATTACAAATTATATACAATAAATGTGTTCAGAAAAGCAGATAAATTCATGTTTTCATTGGAATATACAAAATATGTTCACACCACACTGACTTCTGTAGCTACTGAACAACTAAGGAGCCATGTTATTAGACTAATCTCCATTATCACCAAGCTCCTCAACACTTTACATCAATTTCCTAATGGAGGAGACAAGATGTCTTTATAGACTCTGCAAACACTTCAGTGTGTTAGGAACATTGGGAGAACAATTATGAGGGTCATATTCCTGAGAGAAAGAAAGATTATGAAGATCGCCAGAGGTGGAAGGGAGGTAAGGAGGGAGAAAACTGTCTGTTAGTTGCATAGAAAACAAAGTGAACATACATATAATTGTCAGAAATTACTGTGAATCTCATTATACAAATGCTTTAGGGTAAATTTAGTGTCCGGTAGAAAATAATTTACTATACTGTTTATGGTCATAAGTGAAAAGTAATTACTAAATTTAGATTAAAGATATCAAGTCAGTTTCAGCAAGGTATAAAAATAGAGGACAGTAGCCACATAAACCACCTGTACTCTGGTAAACTTGACTGTTATTCAAATTACTTATCTATACATGCAGTGCTTGAATTGAGATTGGCTGTGTGCTAGTTCTTCTTTTTAGAAGGTGTACAATACGTTATGCAATTGCTTGTCTAGCTCTACTGTCTACATCTCAAGAAACTATAGACTATCAGATAAGCCTAGTGTCTAACAAGGCATAACTTTTATAAAGTTGTTCAATGACATGACTCATCTAACCATATGACATTACAGGCTACCGTTATTATTTGGGCTTTCCTCCAGAAGCTAATGGTTAAATATTATTCCTAAAGACATCACATACTTAAGCCATAGTACATGGAAAAATTGAGCTGGTGCTGACCTGAAAGCTCCATTTCAATGTATAAGCATTCACGTTGCTATAAAGTGCTATGCAGCGTGTGACGTGTGGTGCAATCTAAAGTCTTAATTTTGAACTCTGTACTCTCCAATAATAACTGGCCTGAAAAGACACAGCAATGGTTGAAAAATTGTCTCAAATGTTATGAGGGTAACCAGTTACTTTCTGGTTTAATTTAAGATCAGTTGCACATGTCAGAATTCATACTTGGCATTTTTTACTACTTTATTAATTTTTTTCAAATCATAATTCATTCATACAGGGGTTATAAACACAGAAAGGCAGGACGTGGGGAAGGGGATGCTACTTGAGCGTGGGTGTTCAGGGGGAATACAGATATGTTTCAGAACAGGGAAAAACAGTCATATTTGGTATTGTAAATTGGTCCAAGAACCAATGGTTTGGTAGGCCACAGTCTCCAGAGTCACACTTATCTTGCTACATAGGCATTGCATTCAGCTGCCTTCTAATTTCTTTTTTTCATATGGATAAATTAGTGCATATCTCGTCTTTCATCAAAAACACTCTTGCATTAAATAGAGATTTATACATAGACTCAAAAGCTGTAGAAGTTATAGGTGTCAATGGATTAGTCAATTCTTTAACATTTCTATCACAGCTCACTCTGCAAATGCTCAGAAACCATCATGAAGGAGGTGACAGAATGACTTTGAAAACTAGAGGTGAAAAGAGGGATTAGAAAGATTTTAAGAGCTTCAGCAGATGTCACCATCCTTCTATAGAGTCTGGAAATACTAGTGATCTCAGAGCATTTAAAAGTGAGAAGAGTGGGAGAAAAGGATTGTCAAGTAGGAAGTTCAAGATTTCCTAACCACACACATAGAGTTATTGTAGGTGTATGATCCCTGCAAAAAGACAAGGACCAAGCTTTTTTTTATTTTTTTATTTTTAGCATTAACATATAATCTTATTCACTGGAGTTCCTCATATATTTAACTGGAGGTATACACTTCATAAACTAACATAAATGTGCTCATCAAAAAATGAACCTTACCTCTGCAGTCCAACCAAAAGAAAGACAAAGATAGTCGGGTATTTAAAATTTTTTATAAATGATCTATTATTAACGATAATCATTATTATTATTATTAATTTATTTCATATCTGAAGGAAAAGGAAACTTCATCTTTCAGGAGCAATCACCTTGTATCTATGTCTCTGTATTTCTTATTTTATTCTTACAAATTTTGGCAAGGATTATTAGTTATTACATAGTTTTTTCTTTGCACTGAAACATGAATGCAAATAAGGATTCTTAGATTTTGCTGTTATCAAATTATGTGTGTATACATTCAGATTATCGCTGTCCTGCTTGATATTGGGCAATTCCAAAACCACACTTGTAGTTGTGTGGAGTTAGTTGAAAGGAAGCATATCATAATCTAAATCCTAACATAACACATATATATCATATAATATACATATGTAAACAAGCTATGTTTACTGTTTTTTTTATTACTGAATATAGATTCTCCTTTTGTACAATATTTTCTGACCACTATTTCCCATTCCTCCACAAGTCTCCCACCTCCCAGCTCTCTCTAAGCTCTCCTTAGAAAACACAGCCCCACTCATTGTTGTTCAAGAAAATCAAAACAAAAAACAAAAAACAACCTCCCAAAAACCAAAGACACACACGCAAAAAAAGAGTCCAACTGTGGAGCAAAGAGTTGGAGATGTGTGATGAATCTTAACTCTTTAGCTGCTGAGAGGGAAAGATAGTTTTCTTTCAAGAGTGTAGCCACTGAAAGTCACCATTCTCAACCAGAATACCAGGAATATGTGGGCAACAAAAAATTGGCCTATAAGGACTTAAAAAGAAGGAATTTGGGTGGGTAAAGAAGAGTTTAGAGTATGGAAAAGCTGTAAGGATAGTGGAATTCTATGAAGCGTATCAAAACTCAGTAACTAATAAAAATTTAAAAAATAGAATAACACTTATAGCTCTGTCTTCTATATCTTTTACTTTGAATAAGCTGTTTTTTTAAAAAAAATCTGCTCTGTTTTACTATGTCATTGTCCCAGTCAGCCTCTCTCTGCACTGATTCATATTCTTGCCTAAATGTGATAATTGACATAACAAATTCCAGTTGCCTTTTCTGCTCTAATTCATCCTCTAGAATTTCATTAAGAGACTGATTTCCTAAAAACATGTCCCCGATCAAAATCCCTAGATCCTATTAACTGGAAGGAGCTGTGGCCTAAGCCATGTTTCATTCGTACCATTATCTCAGAATTTACAATCTTTTCAAAAATGACCATGGCTCATGTGTTCATGCTCATACAATTTTTTCTTGTAAATACCCTTTTTTGAAATAATGTGTTCTCTACACTCCAATTTGTTAAACTACTTCCTGTTTTGCAGGACTTGCTCAGAGAAAAATAATTTTATTGCTCTCTGAAATGCAGAGGGAAAGCCATGTCTTTCTTTTGAAATCAGTCCAATTTATCCCTGTTATAAAAATCAATTTTCAGATGCTACACATTCCATTCCCTGGGTTGCTGCGAGACAAGGTTATGCAGTGATGAACTTGTAATGTAAAGATTATGCAACTCATTATCTAAACTAATCCACATTGATTTCCTTAATACAATAGTAATTTCTATTTTTGTTCTTTGAAACATTTAAACTATACATGGTCTCATTTGATAAATATGATGAATTTCTTTCTGTCTCCAAGCCTCACATCGATAATTTTCATACAAAAAAGATGCGATATGATTCTTGAATTTTTACATGTTACAATGAAGGAAACAAAGACTTAGATTTCTAAATGTTAACTCCCCTTTCATGTTAACATTTATGAGTATTATACATGTAACTATGAGGTTGAACTGATAAGTGATAAAATGGTTTAGAAAGAAACAATTATCTCAAAATCATATCCTCTTTGGAGTCATGAGAATCACTGAGGTATGGGAGCAGTGGAAGTAATCCATGTTCATATTTAGAACCAAGAGAATTCCAATCACACTTTCATCTTCAAGGAGACTAGTGAGTAAAGAGGATTTAAAGCATACTTTAGTGAAAGGAAAGAGTGAGGAAGAATTACTCCCCGGGAAACTGACAAATATGGAGGCAACAAATCTACACCATTTCCAAGTACTGATCCTTGAAGAATCATATTTCAACTCGGTGGAACCTGAAGTCAATATCAAGTGATAAAATTTGAAAATATTTACCATTGTTCTTCTAATATGCAGACTTTCTCATTTCCTCAAAAGGTATATTTTTTTCTGAGTAAGCAGGTATGAACCCTGAGACATAAGGTAGCAGAGAGAATAGGGTAAGGGCGAGTTATGAACAGAAGTGTATAAGATTGGATCAGGTAAAGACATGGATATTTCAGATGAAAGTTGTGTTAAACAATGAGTACTAAGGAAGGATTTAATGTTTTTAATTTGTTCAACGTATATTCAGTACGTGAGATCTGAAAGTAGCATCTGATAGTAAAATGACATGAGCTACGTAAAAATTGAAAGAACCCCATTTGTCAATCAGTAGTAAAGAAGGAATCCAATTCAGGCAGGTATGTTGCCTTATGCATATAGTTTGAAAGATAAGTATGAGGGAAAGGGTATTGTTGTGAGCTTGTGGACAGCATTGTCTGTAGCTCTGGAACAAACTAGAGGACAGATGAGATGCAATCTCAAAATACTGGCTAAATGAACAAGCACACAAACAAGGAGGTAACAAATCAATAATTTTCCAAGCCTCAAGTCCTTTAATTAGCCTTGAAGATTTATATTTCAGCACCATGGTAGTTGAAGTCACTATTAACTGATAAAATTGAATATATTAAGCTGACCTCTTTGAATATTCAGATCTTAAAGATTCCTCAAAGGTTATATTTATTACAAGTGAGCAGGGATGTCTTATAAATTAATTTGGAATAATTATAGAGAGTTAAGTTTACTACAATGAATGGATAAAAATAATAAATAAGTTCATAAAGAAATGAATTTAAATATATTAACGTGTGTATCAAAGTGTATTTTCAAGAAAAAGACCTAAAATAGAACTCCTCCTTAGATAAAAGATATTTTCAGTGATATTTATTCTCATGCCCCCAAATTGACAACTTCTAGTTGCAAGAATATTTCCAGTCTGCACATATTGTGAAAAATACAGGAATGGAGAGATTAAGACTGTCCATCATTAATATACTCTGTACTTTCTTATGCTCAAAAATAGAATGTCTAAAACTCAAATGCAGTTTTAAAATAATTAATCATGTAGTCATCTTATTTGAATAATCCACAAAAAGCATTTTACCAGCTATTTCTAAAGAACCCAAACACAAGAGAAACACAGAAAATCATCTATTTTTGAATGCGTAGGAAAGTGTACAATAGGTGTTCTAGATTTTCACTATTAACTTCTCCTGAAAACCATTCTATTGATCAACTAGAATAAGGTTATTTAATCCACTGAAGTAAAGGAGAATCTAAAAAAGGCAACAGTAATGAATTATGAGTTTTAACATACTTTTATACATCATAATTGTTGTTTCAGGTCTCAGTATATAGAAGCAAATTCAAATTATAGCTTGGTAATTTATTATTCATGAAAAATACTTAGAGATTTTGTTATATGCAAAATGAGAATAAGGTTATGTAACTTTCATAAATTCAGAAGACCCCATGCTAGATAATAAAAGGAACAAAGTTTCAAAAGTCTTACCTAAGTGTTTACCCTGAGCCTTATAATAAAGACCAGCCTGGAAAGATTCACTCACTGGTACAATGGTGTCATGAAGGTAGTAGAGGAATAGAAATAATAGAAATGATAGACTTCCACAAATGAGGAATACCGTGACTGATACTATAATTCTTGCAAGGATCCCATTGCTGGGAGGCTATAGGCCCTACTCGAGAATCTACTCTTGCTGATTTGTTAAACTGACATAGTTTCAAATTATCTAATAAACATTTACCCATGTATGCATTGGTTAGATAGTTTTTACCCCTCATCGGAGGGAATTATTTCTTCTTCCTCAGTGGACAGAGATCACTGCAGAGACGCATAACTACTTTTAGTGCAGTGACTAAGTGGTTGTGGACTGCTCAGATAATGGAACATCTGCTTTGCATACTCTCTATCAAATGGGAAGAAAGACTGTATAATCTAGAGGGCAGGAGAAACTGCTGTAAAATAGAGTTTTCTGGACATAAAAGAGCTGTTGTTCCCAAGTATTCACAGCAGGTGTGGTTGTCTGGGGGTGAGGGATGCAAACAAACAGACAACAACAAAAACTGATAGAATTAGTCAACATTCCAAAATGAATGTGATAGGTGCTCATTAGGCCCCATCACTTAAAGAGAAGCTATTTGCATTTGATAAATACTGAAAAGAATCTCAGTTTTCTATGAAGCTCCTTCTGCTAGGTAGATCATACTTCTCTGGATGAGTCATATACCCATTGGCATACAGGAAAGACTAATTCAATTATGTGGGTCAAAAAAAACATGACAAAACAAAAAGACAAAAATTTGGGAAGGAGATATATATATATATATATATATATATATATATATGGTAGGGAGTAATATAATGGTTGAAATAAAAGGTGGACATGATCAAAATATATCTTACCCAAATATATAATAATGAAAGATATTTCTTTTTTCTTTTAAAAATTTAAAATAGTGATTTGAAAATTTTATATGTGTTTTGGTCAAATCTCACCACCCTAAATAATTCCATATCTACCCTCTTTTCTGTACCTATCAACTTTGTATCCTTCCACATAAAATTTTGTTAAGACCAATGTGTGCTATACAAATCTTCTTGGAAATTTGCTTTTCCTTTGGAGCATAGCCTACTTATCATGATGTTACTTTGAGAAAGTTGGCTTTCCTTTCCCAACAGCTGTAGTTACTTGACAATGGTTTGTAGATTTGTGAACAGTTTCTTTCTCCTTGCTACAATCTGGTCTGACTTGGGCATATTCAGGTTTTGTTCATGCTGTCAAAACTTGTGAACTGGTAGGTGCAGTGCCAGGCATGTCCAAAAGACAATACTTCCCTGTAATTGTCTAACAACTCTTGTGCTCTTTCTGTCCTCTCTTCCACAATTGTCTTTGAGAATTTTGGTGTGGGGTGTGTGTGCTATGTATGCTGCTTCTATATCTGAGCACTCTTCAGACTCATTCTCCACATGTTAGCCAGTAGTGAGACACTGAGTTAATTACCATCCACTGCAAACAAAAACTTCTCACATGGGGTTTGAGAGATACATTAATCTATGAGTGTAACAATGTATCACTGATATATATTAATTTTACCAATATGTACTTTACCGGAATAATAGAAATGGGTTCTTCCCTAGATCCTATTAACTGCCTAAGTGTAGGTTCTTAGACTCCTGAGAGTGCCCAGTGTGGGTTCATTCTTTGAAGTGGAACATAGATACAATAAGAAAGTAACTGGTTACTACCATGGTTTATATGCTACTTGTACCAGTAGGGATGGATTACCAAGTCATCATCATTTAACTAATGGAGATCATAGCTGTGTTTGTTGGATGATTACTTTTCTCTTTGAGCAGTATGCATAGTGCCTTTCAGCACTAGGAAAGCTATGTAGTGGAGTTGCATGCTTCAATTGACTACTAAACATATGCTTCATGATGTATGACTTAAGTATATGGTGTCCTCAGCAATATGGTCTTACTACCAAGTTCTGAAGGCTTAAAATAAAAAGCAATGGCAGTAGCTTGTGATGTACTAGGGGCTGAAGGAATTCCTTGGAAACAACACCAAAAGAATTAACACATTTCTGGCACCAAACTTATTATTTGCTACCCTGTGCTTTAATAGAGGCATTGTTACCCTATAATAGATAACTCTTTACTTTTATATAAGAAGTTCAAAAAGTGTTTTTGAAAGGTCTTTAATGTTAGTCATATAAATGTTATTTTATTTATTTTGTTTTACTTATTTATTTTATATACACAATATTTTGCCTGATTATATATCTTTTGATCAATATGTCTGGGGTATGTAAAGGCAAAGAAATACTGTCAACTCACTTTAATCCAGAGTTATATCTGGTTGTATAAAACTGTGTAGGTTTGAGGAATTGAATCAAAAAATTGATCCTCAAAAAGGCAACCAGTGTTTGATTTTATTTATTTATTTATTTATTTATTTATTTAATCATTCCATTTGTTTACATCTCAAATGATATCCCACTTCCCTGTTACCCCTCCACAAGACCACCCATACCACAACCTTCCTCTCCCCCATTCCCTTTGCCTCTATGAAGGTGCTTCCTCAACCACTCACCTTCTCCAGCCCCAATCCTTCAGCATCCTCCTACTCAGAGGCAAAAAAACCTCCACAGGACCAAGGGCCTGCCCTTACATGGATGTCAGATAAGGCCATCCTCGGCTACATATGTATATGGAGCCATGGATTCTTCCCTGCATGCTCTTTGTTTGGTAGTCTAGTCCCTGGGAGCACTCGGTGGTCTGACCAGCTGATGTTCTACCTATGGGTAACCAGTGTTCTTAACCACTGAGCTGTATTTCAAACTCAGCAACAGAAGAGAAAATTGCAAAATGAATACAATCAGAGTCTTAACTTCACTCAAAATACAGTACAATTTATTTTTTAAGTTCTACACAGTGAGAATAGTATGTAGCAAAATAAAAAAGAACTAATAAATGCATTATAAATGTGAAATAAAATCCATCAAAATTATATTTTGAAAGTGGTACACATATGTGAACATGTATATGCTTAGGCATGTGATATATGTCATATAGAAAAAATGTGGTAAGTGGTCATTTTTTTATAAAAATATTTTATAGTAAGAAAATTAATATATGATCAATGTAAGAAAAATATAACAATTACTTTTCTTCCCCATAAATATATTTTAAGATCTGAATTTGTATTTTGCTACATCAGTAACAGAATACATGTAATCTGTATCAACATTAATATATACAAGCTTTTTATATATTGTGGGTTTTGCTTTCTGATACTTTTATTATTTTGACATGTAGCTTGAATTCCCTCCAGTTTACCATGTACCTCAACCCATTCATTTTTGTAACTAATAAAAATAAATTATTTGATTCTCTTTTCAAACTAACCATACTACTGATGTGATTTCTGTTTGTTATTGGTCTACCGTCTGCATTTTTTCAGCTCTTGTGAAACTGAGTCAGAATATTTGCTTAATCACATATGCTAAAATTGAACTTATTTCAGGCCAATATTATTCTTTATCTCTCTACAGTAGTATATTATTATTTTGGGTCTGTGTCTTTTGCTAACTTTCTAACATGCCTGTTTTAATAACAGTATAATAATGTCAACTATATTACTTTGAGTGAAGCTGAGTATTTTAGAAAAACTAAAAGTTGCCTGAATGGAGTAAGAGGAAAGCGTTTCAGAGTGTCAATTTTTGGTATACCTTTGGTAGAGGAGATAACGTTTATTCCGTTGTTGATCAAGCGTATGTATTTATATCCCATTTCAGGCCAGTGTATGTCTGTCTATTGATTATTGTGAAATTTGCATTTTTACAGTGATATTTACACTTTTATCATGTCATAAAGCAGTTGCAATGCAATGGTGACTGTAATGTACAACACTGAAAAGGAATTAGGTTCGATTTTGTGGAAAACAATTTTAACCCAAGCAGAAGCTATTTTTGTTATAGGCTATGAATCACCCCCCTTATAATTTTGACAAACAGATATGAGAAATTGTTCTCTAATAATTTATTCTATTAATCCCCAGACATGAGAAATCCAATTGTTGGAAGAGGAGCAGAGGTACATGGAAAGTGAGTAAATCAACTGCTATAGCACTCATTTGGTGAGGAGTATATGACAAGTATTTGTACAACATTTCTCTAACAATTGTGATACTTAGTTTTTCTAATTTCTAAACACTGTTGGTTATGAATGTTACTTATTACAAATACAAATACAAAAGGTATAGAATTTATCTCAGACAATGATATAAAAAATACAGAGATGTGACAAATTTGCTCAATTTTAATGTTATAGGGTAGAAATTCTTAACTGTGAACAAATGAATGATTTGAGGGAAAAAATGATTTTAAAAACTGCATTAAGACGAACCTTACGTAGCAGAATTGCAAGCCCTTATGAAACGGTATTACTGAAGCTATTTAGAAAAATGGGACACGACTCATGGTTATCAATGCCCTTGTTACAGAGCTGTCACTTCCTCACACCTCAGTTAGCGTTCAGCTTCACACGTGCATTTCCTACACCAGACTGATCAGGTCAGCTAATTGAATCTTTTGTCTCATGCATGGCACGTTCCCCACACTCTCAATAATGTACGGCTGATATCCCTCATATCTCTTCTTCCGTTATACCTCAGTATCTCGTGGAAGATGTTCCTGATTGTTCTATCATTGTGTTTACCTTCGATTTCCTTAACATTGTTTATCAGGATCCAAAATTTTTAAATTACTGATTAACTGCCATAGTCTTTTCTGACTAAACATGTAGAACTGATTTCTCAAGGAGCACTTGAATAGAGAGAGTTAAATACTGATAAATTTATAAGCAAGTTTATCATTAGGCCCACACATCAAAGTCTGTAGATACAATTAGTGGAATTATAATGTTAAATTCCGAAAACGACTGCTTACTTCGTTATAGTGCAAGTAGCGCCTACCTAAATAGGTGTGATTTATAAATCTGCACATGGAACACAATGTTTTAAATTATTTCAGGATTTTATTTGCCATAAATAAAATTGACATGGATCAAAACTGAAATAACAACCACAGATTTCTTAAAATATTGTATGTAATCATGCATAAGCATGTTGTTAAGTAGTGATATTTTAAATGTGTGATAGTCTGTGTGATGAAAAATAAGGTATTTTAATGTAGGATTGACGGAAAATTTGGATTTCTAAACATGCTATGAAATTTGTTTAAATAATATGAAATTAGAGTGTGTACCTGATCCAAGAATTTTTAAACAATCATTGCAACATCAAAATTTCAAAACCATCCTGGAAAATATATATATTTTTTATTGTTGATGATGCAGTTTCTTATTTAAAATATCAATGTATTTTATGCTATCTAAATAATTATCTAAACTCTAAAAACATATATAAGTGTTGTGATTAATGAATATTAAGATGTGTCGGTAGCCTTCTGGTCTGCTTCCCAACCCCAGCCACATGAGCAGCTGAATACCCAACTACACTCTAGAGTCTGCCTGCCTCCCAAGAGGTCCACAGTAACCAGGGACACAGGTGAGACTTCCTCCCCCCAAATTCCAATACCAGCTGAGCCAGGTGAGGAAGCCCTACCTGCACTGCCAAATTCCACCTTCATTTTGTTCTGCTTCCTGAACAGAGCTATATCAAGGCCTCAATAAAACCCTACAGCCTACCTGCCTCCCAGAAGTTCTTCAATAACTATGGTCACAGAAGCTCTACCTTAAACAGGGGCACAGGTCTTCATCTACAGCTAAGGCAGATCTTGATCCTAGAGTCCAGAGCCTGCCTGTCTCCCAGCAGGTTTATCTGGGCCAGGAACAGAGGAAGTCTGCCCTAACCAGAGACACAGGAGCCCCCACCCTAACCAAAGACAGCACTGCCTGCCTCGCAGGAGACCAGCTCTAACCCAGGTCACAGAATTCTAACTGGTTCCAAGGAGGCCAGCTCCAGCCAGAGGTACCCAGACCAGTTTACCACAGAGTCAGCCAGATGGTAAGAGCCAAGTACAAGAACCCATTGCAATTTGACACCATCAGATCCCAGTTCTTCTGCCACAACAAGACCTGCATACCCTAACCTGCCTGAAAAGCAAGATTCTGAGCTAATCCTATTTCTTGATGAAGATAGAGGCGACTTAATAGGACATAAATAACTCTCCTAAAGAAATAAAGGAAAACACAGGCAAACAGGCTTTTTTCCTTAAATGAGAAACAAATTAATCCTTTAAAGAAATACAGAAAAATACAATCAAGCAGGTGAAGGATTTGAATAAAACAGTTCGAGATCTAAAAGTGGAAATAAAAATGATAATAAAACAGTCCGTGGAATCAGTTCTCCTAAACTGGGCTGTCTTGTGTAGCCTCACTGGGAGAGGTTGAACCTAGCACTGCAGAGACGTAAGGTCCAGGCTTGGGGGATACCCTGAGGGTCTACTTCCTTAGAGAAGGGCATGGGAGATGGGGAATAGGGGATGCAGAGAAACAGTGTGAAGGAGGATTTGGAGGATTGTTGGGCAACAATCAGGATTTAACGTAAAAAAATTAATTAATTAATTAATTAATTAAAAAAATACTAAGCCCCACAAAATAAGGAAAAGAAAAAGGAAATGTCTAGGAGATTAGTAAGGCCCAGCCCGTTCTTGTCTGTAAATCCCTATATTCCCGAGACAAGATTTAGACCTAAGAAGGCATCAAGGATACTCCATTTATATGGTCATATTTTGCACGTTCATTCTTATACAAGCTTATGTAACTTACGTTACTATTAACCATTCGCTCTTTTGCCAAAGCTGCCTTTGACCAAATTGAGAGTGTGGGTAGATTAAGAACTGCTCCTGGGAGAGCTTTGTATTCCTGCGCAGACACTGATATTTTTTCCCTGATGCTATGACAAATTGAAAACCCAGATTAATTTCCGTCCATTTATAAATGATGTGAATAGTTCATCTTAATTCTATAATAAAATATTCCCTATTCCACTTAAATAAAAATGTACCAGGAAAATGAATATATATATATATGTATATATATATATATGTATATATGTATATATGTATATATGTATATATGTATATATGTATATGTATGTATATATATATGTATATATATATATATGTGTGTGTGTGTGTGTGTGTGTGTGTGTGTATGTGTGTGTATTAAGCAGTGGTATAGACAAACATCACTGGGAACTCTAACATTTTACTGTAGTTCTCTTTTATTATCTTAATCTCCTCCTTTGTATAAAAAGAGCATGAAATTTTAAAATCACACAATCTAAATAGATAATTAATTCTAACCAGAAAAGTAATGAAGGGTAATGTGTGTTGACATATAAGATATTATTAATACCTCCAATAGCCTCATGGCTTTACTGAAACCATATATTGTGGTCCACTAATGTGTCTAACTTTTATTTTTGATTGAACATATTAGATGTCTAAAATCCAATAATGTATTGTGATTTTTGTATCTTCAATGTACACATTCCTACTGGTTAACTTGAACATAAATGTTAACTGTCCGTGTTATATACTTGCTGAACAAATTCTGAATTGCTTTCAGTTCTCTGATCACATGGATATATATGTCTGTAAGGCACTTGTCAAGTTTGCTTTCTGTTGCTGTGATAAACACCATGACCAGAAAGTAACTTGGAGTGGAAACAGTTTATTTCATTTTTCAGAATATATTTAGTCTATCATGGAGAGTCTTAAGGCTGGAACCTGGAGGCAGAAACCGAAGCAGGAGCTACTGAGGTGTGCTTCTTACTTTCCTTGTGGCTAGCACACCCTGCATTTTTATAGAACTGTGCACTACCTGCGCAGGGGTATAACTACCCACGGGAGACGGGGCTTTCCAAAGTGCAATCATTACTCAAGAAAATGTCCCACAGTGCTGCCTGCAGGCTAGTCTGATAAGACATCTTTGAAACTGAGGTTATCTCTTCTCAGATGACTCTAACTTGGGCCAAGTAGCCAAAAAAAAGTTTCAATTATAATAGACACATTTGATTATACAGAACCTTTGAGTGAAACAGAACTATATAGGCACGTCCTCAAATTTAGTCTGTGGTATTTTATTTCATATCGGTATTTAAACCTTCTCTCAGCAGTTTCTAATTTATTTCTTCTATTGTGAAGTTGTATCACTCTTTGCATTGCTTGGTATACTCTTATTCATGCATGCATTTTCATTTGTATATTCATATAAGAAAATTTGCTAGGTAGACAGTGCTGCCTCCCTCTCTTTCTCAGAGTGTAAATAAAGTTCTTTACATTAAAAAAAAAAAAAAAGATGTGTCAGCATGTTTAAGAAAAGTAATTAAACTCTATCCTAAACAGTAAGTTAGCTTATACTTCAGTATACAGATATTAAAAACCCATCACTTCATAAAAATTATCACAATACCTCTGACTTCCTTGCAGAACTCAGCTACCCTTGAAGATTAGATAATGTATTATTTCTGATTGATTTCCAGGCAAGCAACTCCTAAACTTTCAATGACACCACAGTGTTTATCTCTCATGTAGTGATGGATACCTCCTCACTTAGAAGGAAACTTTGATTTTTATCTAACCGACAGTTCACTTCCATCAACTCAATCCATTGCTTTGTATTTTCTTGGTGGAGGATGAATAAGGAATGATTAACTTTATTTTCTGTAAAACTATTGGATTTCAAGGTAGATATAATTTTAGATTAATATAAAGGCGACTGGAGAAAAGTAATGAAATTTTGATGAACTCATAGAATCTAGAATATCTATATCAATATTGCTTTACTTGAAATATAACAAAAAATCCTAAAAATTGTGAGGATGTGTTGGTGTCTAGGAGATATAAGGAACTTGGAAGAATATATCTGATTACCCAATCTTATTTTTAATTTTAGTTATTAGCCTCTTTAAATTTAGCAAGAACTGGGTGACACTTTTACAATTAAACATTGATATTCGCAGGTGCTCTCATTGCTGTAGATATTTAAGCCACAGTTTCTCATTATGCTAAGAAAGAAACTCAGTATGGTGAGAGTAGATTTGCTGTATTAAAGACTGTACTTGAGTTTTTTTGTAAAGTTAGAACTATTTGTTCCACATTTTTAAAATTGTTCAAAACAAGACTATGGTCAAAAGTAATTTTATGATGTAATAATGACTGCAGAGTAAGTTTCTTCTCACACCTGTTGTTTGATAAGGGGAATTTTTTTTTAATAGCTCTGAATTTCTTCCAAGCAGAAACTTTGATGTGCTTCTTCAGAAAAAATTTAGAATTCTCTATAATTCTAAAATTGTACCTCTTTTGCTATTTTATAGGCTAGTTTCTGTTCATGTTGCCCACAACTATGCATCAAGTGAAGCACCTTCCTATTTTGTTGTTTTCTGTTATTCCTTCTGATTTATACAGAAAGTGCTTGCTGAAACCATATGGAATGAATGAATATATATATATATATATATATATATATATATATATATATATGTGTGTGTGTGTGTGTGTGTGTGTGTGTGTGTGTGTGTGTGTGTGTATGTATATGTGTAAATATAATGTATATGTATATTCTCTCCAGATCTGTATAGTTTTAGTCTAATTAAGAGTGTATAACTGTGTTAAGATGTATCTTTGTCATGTTAAGATAATTAAGATTGACTTCATGATTGCTTTTTAACTGTCTGTGTAAAACTGTTTAAACATAGTGCTACAGGAATTATATGATTATTTATAAAAATGTATATAGCTTACAGTAAAGTAGATGGTGTTCAGTGATATCTAGGATTTTCACAATAGAGACCAAATCATGCAAAGCTTGAATGATATTGACTTTGATACATATATTTGTTAGCAACGAGCTTTTCTCACAGATGGAATAATGTATAAATTTTAATTATAAAGACTAAATATTTAATGTAAAGATTAATGGCAATGCTATATTGAAGAATGCTTATTCCTACTCAGAACAAATATATGAGTGTAGACATGCAGAAGAATATATTCACAAAAGTAGGTGGAGGTGGGATAATTAACGTTCATTATGAAGTCAATGTATTTAGATTCATCATGAAACAAAATATCCATGAATGTGTTTAGTAACGTATCTCTAAGAACTTTTAACAGAGAAGACCCAACACCCTACATGTAGGCTTGATTCCAAATTGAATCAACACAAGGGGGAGAGATGAATTACACTCTCATTCATCTCTCCTTGGTTCCTGACTTCATACACAGTGTGACCAGCCACTCATGCTGCCATGTCTTTTCACCGTGGTGGACTCGACCCTACAAGCCATCTCTTCCTTAAGTTGCTTTGGCTGAGTATTTTGTCAGTCAATAGGTAGAAATTTATTTATTATAGCAAGTTAAAATGCCATTTCTCTTATACAAAAGACGCCCCAATAAATAAATGCTCCTGAAGCTAAGCTTGACAACCTGAGTTTAATCTCTGGGGCTCACATGGAGGAAAAAGGGTACTGACTCCCACAGATTGCCTCTGACTGCCACATAGGCATGCTTACAATCAGATGCGCATTGATAAATAAATAAAGTTAGAACTCTATCTCTTAAGTGAAGAAAGAGAATGATAAAAAAATCAAGAAAATAGGGTAAAATAGCTGCGATTATAATTTAAAACACTACCATTTTACATGAAAATTCTTAGAAAATCATACTCCCCCAACTCTGAAAGCAACATTATTATCATAAATGTTAGTGAAGTATAAGTTTTAATTACAATTTTAACTAGAAGATTTGATTGAAATTTAGGTACTAAAACTGTTTTGAAACCTAGAGATGAGGTATCTAGTATGAAATAGATATTCAATGACTGAACATACAATAAAAATATATAATAAATTAGGTAAAATATTTAATAAATGAGATAAAATATGTATTTATTTCAACAGATGAAAGATTATGGTGTTCTCCAGTATTGTAGTTTTCCTAAAATAATAATAAATTTTGATTACAGAAAACTAAGCATCAGGAATAGTAGCATCAGGAAAAAAATGTATTTTCATTAAATAATATGAATTAAAGGTAAATTTAAGGCATTATTTTGGAGACTTTTTTTTTGACTTGTAGGCATAATGTTATTGTTTTCTTGCATTATTCAATTGTTGATTTCTGTGTCCTTATATCTGGTTGCAGTTCTTATTCTGAGAATCTCCTGTCTCAAGGTTATGTAAACATTACTCCCCTAATTATTTCCTTCTTGGTCAAGAGAGAAGATAGGAATAGACTACCTTTTAATCAGGGGGAGAAAGAAAGAGGAAGCGGAGATTCAGCCATGAGAAGAGGGTCCAGAAGATATCAAAAGAAAACAGCTGGATCAGAGAAAGTCATACAATGCAAATATCTCAGGGATTTTGACTGAGAACTAGCCAGATTAGTTTAGAGGATTAAAACAGATTAATGCTGCTCAGCTGTTGTGCCTTAAAGCTGTTACATAAACAGAGCAGTCCTATCTCAATTATTTGAGACCTAGCCAAATTAAATGAAACAACATTTATAAAATCTCCAAACATAACACTACAACACCATAACAGCATTACACCAAAAGTCACCATAACAGTTAAAGACAGACTTTGATAAAATTACATTATGTACTATATAATCCTAAAAGAGTCAGAGACATAAATATAGTAATTGAACATATCAAAATTGTGCAGTAATCTAAAATATGTTATAATTCATATCTACTTCCATATTTAACCAAGACAAAATAATCAAAAGTAAACAGGCTCTGTTCCATCAATTGGACACAAAACAAAATTATACAGAAAAGGCAGATATTAGACAATGATTTTGGTATATGGTCATGAACATCGAGCAAGGAAAGGTATTGGTCTCTGAAAGGTGAATTCCTATAGGGTTTCCCATTTGAAGTGCTTGGTGGACAAATCAAAGCACAGCCAGCAAGTGATGCTGAACTCAAGGAGTGCAGCTCAGCGGCAGATCACAGGGCTTCCCTAAAAGCACAGTGCTTCACAGAGGCAGCAGTGTAGGTGAGAGGAGAGACAATGCAACCAGCAAGAATGGGCAGGGTTGGAAGTAAATCAACACACAGAATAACAACTTCACTAGGAAAGGTAAAAACAAAAAAAAAAAAACCAACAACAACAAAACAAAACCCCAAACCATAAAAACAGGCGATGTGAACACCAAAGCAAATAGGAAATATCACCTGACTCCAAAAGCCGGATTGGGTGCAGCCGTGTCTTTTCATTAACGTGGTATGAACTTGAGCATTGTGCGCTGGATAATTATTATTCCAGACTCAGCACCATCAAGGAAACACAAAAATTGTAAAATCAATGCACAAGTAATCCAATTCTTAAATAACTATTCAATTCGGAACTAGAGTAAGAATCAAATTTCTTTCATTAAAAAGAAGGCAAAGTGGGGTGACGCTTGAGTATAATGTTACCTCTTTAAGGAGGAGGTAGGAGGATAATGAGTTCAAGGGTAACCTGTATGACAAGGAAATTCTGAATCATGAACAACAGTCATAATGTGGGCACTACACATGGAAATTATGTTACTGAAAAATGAACCCCCTTAAATGTATCAAAGAAAAGAAAACGGAAGGAAATTGTCAATATAGAAAAACCACAGTCAGTACAAAGGTTTTTTTAAAATTAAATAAGCATATATTTAGATAGTATAAAACTAAATTATTTTTCATCATCAGAAGAAACTAAAAAAATTCTTTTACATTCACACCTGTAAATTGTATTTCTATGCTTTAAATGCCAAGCAATTCAGTTCTCTGTGGAAACTGATAGATGTTTTTCACAGGTTCATTTACTTAGAAAGCCAACTGCCCAATACTAGCTGAGAAACCAGGTTGCAAGTATAGTATTCTATTTGAGTGCCTGTGCCAGTCGAAGGGAGCAGAGTCCTCTGCATCCCTGTTGACATGCCTACAAACAAGTTATTGCTCTGCCTTCCTCTGGTTTGGTAATTTGTTAGGTCAGCTTCTATAATTTGGCAGAATACTTTATTTAAATTACTGGCTTGCTATGGAATAATCAACTCTGGTCAAATGAATAAAATCCAGTACATGAGAGTGTTGGGAAAGTTTTCTAGTGTCATGTCATTAAGGTTGACATGAAAAAATAACATATAATATTCAGCTTACAAACTTTGATATGCATCATTCATAGTTCCGGAGGCCAGGGATTTTAGGAAAAAATCCAGCAACAGACTCAGATTTAATGCATTGCTCGTTTCCTTTGCTGTTAAGAAGTGTTTGGTTTTGTAAGAGACAACAGTGAAGTTCAGAGGATCAACAAGGAAATCTCTAAAAATGTATATTCCAATCAGTGGAAAATACAAAATAAACTGATGAATTTCCAAGCAAGGACAAGGCAAACTTAAAATATGATGGCATAAATAACTTTTGATTTACATGAAGAATAAAAGTCTAAAATAACTTTTCCAAAATAAAAACAGTCCTTTTTTAGGTGCCTTCCCCACTTATTTCCACTAGACCTTTACATGAGAATCACTGCTCCTCAGGTTATTTCAAATAATAAAAGATTTGAGACTGATAACAAATTCTTCACATCAAACAATGTTAGTCTTACATAGGAAGCAGGTAAAGGCATGAGAAAATAAATTATCAGTCTATCTCACTGATGAATATAGAAGCCATTATTCTCAATAAAATACTTTAGCGCCTAATCCAACAACAGACAACCAAGAATATTTACCATGACCTATGAAGTTTCATTACAAGAACTCAAATATGATTCTACATACACAAGGCTATAAAGGTTGTACAACACACAAACTGAATCAAATCAGAAATCACACGATTTTCTCAACCGATAAAAAGAGACCTTTGACTACTGCAGCACCCTTCATAATGAAAATCTTGAGAAACTAGCGATAGAATGAACATTCTTTTACATTAAAAATAAAGCTATATAAAGCAAGCATAGCCAGTCTTATAACAATTGCGGAATACTGAATGACTTTTCTCTAAAATAAGCAATAAGATTGCAGGTTGTTCACTTTTCTATGATTATTGCGTACAGTACTCATGTTTTAGCCAGACGAATAAGAAAAAATAAAAAAATTAAAAGAGATTATAGTGAAAAAAAAATTATCACTATTTTTGAGAGCTATGACCCTTCAAAAGATTTTGAGGAGGGCTTGCGCAGTGGCTCAACTAGAAAAGCAAGTGGCACGCAAATCTGAGAACCCAATTTCAAATCCTCAGACCAAGTACAAAGCAGGATGGGTCAATCTTGTGTGTAATACTGGTGATCCTACAGGTAGATGGGTAATGGAGACAGGAGAAACCCTAGTAGCTAGCAGGCACACTACACTAACATACAACACGAACATAAAGGGGCCCTTTCTCTAAAAGGTGAACCGTGATGACCTATACCTGCTAACATATGACAGCCAAATGCATGTGGTAGTTTGTAAACACACATCTCAGCTTAGAAATATACAAATGACTTTTTCTAAGGCCATAAGGAGTTCGCTTAGACTGAAAAAATAGTTTTCATCAAAAAAGGGTGTTGCTTTCACATACAGAAATCAGTCACAAATCAGCAGGATGTCTTGGTAAGTAACGGTACTTGCTGTTAAGTTTGATATCTTCAGTTAAAAACCTGGGAAACAAACATGCACACACACACATATAGAGATAGAGGGGAGGCGATAATTAAAAGATTACTCATTCTTCAGCAATAGTCAACATGTTGAAGAAAAAAAAGGAAAAGAATATTTTCACAATAGCTACCATACCATGCAAAAGAATAAAAGTGAATCAAATATGTCTAGATTGAAAAATGTAAAGCATGGGAAATAAAAGGTGTAGAAGACATAGACAATGGAAATATCTTCCATCTTTGTGAGAAGTAAAATTAATGTTATAGAAATTTTTCTATTACCACAAGATTTAGTGAAATCCCTCTGCCATGCTTCAGAAACGGGAAAAGCAATCCTAGAATACGTATGGAGGCTGGGAGCACAAAACATCCTAAAAAGCAAAGCAAAGGGGGGCAAAGGAGAAATGCTGGAGGTACCCAGCCAGTCGATAAGATTACATATCCAAAGTAAGCATGGAATGTTACTGGCACAAACACGGATGTAGTGGAAACAGAAGTAAACCTGTACACTTGGGTCCATCTGATTTTTCATAAATTGCGAACTCTGTACTTTAAGAAAAGATCATCTTCTTAACAAACGGTCCTTGTAAAAGTAGGTATTCAAATATAGAAAAGTGAAATCTCTGTATTTCTTGTAAAGAACAAAAATCAATTCAAAATGGGTTAAATGCCCTGATATGAAACCCCAAATTGAGCATGTTTGTTAAAAACTTAAGAAAATCTTTCAAGATACCAAGAAAAGGAAAAGATTTCCTAAAAGTAGCTCCAACAACTCAGTAAATAATGCCACGGAGTGACAAATGGGTTTGCCTAAAATTGAAAACTTCAACTCTGTAAATAAAATATGTAACTGAAGGAACACATTAGAGAGTGAGAGGAAGTCTCTTGCAGATGCTCACCTGACAAAGAAAACATATTTATAAAACTTTAAAAGAGTATACAAAAACAGCTGATTCAATCAGTAAATTGGCAAACTAAGTGAATAGAATGTTCTCAAGTATAAACAGTAATAGATAAATAGGTAAGTACAATTTGATAATAAGTGATGACAGTGACTTCTAGCTATCAGGTAAATGGCATTAAAATTGCACTGAGATAGACTCCATCTCTCTCATCAGAGTGAGTATCAGGAACAAAATAAATAATAGCGAGCACTGGCAAGGAAACAGAAGATAGAAAAACATTTATAGTTTTCTGATATAATGCTTAAGTAGTAGTTATTACAGAAATGGAAGTTCTTTATGTATCTAAAGGTAGTCACCATGAAATCAACAACCTAATGAAAGCAATCTAAGTCAGTATTCTACTGACATTTATGCATATCTGTGTTTAGGACAACATGGTTTCCTAAGACAGAATTAGGGAATGAGACTATATAGATCCTAGATTTTGTATTCCTCCTCTATGTATTTTAAGTATATAGTCAAAAAACAAAACACAACACACAGACAAAACAGAGGTGAAACTGGGACCAGCAAACTCACACAGGGGAAGGGGACATACATGAATGAAGTGGTCATATTATGACTTGCTTATGTAAAAATATTTTTCTAACTCATCATTATAACTGCGTTGGAAGACACTAATATAAAAGGGAAAGAAGTCTTGCTACTTAGGTTGCCTGCCTTTATCATACTGCAGCTGATTCATCTGTTCAGACCCCTCGACCTGCTTTATGTGCTTAGGTTCTCAGTATCAATTCGTATACATTTATAATTAACAAGTTTTCTGACGTGCTCCACTGCCATTGTTAAATATATAGTTTTGTGTCTGGGGACTGTTTCTGACTTATCATCCATTTTACTTGATTTAAGTGTAGCTACTCCTGATCCACGTTGATTATAAATATCAGAGAATTTCTTTTTCTGTCCTTCACTGTCTGTTTATGTCTTCAAGTCAAACATATCTTCTTTAGACAGCCTCGAATTGAATCTTGTATTAAAAAAATCAATTTGCTACTTTGTATTTTTTGATAGGGCTGTTTAATCCTTTCCATTTAAAGTAATCTTTGGGCCCTGAACAGTGACTCAGCAGGTAACAGCACTTATGAGCTCTTAGAGATGACCCTGGTTACTTTTCCAGCAAACACATTGGTGGTTTATAATCATCTGTAACACTATCTCAACAGAGATCCAAAGCCTCTGAGATCTAGGGACACCCGAAGCCACATGCACATACAGATGCACAGCCATACACATAATTTGAAAAAAAGTAATCAATAGTAAGGAGAAATAAGATGTATCATTAGAATGCAGTCATTCGTCTCTGCCTGAGTTCTATTTTCACGTGTGTGTGTGTGTGTGTGTGTGTGTGTGTGTCTTTTGTGTCTGTGTGAGCAGGAAATTGCATGTGGGAATCAGAGGCAAGTTTGTAGAATTTGTTTTCTCCCTGCACCTGTATGTAGATTCCTTTGGATCAGAATCAATCTACAGGATATGCGAGAAGACTTCCCCTGCTGGTCCAAGTCCCAGGCACACGGAGGTGCTTGTTCTCTTATGTTCCTCCTTCCTCTACTGATGTCTCACTGCTGTAGGCTTTAGTTTTATTTTACTTATTTAATATTCTTACTTTTTTCTCAGAGATACTGTCTTTATAATTATAGTAGTTTGTATGAAGTTTAACGCAAAACTGAAATTCACACATCATGGATAAAAATGGATAATGGTGGACTGTGGATGAAAATTACATATTTATTTTTAAAGCTGGACATGGTGATGCATACCTTTAATCCTAGCACTTAAATTTGAAGGCAGCCTGGTCTACATAGTGAGTTCCTAGATAGTCTGGATTGTAAGGTGACACTGTTCAAAAACAAAAGAAACCAATCAACGGAACAACAACGTAAACAAATCGCAGATTATATATACTGCTACCGCGTCACCCTTCGGCAGATTCTAAGTTCTGCTAAACTGATTGTATAGCGTCTCTCAGACAGATAAACCCTTCAGCCATCTATATCCATATATGTAAGCATTCTCAGCCGACTTAGGGCTCAGTGTTTCTCTTGGAGGATGGAGATCTGTTAGTTTGGTTTCTGTGTCTAGCATCACTGCTTAGAGTAATAGTGATCTCAGTTTAAACAAAAGTCTGATGCTAAAGAAGATTATGACCTTCTGTGCACCAGAATCATTGTATCCTTTGAATGTTTCTTTTATTCCTGACAATATACATTTAACACAAATTCCACAAATGACAAAGTTCAAGTCCTGTCAGGGTATAATAGATTAAGTTAGAAAAAAATACATCACTGCTAGTTTGAAGTGTATGATCTTAGCAAATTTTCTTCAGATGCTTGTATCTTCTCTACTTAAGCAGTAACATTTACTTGTATGTGTTTGTGTGTGTGTGTGTGTGTGTGTGTTTGGTAGCTGTTGTCCTCAGTTTTCTTTCCAGTAATTTTACATATGAGCTTGATTTTATCTTTTCATGTATTAATACAGCATATATATGTTTTGCTTTATTTTTATTTATTTTATTATCTTTTTGAGACATAGTCTCTCTCTTTGGTTCTGGCTATCTTGAGTCTCACTGTGTGCAGTAGGCTGGCCTTGAAGTCATAGAAACCCTCTTGGCACAATCTCCAAGTGCTGAGATTAAAGCCAGTAACACCACACCCACTATCTTTTAATTTTTTTACTTTTAAGTTTCTTATATTTACTATAACTATAACATACTATTTTGCTTGAATTATTACTATCTGTCTCTCCACAAGAAGAGAAGAAAGAAGCAGGAATGTTCTTGTTTTGATATAAGACTCCTAACCAACAGTACTTAGAAGATGCTTAGTATTTGTTCTATTCATTAATATATTTTAACTATCAAACTTTTTTGTTAGCAAATATAATGTGAAGCAATTGAAGCACTTACACAGCAATCTCTACCCATACATGTCTTACCAACATACTGCCAAGCAGTCTTACTTCTGAGTATTATTTTTTAATAGAATTTACATCTACAGTTAGTTGAAGCTCTTTTGATTTTCTGTAGTTTTGTCTTAGTGTACTCTGCTATAATTGGATGAGGGGATTTAGTTACTGATCTTTCCTTTGCCTCACTGACATGGTGACACTGCACTGTGATATGATTAGTGTTATTTAATTATGATAGTTACTCATCATTCCTATGTATCATTCCTAGTATGACACATACTATACACACACACACATATATAAAACATTTAAACATGTTTTTGAAATACTTATAGACATGTAAGTGAGAATGAGTACCACATGGTCAGATGTTCTCTATATTTTGACCAGTTGTGATATCCATTATTGTTTGTGTCTACTGTAAAGGAAGAAACTTTAATGAAGGATAAGAGTTTCTTATATCTGTGGATACAAAAAGAGCTATCAGAATGCAGATGAACAGATTTAGTTAAGTGGCAGTAGTAGATTTTCACTAAGGTTTATAGAGTTGATGCCTTTCCTGCCCTGCACAGTTGGCTAGGTTTACAAGGCCAAGAATGTATTCCATTCTATATAGTGTAGCCCAAAGACTGCTGATCACTCCCAATATATAAGTGCCACTGATACACCTTTGAAAATATTTCCCCATGGTGATCAGTGAACATTGCAGAAGAAAGCAAAGAAATATTCTAAGGGCCAGAATTCCAAGCAAGATATCACTTATTACATTTTATTTCTCAACTGAGAATTCCTCTCAGATTCTGATTTCAGATCTGAATCATATATATATATATATATATATATATATATATATATATATATATATATAAAATCAGTCTGTTTTGCCAGATTAGGTATAAAAGTACTTTAATTTTATTGGTGTGTAATTTTCTGTCAGTTGCAGCATTTGCATTTAATAGTACATTCTACTCGAAATAAATTTCCTGAATCACTATCTACATTTCCCAATATGGTTTTCAAAATCACATTCTCTTCTTTTATATGTTTGGATTCATTTTTCTTCCCCAAATGAGAATCAGTCAAAATGGGTATACATGTGGGTATGTGTGAATTATCTGCATGCTGTGTGTCTGTTTGTGAATGTGGACAGCTACCCACCTTAGTTCTAGATGACAGTCATATGATGGCTCATGCCTCTCAATTTACATGGGTGGTTTTAGGAGCTCAAATTCAATCCTACAAGCTTGCTTACCAAGAGCTCTTACTCATGGAGTCTTCTACTGGTCATGAGTTGATAAGTTCTAAAAAATAGGATTTAGACAATAGCATTTTTACTTATGAAGTTTTATATTGCATCTACTTGCAATCAAGATGATGTTTTTCTTTTGTCAGAAATGAAAAATAAGCTGAGTGTCTTTTTATTGATCCAATATCCTTTTTATTTGTATAAGAGGAATGAGAAAGTGTCAATGATATTGTGTAACTATAAAGAAATGGCTTAGTATGTCAGAAGGCTTGCCGCACAGACATGATGATCTCAGTTCAAATGATCAGAACACACATAAAAAGCCATAAGTGTTGTCCTAGGCCTGTGACTTCAAAAGAAGTTGTGGGTCATCTCTCTAGAATTAAAATGTTGAAGTCCATGTTTAGTGAGAGAAACTAACACTAAAGCATGATAAAATATGAAAATAAAAGTTGATTTATGACTTCTAACTGTGCCTGGTAATGTTCATAAACACAATGCAAACAGACACATGCTATGATTGTGTGACTAATACTGGGAAATATGACTCCTGAGTTGTAGAACTGAACAATTGCTGCATGGCTTAAGTTAGACAGCTTATACTGTGCCTTTACAACCCATAAAAACACATCTGTGAAGCAAGTATATTTCTTGAAAATCAGAACGAGACTGTCTATATCAAAGAAGATTCATGTGAAATTTTATGCCTAAAGCTTCCTTTATAGTATAACCAAAATACCTCACTATGATTCCTCGCCTTAGGTAGTACATATGATTTAGCTTAGAAAGTTATATGATTCCTTTACCAACATGGAAAAATACATGTGGTGCCTAGATGTACTGGTTTTCTTGATTTCTGACATATTTGACACATTTGTGATGGATTGTTATGTAAGAATAATTATCTATTTAACAGAAAAAATTATGATTTTCACTGTTCCATATTGATTTATGGAAAATGTCTTGAACTTCACTAAGGTCATATCATTGGCAACAATCCCAGGAAGCATTTTGGCCTGGAATTAATCCATCTCCAGTTTCCAGGAAGGAGAAAATGGCCTACTCAAGTCAGATTTTTGTGGAAAAGAATATGAAAGTAGGTTTTATATGACAACCAGAGCTCAGATTCTGCTTTCAAACTTTGATTCTGTGTCACATATATAGTTTACCTGATCTTCTAAAGAACTCTCTAAGTTTATTTTAGCTTCAAGGTAATTGGTATCTTTTCTTCCTTTTCTTTCTTTTATCAACATATGGGAAGATGATAAATTGATGTGCTTAGTGCTCCTAAAGATAAAGATTTTCAGGATACTAGATGTGTGTTGAACCCAGTTTAATTCCTGAGACGTCATTCTCCATGATAGCCCTACTAATGGAAATGTTAGCTACTTCAATTTCAAACTTTCTATGCCATTTAATCATCCTATAAAACTTCAAGAGTTACTTATCTAATTTTCATTGATTTAATATCTCTCATGTTTCATTCCTTGGAATGAAGATCACTGTCTTTTAAGTCTTTTATATCTTCTGGAGGTTAAGATGAATCTGTTCTCTGGAGATAGCACATAAATTAAATATTTCAGGCTCCTTCCCTTACATATCTCATAATGGAAAGCAATGAACAAAACAGACACATAAGGTTCTCTTTTTTTTAAAGATGATTTTATGAAGTACAAGCCTTTCCGTCATGACCTTTAACATTCCATTCACTTTAGGTCAGTAGTTAAAGTTCCGAGCTAGTCATTCTACTACAATAAGGATTAGAAAATAGATAAAGTTAAAATGTCTAGTGAATGTCCCTTTCATCTCCAAGAATGGTATGCCTCTAATGGATGATTATCTACATAATAACAGAAATGACATCCGTGTCATTCAAAATGTCAGTATAGCATCAAAAACATGAGATGCTACTGCAAAAAAATTTGAGCAAGGCATATTGCAGTTTCAGAAAATATGCTATGCTTTGAGAAAATAATTATCTATGTGTCCATTAGAATACACAATCATTGTATAGTCTGTGTCAATGTCAAGGTCATATTAGTTAGCCCAAACTGAATAATAGCGGTTCAGTAAAATTTATGAGAACAACATACTTAAACAGTTTTGAGAAGGATCCTATTTCAACTACTTTTGTTTATTATTCTTTTTATGCATCTGTTATCCAGACTGATGACACTACTTATGTTTGGTGAACACATTTGCTTAGTTGCAATTTGGGATCTATTCCTTTTCTCTATTCTTTTTTTATTTTTGTTAATGCCTGGTTTTTTAATTGGTATTTTTGACAGAATGGTAATGAAACCCGTGAAGAAGAACTTGAGCCCTTTTGCAGTATTTTTCTATAATAGGGTTCCTATTCCAATTATATGGTTAATATTCATTTATGACTTATAAATGGTTTAGAAACTTGAAGGGCTTACTATATAAAAAATAACTTGCCTTTGCACTGAGCCAAATTCTGGGTAGCACAATTTACTCGTTCTATTATAGATCCTCTTGCAACTGCTCAGCCAGTTTTACTTTCTGAACCTCATCTTTAGCAAAGGTCTAAGGTTTCATAAATGATCACATTGCTTTCATTTGGCATTAATACATGTGTAAAATAGTATTCACAAACATTGTAATTAAAATACTATTAATGGACAAATATTGAATATGATCCCTTTTCTGGTCCTAATTAAATATGGAATTACATATATTAAAAAGATATGTTATTAACAGGATAATCTTTTTTCCAGAAGAAGCTTCTTACATAAGACTGAATCAGTTCAAATTAAAACTACCTCACAAATATTAATTTTTTTGCATGGATAAAAATAAGACCCTAAACATCAAATATTTATGTTTAAAATTTATGTTTATTCACCCATAAATAATTTATATAAGTAAAAAAATAGTTTATTTACCAATATCTTCCTCCCTTTATTGAAATTTTAATATAGTGTTGCACAGTGTTCTGTTTTATAAGAATTTAGATGAAAACACCTAAGGAATTCTTATGATGTTTACTGGAAGTCCTCTTCCCTTAAATGGATTACAAGTCAAATCTTTATCTGATTTAAGGTTTTTAAGAAGATCTGAAGAAACACAACTTGTGTTGTGCATATTACACTTAATCCTATCAGTTTAATACCTATAGCTGCTTTTTTTCTTGAGTACTTATATCTGACTTTAAATATTATTCATTTTTTATTCTATTTGTGGAATTAAGTATATCCACAAATTTAACTCTTTCCTGGGATACGGTACAAAATTTTTATAGAAGAAATAGTTCCCTGCACAGAGTTCTCAATATGTACAAAAAGTGACCTTGATTTACTGGTTTAATGATCTGGCATTTGAAAACTTTTCTGTAGATAAGAGCTTTGTACCATATGAATTATCCTAATACTAACTTTATTTCTATTGAGATGAATTAGGAATTTGTGACATTGATTCAAATCTTGGACAAAATTTTAAACTTGCTATCCAATGACTCAATATTTCCTTAGCCAAGACATCTTTTTACCCATATTTTCCATCCTCTAGAGTACATGGAAACAGTTATTAAAATGTAGCTATATTAAAAATGAGAACTCATGGGCAAGAGGCCACAGAAAAGGGCTTAAATATTTTATGCTTAGTATTAAACTATCACACAGTTTGAGATCATTCTCTGTTCTTAGTTTGTCCTTCAGGGTACAGGAGATTCTAAATCTTCTATTGAGTTATTCTGTGACTCTTTAAATGAAGAATTTAGACTATGTGATCATAAATAATTGAGTTGTATTTTTACTTAATACAGGTTGTTTGAAAGGCCAAGTGAATCTCAGACAGTTATAGGACCATAAAAAAAATGTCAAATGTACAGTGAAGTGACAAAATTATCTATATTTTGCTTTGAGATAAACAAAATTAAATACCATGGAATGCTAGGATATGTGTTAGAAGTGTTCATCCAACTGGAGAGTGTTTGTAAAAATTTTATTCAATCTCATTGCTTTGTAACCTAAATAAAAAATATGAGAGAAAGAAGGATGATCTTCTGCATAGCATGGATGAATAATGTTGTGTATTAAAGCTATTTATTTTGTTATTAAATAAAAATCATATTGTTAGACATTGATGGTCACAGATATCCCAGAGGCTTCTAAAACAATACAGGATCATTCATGTCTGCCTGTTTGTTCATCAGGACTGGCTAATAAAACTGTATTTCTGAACATAGCACAGAATTTGGATGTGAGACAGAAAATACAGCTGAAACTGAGTTGAAATTGTGTGTTTGCTTGATAGGTTTTAGTGTCAGAAGGTGCATTATTGGTTGTTGTGGAAGAAAGCATCAAGTAGTTTCAGCCATCGCAGCATCAAGTGAACTACAGTACCATCCTCTCAGGAATAGTGAACCCACTGGCATAATATTTATACTTTTGAGAAGAGATTATGTGATTTTTTATAGCTTTATTTATTCATATATGTGAGTACACTGTTACTGTTGCTGTCTTCAGACATACCAGAAGAGGGCATTATATCCCATTCCAGATGGTTGTGAGCCACCATGTGGTTGCTGAGAATTGAACTCAGGACCTCTGAAGGAGCAATCTGTGCTCGTAATCACTGAGCCATCACTCCAACCCAGAGTTTATGTGTTTTTATTAAGAAACTTTACATTCATTCATAGGTTTGTCCTTGTGTTTTAATATGTCCTCCTTAAGAAGATTCTTTCATTCTGCCTCTTCTTTGAGAATGGGGTTTTCTGGTTAATAACTGCATTTCAAAAATCACTTGTATTCTGTAAGTACATAAAGTTATTATTCAATTCAAAACAAAATCTTTTTTGAAGAACCACACCCAAAGAAGCAGCCAACACTTATTAGGATGTCAGGACCAATTTCACCACTTGCTTTTGATCTTCTTGCTTCTCTTAGGCTATGTTTTGCTGACTTTTCTTCCCTTTATTGGATTTGTGCTCTTTCTCTTTTTTCCATGTACAAAAGCTAAATTGGTTTCATTTTACATCTTCTTGACAGCACCTGGTGAGAGAGTGTCTTCATCTGGCTTAAACCTGAAACACATATTGCAGACCTTTGAGAATCTTCACATTTATAAATCATTCACACATTTAGTTAGGCCAGGGATTTTTGATGACAGTGCATAACCCATGATGTGATCATTAGCAGAATTCTCATTTCTTTCTCAAAAATGTGTAGATTAAACAATAAATCTTAAAGTTACCTGATACGTTTAGCATGAATTTGAGAAAACAAAATGCTATTGGAAAAACATGCTGGCCTGTCAACCTCAAGTGTCTTGAAGGGGAATGCAACGTACCAGCTCATTTCTACACACCTTTAGGAACTGATGTTTTGAACATACCTATTGACTTTTCTCAAATAATTGAATTGATTAACAGTTTTTTATCTTGATCTCTTAATAAACACTTTTTACCTTAGCCAATACTTCAGGTTACATGTACTCACTATATACATAAGAAATCCACTGTCTGGAGTTCAGGGGATCCTTATTTGATTAAGCTAAAAAATGCCATAACATAGTAATTAATTCTCTGATCCCATTACTTCTGATGTCATTAATTATCATTAGGAGTGGTAATGAACTAAACTGACTTAGGAACTGAGGCAGCTGATTAAATAAAGGAATAAGAAAAAAAGTAAGTAAAATAATAAGAAAGCAAGAGTTTAGTATAAAGCCGTAATTAAAAACATTTCAGTGTTGTCCTTACTCAGTTCTAGATATTTCACAGGTATGCTGCTGAAATTCTTTATTGTATAGCTAAATATTGTTCATACTAATTTTATTTCTAGTCATATTTGCATCCTTTATCCAACAAGAGATATAGTGGTTATGTCTCTAAGTGCCTATAAATGGTGCCACTATGCAGATGTGCCATGAACAGCTGCGGAGAAGGGTCAGTAGCTACAGGTTTATTCAAGAATCCTGATGTATGAATGTAAATGGAAGTGATACATAAAAATATTGGATACAGATCGGTTTCTTGGTGTAATTGGCTACAGTGAGCTGCTGAGAGCAATGTTGAAGTGTCTAAAGGACATTCGATAATAAGGAGTAATTATAGATTAAGGCTGCATACATCATAGTAGTGTAATGAATATGCCAGTAGGCAAAATACATAAAAAGAAAAATTACTGCCAAGACAGAATAATAAAGTTTTATTCTAAGTTACAACTCCTGGAAGAAATTGATTGCAAAACTTAAAAAAAATAATTTTTAAGTTCACAATCTTAAGTTCTGCGGAAAGGGTTTTATGGTTGTGTTAGGAACTATAGAGTTGCATGGGAAGCCAGCGAATGGAGTGAGAGACTGGCTAGTTTCAATGTTTTCTTTAAAATTAGACCGCTCTGTTCTAATAAATGTGTACTGGGGCAATCTACGCCATTTATAACGCACATCATTCCTGGGTTATGTAGTCTCGAGTTCTTGGTCACCCAGGCATTGTGTGATACGCGCTCCAGCTTGTAGAACGAGCCTTTAGACAAAACAGACATTAGTTAATTAGTCCCATAAGCTTAGTACCAGCGTCACACAAGCATATCTTGCCGGCAAGACAATTCTGTAGATTAAAGGTTTGTGACTGGGTTGATGTCTATATTTCTCTTTTGGTAGTCTGCAAGAGTACCTTTCTGTTCCAAAGACACGAAAAGGAGAAGAGGCGAGGGCTGTATATAGGCACTAGATGAAATTCTCCATTTTTACTGAGCAGCACATGTGTTGTCTTAAGTGACGGTGTTTTTCTGTCAGTTTGTGGAAAGTAAACTATATTGTGCGCAATAGCTGAGGTTGTTTGGGAATACCAGTTGGACCTCTTTGGCCAACAACTCAGTTAGGTATAACCCAGTTTTGGTACTGAAACTTTCACTTGATGACAAGAAATATCCAGTTGAGACTCTGTGTATCTTATAATTTGGCAATTTTTATTCAAATCTCCTTGATATTTTAGGATGCTTCTACTCTATTAGGTTTCCATACTGCCCTCAAGTGACTTTATTGTATAGCCCATCTGGCCCTAGGCTTGCTTCTTTTTTCTTCCTTTCCTTTCCTTTCCTTTCCTTTCCTTTCCTTTCCTTTCCTTT
>NW_021604567.1:11472537-11526469 GCF_004785775.1 Grammomys surdaster | reverse complement strand
TTCCTTTCCTTTCCTTTCCTTTCCTTTCCTTTCCTTTCCTTTCCTTTCCTTTATTTTTTTCTCTTCTCTTCTCTTCTCTTCTCTTCTCTTCTCTTCTTTTCTTTTTTTCTTTTTTTTTTGGGGGGTTTGGAAATTTTAACTTATTCAATCTCACTAGCAATTATAGATCTGTTGCCGATAATTAACTACTTATCTTGAATTAAATTTGATAAGCGATACATATCAGAAAATTATTCATTTATTTTGATTTTCCAATTTGGTGGAATTGGAAGTATGTGTTGATAATTTATTGGGTTTCTTCAGTGCCTGTTGCTTTGTCTGCGTTTTCATTTTAAATGTGTGTATTTCTTTGTATCTACTTTACTACTTTCTGTCTGAGTTTCTATAGTTTATGTCATCTACTCCTTTTGTTCTTAAACGGTCAGATTATTTTTAAGTTATTAGTATAAGTTCTCTGCTATGTTTTCACGTAGGTACTCAGTGCTATGAATTTCCCTCTTGGATCTACTTTCAACATGTCCCATAAACTTTGGTTATCTTGTGTATGCTTTTTCATACAATACTATAATGTTTGACAAGTATTTTTACTTTCCATTTTAATGTATTTTTATTCAACATTAAGCTGTTTAGTTTCCTTGAGTTAATAAGCTTTCTGTTGTTTCTGTTTGTTTTGGGTTTTTTTTGTGTGTTTTGGGTTTTTTTATACATTTTTATCTGATGTGATGACGGTACTATTTCAATTTTCTTGTATCAGTTGAATCTTGTCTTCAGTGTTATATTCTGGTAATATCTGTTAGGTCCATTTGGTGTATGACAACAGTTAGCTCTAGAATTTCTCTATTATTATTATTATTATTATTATTTTATATTTAATCTGGAAGACCTGTCTATTAGAGAGAGTAAGATTTTGAAGTCTTCCATGGGAGTGTCTGAGGGCCTATATGTGATTTAAGCTGTTGCTGTCATGGTTCCTTATAAACCTGTGTGGATCTGTATTTGTGAACACACATCAATAATTCCAGTGTCCTGCTGATGGATTTTTCTCATCTGATGAGTACTTCTTGTTCTTACCTATCTCTTCTGATTAGTTTCATTTTAAAGTCTATTTTCTGCTGTGTTAATGTGGTTATACCAGCTTTGATCTTAGGTCTGTTTGCTTGGAATATCTTTCTCCACCCTTTTGTCCTGCAGTGATGCCTAACCTTGATGTTAAGATATGTTTCTTGGGTGCAGCAAAAGGATGGATCCTGTTGTGATAAGCCATTTTCCTCCCTGCACAAGCTCCCAGAATAACAACTCCCACTCAATATACACTTACACATACATAGGCCTAATAGCTAGGCACATACCCTGACATGTTAGTAATGTAAAATACCCCATTTATACTAATCTACATTCTTCCATATGGTTACCTCTGCTCAGGTAACATGTACCTCACATCTTCCCCAGTGACTCTTCATGTTCTTGCTCTGTCCCAAAATACTTTCCACCTACTGGATGTCTCACCTTCTATTCTATACTCTCCTACATGCTATATTTATTTTTAACTGACAGGTGACATATTCCCTACAATACGCAAGAAATTCTCTATACCTCCTGTTTTCAACCATTCCCCCCTCTCTCTTTCTCTCACACTCTCTCTCTCTCTCTCTCTCTCTCTCTCTCTCTCTCTCTCTCTCTCACACTCTCACTCTGTGTGTGTGTGTGTGTGTTTGTGTGTGTGTATGTGTGTGTGTGTGAGAGAGAGAGTGTATGTGTGTGTGTGTTAAATTGTGTAATAGAGATAGTTGATGTTAAGAAATAAAGATGAACAAAGTTGATGATTCCTGTGTTTTGTCTTTTGTGCATTGTGTCTTTTGTATGTATGTATGTATATTTGCATGATTTCTTTTGTGCAATTATTTATTCCTTCTTTAGTTGTACTTTTGGTTGACTTCTTTAGCTTCAAGTTTTCTTTCTAGAACCTTCCTAAGGGCTGAATTAGTAGATTGATTTTGCTTGAATTTGGTTTTATCATGGAATGTCTTATTTTCTTTTTGTTTTGTTTTTGAAGTTTGGTTGTACATAGTAACCTGTGATTACATCTTTCATCCCTTAGAATCTATAGAGCAATATTTTTCTTGCTACTCTAGTTTTTAGGAACTCTACTATGAAATCAGGCCCTAAGTTATATTTTATATGCATTTTGTCTTTTTTCCTTGCAGCTTTTATTATTCTATTTTGTGCTGTATGTTCAGTGTTTTAATCATTGTATGCTGACCTGAGATTTTTTTCTCTTTTCCATTTAGTTTTCTGAATGCTTCTTATACCTTGATTAACATCTTATATTTCATCTATGATTTTGTTGAAAATATTTTATCTGCCTTTTACCTGGGTTTTCTTCTTGTCATTTATTCCTAATATTTTTAGATTTGACCTTTTCATAGAGTTCCAAATTTCCTGGATGTCTTGTTCCAAACTATATGTGTCTGTGTGTGTGTATATAAATGTCTATGTCTATGTCTATGTCTATGTCTATGTCTATGTCTATGTCTATGTCTATAGATACAGATATAGATATAGATATCTTTATTAGATATTTTCTTTGTTATAGTCTTCTTCAATAAATTATATGAATAATACCTAATTTTCACCAAATATTTGTTCAGCTAGATTAATTTTTCCTTCCCATGCTCCAAAAGATAAATTAAATAAAGCATTACATTCAAATTAGCATTTGACTTTGAAAATATGCCTTCACTGTATCAGTAAACCCTATACTAGATTATAGTAGTATGCATAAAGTTACTATAAGGCTTGAATATTTAAAACTCACTGAAGGTTTTGCTAAATAATGATGTAATTATTAATGCAACTCATAGAAATCCCACTCAGATTCAAATTTTCTGTTGAATAAAAAATCGCACTACATAGGGACATAACAATTATGTCCACATGAACATTCAGTATGAAATCATTGGCCTAGAACAAAGACTTATATTTCATGATGAAAAACATTTTGACAGTATGGAGACTGATGAATGACAGTGCTTTAACCAGATGTCATGAAAAGCTTCACACTGTATGAATCAGTGAGGCTCATAATACTGACATTACTCTAGAATAATAGAAACTTTTACCCACCTGATAAAGTTGTTTTTCACATTTGGACATTAATAGGTACTTATTTCTGTGGTCAGTGAAATGTTCATGATCTTCTCTGTGATTCTTACAAAAAACATTAAATTGACAGGTCTATATTTCTTTAGGTATATAGATATTTGCATGTGTGTGTGTGGGCAAGACAAACAGATTTATATCACACTTTCTAAACTTGTCTGCTTTCAGTTATCCCTTTGGAGTATAATAAATGTAGCCATGGTATTTCTGAACTTTTCAGTGATAACCATTTTGATCTCTACTTAGTCAGCAAAACTACTTGATATTGCTGAGATGTGAGTTTCTCATCCTACTCTGAGCAACATCTCCTTTTTTTAAAATTCCTTATTCCCTTAAATTATTTAAATAAATTATAATTGCTTTGATATTTAACAATTGTTCACTTATAACAAAATATCTGACTGTCTTTTCCAAGAGATTCTCTAAAAGGGTAACGGAGAGGGGGAGGGGAGACTCTTTAAATCAGAAGTTTCAGTGTGTAGGGTATCCACTTTTTAAATGTTTCTCAGGTAGTTTTATCAGGTTCGTGAACAATAACGGTTTGCCAAGCAGAAAATAAACTAAAACTATCAAAAGTTTTATCCTGAGTGGCCTGATTAACATTTGCAAACTGATCTATACAGACAAATAAATCCTCTCCAGCCCTTAGGAGACTGGAGTGCTAGAAGTCAAATACTGGCTTCAGAGGAGAGGGAAGTAGCTTATGCTGATCCTTTGGTTTCCTATAATAGCTGATTTCACAGGATGTTTACTAGGATTGTGTATCTGATGCTGTGAGTGGTTGTGTCTCCTGGGAGACATTCTCAGTAGAAGGAATGTTAAATTTATCAGGATGGTGCATCTTTCTTCCCCAGAGAAGTAGCAGTAGCAAAGCTAGGTGTCTATTTAAAATAAGAAATAGCTTTCGGGGAAACCTACAGAGAGAGGTGATCTTTGGGGGCAAAACAATTTTGTTGTTATAGCTTGATTTTTCCCTTTGTTCTATATCAAGATCCAAGCTTCAGAAAGGGCAATAGAGAAACTTAAGCGAGGCTTCACTTTATTTGTCTAAAGATTGAGGGATATTGTTATTATTTTCTTATTTAAAAAAAACTGTATCTTGATGATTTTTATTGCTCTGCTTCTAAACTTACCCTAATTTTCATGTACTGTATGTTTAAATTGGAATACAAAATACCATGTAAATAGGTAAATAAATAGATCTCTGCATTATGCATACAGGTCAAGAGTTGAAAAACTTGAATCTAATCTGTGCCGTGCTAGGATATTTAGTAAACCAGAACTCAAAAAAGAATAGATGATTCTCAAGGTGGTACTTATCAGACAGTGTTCAAGGACTTTGGCCCTTAAGTCTTCACTGCATACCCAAGTCCAGAATTTTATATCTTCTGCTTATATGACATTGAGTGATTTCCTTTCTCTGCTTATTTTTCTCTTATATGATATTGGCTTAATAGAATGATGCATTTTAGACAGGCCATTTTATTAGTTCTGATAATGTAAAATCAACTTTTATTTACCTTGTATAATTATTGTGTTGCCGGCTTACTGCTAACTTAAGCCTAGACTGCTTTCAATCTCTGTCACTTACTTAGAATAAGCAGTGAACTCTTTCTGAATTCTGCCTGAGTAGTTCAACCCAGTTGTTCTGGTTCAAATTTCTCTCAGTGTTGACTGACTCAAACTGACTTCTGCCAGCTTCTGACTTTTTTACTTGTCTTGACCTCAAACTAGATCTAGCTGTAGGAATCTGTTCTAACCTTCTGGTTCCTTCTCATTCTTTGGTTTATTCTGGTTCATTCTGTCTTCACATGTGTCTAGCTTGTTCTCTCTCAACTAGTCTGTAAAACTGTCCTGGTTTAAAAAAAAATATTCTCCTCTCTCCCTGCATTGATTAAATAGATTCTCTTTCCTATGTTGTCCAGATAAGTTTTGGGAGTATCCTATCTTGTCAAATATTTCTCTGATTCGTAACTTTGTCTGTCCCTCAATTAGGCATCATTGTTTGGGATTAAGTGTATATACTAAGGGTATGTCTATTGTCTAGCTACAGCACCTATGTTGCTGAATTCAAATTTCTTTACTTGACAAAGTTATGTAATAAAACCTGAGTTTTTATATGCCAATATTTACCCCACAACCAGGAAATTCAAGGACGTCTGTGATTCATATTTAGAAAATTAATGGAATATTGGATTAAGTTAAATTATACTGATATCTGAAGAAGAATGATAGTTATAGACCTTAGTCATTGTCAGAACATTTGAGGAATCACTTTAAGAAATTAGTTTCAGGTCAAGAAGAATACAACACATGAACAGGCTTAGTAAACACCATAACTTCTAACTACTGACAAGCTTTATGGAATGTCTAACATAATTTCTATTGCTGTCGAAATCACAGTTGCCACAGTTTCTACACTCAGCTATCTAAACTCATGGTCAAAGAAAATTATATATTTTAGTTAGATAACTCTCAAAGTAAAAATGTATATGTGACTTGTTCATTTATTTGCTGTGTTATTTTAACAGAATGTTTTCATGAAATTGATAAAACCTGATGGGAGATTTAAGTGTCCCAGGTCTTACTGCAGCATATTTTGCCCTGTTTGGCTATCATATCTTGGGGATCCACTCTTTTCTGAAGAGGACACAATAGGCAGATTTAATCTGGGGCAAAATAGCTGGATGGTGTAGGGGAAGAGTGACAAACTGAGGTTGGGTTGTATTGAATCAGAAAATTCTATTTTCAATAAGATTAAAATAAAATGAAATAAAATGAGGAAGCTATCTCATTTAGCAGCGTGGAGTAAAGAAGCATTAAATGTGTACCTAAACATTTATTTATCTTTCTTTTTTTTTATTTTAGTCAATAAATTTTCTGGCACTGTCTCTTCTACACAGAAGTTCTCGATTGGCTGGCATTGTCTGATTGTCTGTGTCACCAATCCTTGGTCTCTCTGTTAGTTCCTCCTGTGTCAGTTTGGGGATTTTTTTTTTTTGGATATTTTATTTATTTACATTTCAAATGTTATCCACTTTCTCGGTTTCCCCTCCGCAAACGCTCTATCCCATCCCTCCTCCCCTTGGTTCTATAAGAGTGCTCCCCCACCTGCTTACCCACTCCCACCTCACACCGCCCTGGCTGGCATTCCCCTACACTAGGGCATCGAGTCTTCACATGATCAAGGGCCTTTCCTCCCACTGATGCCAAATAAGTCTATCCTCTGCTACAAATCTTCCATTGGTGTCCCAGTGCTCAGTCCAGTGGTTGGCTGTGAGCATCCACATCTGTATTTGTTAGGCTCTGGCAGAGCCTCTCGGGAGACAGCTATATAGCAAGCACTTCTTGGCATCTGAAATAGTGTCTGGGTTTGAAGTCTACATGGGATGGATCCTCAGGTGGGGCAATTCAGGATTGTCTTTCCTTCAGTCTCTGCTCCACACTTTTTCCTCGTATTTTGTTTAGACAGGAGCAATTCTGGGTTAAAAATTTGGAGACGAATGGATGGCTCTATCCCCCAACCGAGGGCCTTGCCTAACCTTTGGATATGGTCTGCACAGGTTCTCCGTCCCTTTGATCTTAACCTTCATGACAAAGTTCTAAAAATGTCAACTTACAGGAAGAAATGATTTCTTGGTCTCATGGTTTCTTGGGTTGCAATCTATCTTTAACTGGCTCCATGGCTTCCATATTTGTAACAGAAACAGCACAGTAAAAGGACACAGGAAAGACATAACAGAAGGAGTTCTTTCTAGGTACAGAGAACAAACAGAAAGGAAAGTGAAGGAGGGAGAGGGAAAGAAGGAATGTGAAGAGAAGGAATAGACAAAGAACGTGAGGAAGGGTAAGAAATAGGGAGTAAAAGAAAGCATAAATGTCAGTTATGAGTGACACATATTTTAGAAGATATGATTAAAAATATGACAAAGCTATGAAGCTTTTTATATCAGTGTTGCTGGCACCTAAGAATGGAGGAGTAATATAGCTCATTGCCAGGATAATGTTTATTACAACCCGTAGCCACTTTGGTTCTTTCTATTCAGCCTGGCTTCATTTCATTTTACCTGAAATACAGATCCTTGCTCTAGTTGTTTCTCTGTGAGCTAGGCTCACATTTCTGACATTTCTTCATCTCAGCATTTTGAGGTGTAAATGATGATTAAATGCTTCCCTATAGCTGAATAACAGCAGATGCGTTTGATGAATACAACAAAACAAAAACAGATGGCGTGCGGCATGCACAACATCTTAATCCATCTCTTTTCATGAAAGACTACTACATAGCAAGTATCCTAGGTTTCACTGATGTTCTTAGACTTTGCCTTTCCCTACGGAGGGAAAATAGCCTTTAAAAGGTGCCATACAGGTTGACACAGATACCATTCTTTTTACCCTTCTTAGAGTACAATATCCGCCAACAAATGAAAACGTGGACTCTTTGCATCTATGTTCTTTGTGGAGGGCAATGTACTCACTGATCTTCTAACAATAAATGCAAATGCTTGATAAAGTTTTATGCGAAATTGACATTTTTGTCGTCAGAAAAATAAACCTATATCTAACTCTCTGCAAATAATACCTGGTGATCATCTCTTCTTTCCTATTATCATTTGCATAAGCTTTTATTTAATAAATATGAAGGTATTTTAATGAGATATTTTTATTTTCTTTGTTAGAACGGTTTGTTTTCCACACTGAAGAACAAATTTAGATGCATTATTCATTATGCGCGGGACATAAAGCAAAAGAGAATTCAAATTTTTACATGAAAAATAAAGATGTATGACTGTTCTGATTATTATTAAGGGTGCAATGGGATTTTAGGTCATATTAGTCTGATTGATAAAAATCACATAAGTAACCTGTTAACTTTAAGTATCATTTGTAATATGTGATTCGAGATTTTACCCATATTCCTTACAAATATCTAGTAGTTTGGCCACCAAATCACCTATTATTTCTTAAGTTTAGTTTTAAATTTAAGTCACTTGATTAAATTTGCTTATTTGTTGTGAAATATGAGTTTTCTGACTGGGCTCCATGGCTCATGTTTGTAATCTCAACACTTACCTGGGTGATAGAGATAGTAGGAATGTGACACACAGCCTGGAGCACACCTGGGTAACAGTAACCCGACACCTAAAAACTTAAATCAGTAGATTTATCATGCAGTTTCTTGCAACATAGTAACATTTTTCTAGATAAAATACTTTACAGACTTTGAACTTATTTTTAACATTTTGTAAAGTTAATTTTTTTAGGTTATTGATTAAGCTAAGTTTCCCTCAAGTTAAGAGACACATTGTAATTAAAATTAGGCAGTGTGCTTTTGTAGCATTCTGTCGATTGACATGTTTAGTGATATCATAATGGAAGGGTCTCAGAGGAGTAGAATTGAAATAGTGTGCATTGTGTTTTTGATTTTACGCATCTGTTTTTATAACTATCAATAGTATTTAATCAAATACTCATCATGTACCAAGAAAAATTTTTTTATATATAAACATACCTAAACATAGAATATAGGTAGACAAATATTTAAAATATTCATCAGGAGAAAATGTTTGCTATAATTCATTTTTAAGAGCATGACAAATTTGGTTTTTCAGAATGAATATATATATATATATATATATATATATATATATATATATATATGACAAAGGAGATAGCACAATGATTACATGCTTACTGCTTTTGCAGAAAACATTGCTAGAATCTCAACACCCATGTCAGGGATCTCTCAACGGCCTTTACTTTTACCTCTAGGGAATTCAAAGCTTTTTACTGGCTTCAATAAGTACCTGAGCACACTGTCACAAAATAAGAGATATGTGGGTAGGACTCACATAAATAAATAAATAACTTTTAAAACTACATAAAGACGAATAAGAGACATATTCCATACAAGGATGGACAACCAATGTGATTGTAGTTATAAGTAATAATTTTAAAGATTCTTTAAAGTCCCTAATATAAAAGACAATCATAGTGCTTTGTTTTGTTTTTATTTTTTTCTCTATTAATTTTCTACTAGGGGATACACTTTGATCATTGTAGTAAATATTTCTTAGAAAATTGAAATTTTATGACCAGCACTGAAACACATGGCTGATGAATCAGATTAAAAAGCAATTGAAGTAATAATGAAATGATCTGTTTATGGTTATTTTTTCCAGTGTGGCCATTGGTATAAATGCTCAGTGCACACAATTATAATTTTTTCTGCAATAGTCCTTGTAATTACTAATAAGCTTTCAAAATATCTGTATTCAACTAAGGTTTTTAGCAAGAAAATGATATTAAGGTTATAAAAATATTTAAAAATATTGAGTATCACCAAGTCACTATTCATGGAAACATAATTATAAAGTCATTCAGCAAGACAGACTTTTTCATGTTTGTATAATGCTTTTCTATATAAAAAATATAATGATGTTGGAATATAAGACAGAGAAAGACATCTCTCTCTTTCTCTTTCAGTACCTTTTATTTCTTTCTTTCATGTACATATTAAGAAACAAAACTATTTGTGGATATAAGGATTTTTTTAATTTAAACAATTACAGAACATATTACATACAAATGAGCAAGTTTTATTTAAGATAAAATATGAGATATTGCATCACTACATTTTGCAAAGATTAACAATAGAGCATCAAAAGAATCCTCTTTGAGATTTAAAATAACGCATTGGGATTAGCCTTCTAATAATCCGAACTCAAATCACATCACATTCTGCTTTCAGAACTATCTAGTTCACGAGATTTTTTTTTTCTGTGCCCTGATGTATGTTACCAAATTAAATGGTGGAATTCAGTAATAACTAGAAGTGCACATAAATACCACAGTAGGAAAGAAAACAATGATATGCATTCACTCATCCAATATTTATTCATCCCTATGAGGTACATGACACTGCACATCATAACTGGACTGAGACAGGTGAAACGTTAGCGGACATGAGTTCATCCTGCCAGAAGAGGGATGATATGCTTTAGGGAAAACAGGATAGCAACATCACTGAGCTTGACACTGAGGAAGAGAAGTCAGAGGGAAAGGAATCAGAAAAGCTTTATTAGTGCAGCAGTAGGAGAACCTACTATTTAAAACAGCAGTTACAGGCTTACCAAAGCGTAGAAGAGGAGAAAATTGAGTACATACAAAAGAAAATAATGACCCAGTTTTATGGTACATTGATGGGGCTTGGCTTTAAGTTTAGGACTTCTCCAAAATTGAACATTAATGTGGAATTTAAGTTATGAGAGATAAATTAAAGCGCAAATCCTATCCTAATATAGGAATATTTTATTTCTGGCTAAGAATTATGCTACTCTTATAATGAAACAGCTCCCAGAATGGGCTTTGTGAGCATCTGTTTCATACAGCAGTAGAAATGCTATATAAAGAAATGCCCCATGTTGTGTTCTAGAACACAACATCCATAAGGTGTTTGAACAGGGGATTTCCATGAAGCTCTACTCCCCATATCCAGAGAAATTGCTGACAAACCATTATTTTGTCAACCTTGAGCATCCCTACCTTGAGGAGACCCTGAATAATCTTAGAGATGTAGCATAGCCAGATCCCCTTTGATGTGAGACTCCATGAGAACATGACTGAAACCCGACAAAGAGAATTAGCCTTAAATACACTAGGTGATTTCTTCTCTCAGTGTTCTAACAGCTCAGAACTTTGAAAGCTCTCAGTTCTGCAATGAATGAGACTTTAAAGGCTGTAAGCCCTAGAGTCAGTGCAGTTGTCTTTAGGTCAGAGTCAAAATAAAGACACAAAATCAGATGAGATACAAGATAGGATTCGTAGAGAGGCTACCTGACTCAAGCTTGAAACATCCTGAGGTACTGGGTGATCCTTATGATCTCTTAGAGGAGGCAGCCTAGGGAACACACCATGTTTCTCACTGTTTTAATCTGAAACAATATACTCCCATTCGAGCTTCAGGTTTATTCCTATGTGTTTAATCTTTCCTAAAACAGAATGAATCCTTATGAAAATGCATTCAGCGGAAACCTCATAAAACAAAAAGTCCCTATTAAACTTAATATTCAGCAAATTCCTTGGATAAGCATTCTAGTTTGAATTTATAGTTTAAATTCAAACCCTTTACTCTATACCCAAAAGTATAATTGTGGATGAGGAGAACTATGTTTTACCCAGCATACCATTATCTTTCTTTCCCTAGCCTTAGGTATCATCTTTTCCTCTTCTGTTCTCATATAAATTGGATGTATCCTATCTCTGACTAATTCTGTGAAATCATTCTTTACTTTGTCTGCCCCTCCATTAGAATTTACTTTAAAACACAGCTATTTTCTTACTCAAACTACCCTTACCTTCCTTTGTAGGGATTAAAGGTGTATACTATGGTCATGCGTGTATTCCCGCCAGACCATACTATAATCCAGGGCATGTTTGCATTCTGGATCATGCCTTTGGAAGTGATCCTTTGTTGGGAGCATGTTGCTGGACTAAGATTCCTGTACAGGTATCTAACATAAAATATGGTGATATACTCTTTCAACTCTTGTTTGAACAATTTCAACAATTTCAGTAAGGAGCAAAAAACACAAGAAGCACTACATTAAAAAATTTAAATTATGGTAAATAAAGATTCTATACTACTACTAATATATATATATATATATATATATATATATATATATCCTATGGTTTATATAATTACTTTATCATCCTTTGGGTGCACAAAATATCTCAAGGGTTTATGATTTACATAAAAGATGAGAACACCAGACCTTAAGTCTGTTATAGACTAAATTTTTTTCTCAATCATATGGATTCCTTTGTTTGGAATTGCCTTTTTTCATTTTTTATTGTTTATTTTCTTTATTTACATTTCAAATGTTATCCCCTTTCCCTGTTCGCTCATCGTATACTCCCTATTCCATCACACCTGACCCTGCTTTTATGAAGGTGTTCCCCTACCCACCTACCCACTCCAGCCTCCTTGCCCTCACATTCTCCTACACTGAGGTATCTAGTCTTCACAAGACCAAGGGCCTCTCCTCTCATTGATGCCCTAACAAGGCCACATATCCTCTGCTACATATGTGCCTGGAGCCATGGGTCCCTTCAAGTGTACTCCTTGGTTGGTGGCTTAGTCCCTGGAAGCTCTGTGGACATATTAGTTGATACTGTTGTTCTTCCTATGAGGCTGCAAACCCCTTCAGCTCCTTCAATCTTTTCTCTAACTCCTCCATTGGGGACCCAGTGCTAAGTCCAATGGTCGGCTGAAAACATCTGCCTCTGTATTTGTCATCTCTGGCAGATCCTCTCAGGAAATAGCTATATCAGGTTCCGGTCAGCAAGCACTTCTTGGCATCCACAATAGTGTCTGGGTTTGGTGACTATATATGGGATATCCCCAGGTGGCATAGTCTCAGGATGGCCTTTCCTTCAGTCTCTGCTCCATATGTTGTCTCCGTATTTGCTCCTGTGAGTATTTTGTTCCCCCTTCTAAGAAGGACCGAAGCACCCACAGTTTGGTTTTCCTTCTTCTTGTGCTTCTTGAATATCAACTCTTTGAAAAGACTGGAAAATGTTTGCTCTCCAAAGGTCTGGTTGGAGATCTCTGACTCTACAGGAATGTTACACAGATATTTTCGTGAGCACATTTTGTCCATTTGTTTTTTTTTAGAGGAAAGAATGCATGCTTATACCACATTGGCCTGGAGTCTATAGCCTCTTCAGTTTCTTATTCTCAACGGCACTTCATTTTTTGGTGCTACATAATTACTCCATGTGTGTGTGTTAGCCTAGCATGAATTATTTCATTAACAACTTCATTTGCATAGTATGCTGTAAGTCTGATGAATTGAACATCATTTGAGTTAACTTTGTCTTCTTCTTTGTCTTCTTTTTCTTTTTCATCATCATCAACTTATCTTTATCACATTGTTTTTTCTAAAATATGGAAATCAGGAAAACAAGAGACCTACAAAGATTTATTAATTACAAACTAAATGGTGTTTGATAGATTAGAAATCTTAAACTGAGTGGATAATTTTGTGATGGTTTTTCGTTGGTGGTTGGCCATGGATTCAGAGATGAGTCACTTGTTTAGAACCAAGCACAAGTATCCAAATATGTCTCTGATTGCTACTCTAATGATACCTCTAATCATACCCATAGTTTCAAATAATTTTCATTTACATTTGCATATGTCACAATTTCAAAATAAGGATTAATAATCTTTAACTACTAGAAGCTATGGGTTTATCATGTTTCAAAGTCTCACACCATCCCTGCTTCTACTGTTTCCACTTCATCCTGGGAATAAATCCCTTAAGGTTATATCAAAGCATTTAACATAATCAGGAGAGTTTATCACTTCAATGTTCTTAACAGAAACCTTTTGCTGTGCTCCCACTAGTGACAGTTAATATTCACATTTTGTATGTCAGAACACTGATTTCTGAAGGACATTGGAAATCAATACTTTTCATATTGGACAACTAAATGTTTATATGTGCATGACATAAGGTAATTTAAATTAGATCACCATAAAAGTTCATTTTTAAAAGTCTTTAAGTTGATAGAAATGACTTTTCAAATAAATAACACCACTCTAGAGTATTATGCTCATATCAGTAGATACTAGATCAGCCTTTCTTTTTTAAATAATTAACCCTTTTCTAACTTTACTTCTCTGAATCATATATCTTATTTTTCTCTTAGATCAAATGCAATGTTCCTAATAATTTTTAATACAATCCTTTTTTTACGTTTGTCGTTTCCTCATTATTTAATGCCGTTAATACATTTTATTTTATTACAGTGCTTTCTTTAAAACACGATCTAGTCATATCACCACCAGAAAAATCTACAGTTTTGAAGTTAAATTGTGCAGTACTTCCCTGTTGCTTATAGAATAAAAGCAAACCGCCTGAAATTGGTTGGCAGGGCCCAGCCTGTATTGCGTAGTCTGTAATAGTGCTCACTGGAGTGATGAGGTATGATTAAGCTCTTGGTTCCCCACTGGACTGAATGTTTCACAATGCTGAAAGCACACTTCCTCTAGGTCACTATTGAATTTTCAGTGCCTAGCACAGCTTGTGACAAAACATGTCCAATTTGTTGAATAAAGGATTAACGGGATTTTAGAATCAGGTCTTTCGCTTTCAATAGTTTCCCTTTTTATCTAAACACACACACACACACACACACACACATATATATATATATACACACACAATGCATTTCAGTACTCATAGGTTGAACTATTTGTGGTTTACAAACTGGTTTTCTATGCTCTTGTATATTATTGTCTTCAGATAGTTGCATAATAGCTGCTCACAGTCTTTCATCTTGCTGAGTGAATGAGCAATAATTGAATCTATGGACACTGTACTAAATGTTCCTAGCCTACATTTTGTGCATGTGTGCATGGGCGTGTGTAACAAAAACCTAAGAAAAAACAACCAAGAATCAACAATTATTTAAAGAAAATTGCCTGTAAGGCTTTCAAACTTGGAATAGAGTTTCATTTAAATAGACACAGACACACACACACACACACACACACACACACACACACACACAGGATTAGTACTTTGAAGTTACCAATCATTGTAGATAAATCATCTGTAATTGATAAGCCCTTGATGAAAACCTCAGAGTTTTGCTATAGAATTTACAAAGAGACAATGGGAGTCCTAGGAAAAGGTTGTGCAGTCTCCACCTGCCAGTGTCATGGTTTCTCTTGATCAGACTTAATTACCAGCAATTGTATGCTGAGGTTATCACTATGACATGATCCTTATACTGTCAGCCTCCTTTCCATGTCCAGCACAGTCCCATCCACTGGCATGGGCTTTCCCTCTCAGACTGCTCTCCATCCATCTTTATAGTAAGTCGACTAAGACTTACCTTCCTTTTTTTTTACCCTTTACAAGCCCTTTTAATTGCAGCAGATTAATCTTGATGAGTAGTCACTAACCCACCTGCTACCCCATTTATTGACACCATCAACAAAGTCACTACAAAATGGTAGCTAGATTAGAGTTTCACAAAGGGAATACAACGTGTTGAGAGGGGCATATCATGCTATGTTACTGCTGAGGAGGAAAACTCATTGCAGACATCAGAAAGAATGCATTGAAATATTCAGAATCCAATCAACAAACCAAGACAGAATAGTCAAACTATAGCTTGCTACTAGAGTATTGGTATATTCTAGGGTATTTAAAAATATTTCACCTACATTTTTGCTTACGTCTGGTGAGGATTAATGGTAAACCAGTTTCAATTTAAATTATCTCAGCAGTGCAACTGCATACTAATCAAGGTAAAAATGTTGACTACACAGTTTCCTAGTCTGCAACTTGAACATAAAAGGAATTCTGTGGTGAGCATTTTTGTGAGAAAGCTAATGAGCTAAGACACAAGCAGACTGCATGGCCGAGGCCCACTGGAACTACGTGGCTATACTGGCAGGCAAGACAAGGAGAAATGATTCAAGTACAGGAATCATGTTTTGTTTTTAAAATTTAATTACTTCAAACTCAAGCATAAAAAGCTGTATTGATTCTTGATCATTTGTGGTTCTGGTATGTTTCCTCAGACATCCATCCTACGCATAGCTTATTGGAATTTTATAAAGATGAGTAATCATAGTAATTCTAAGATGTGACTTTAAATATATATTAAATTTTAGTATTTATATATAAAACTAGTACAAAGCTATACTTGTATATCAAAAACCAAAAGTTGTAGTTGTTTTTCTTGATTTAGAACACTGAACTAAGGCAACATGCATAGTTAATCTAAGGCTACATGTTAGACAAATGCCAAGTGACTTTAGTGAAAAGGCCTTGCAGGACAGAATTAATGAAGGTCCCAGAGAACCTTTAGCTGTGTTACCTAGAGCATGTTGATTTGATTCCATTTTAGTGATTTCCCAAACAAACCAGAGGCAACTGGAGAGTGGAATACTTACCAGGATAATCTACTTAATCACTGGAAAATTCAAAATAGATTGTCTATTGAATCAATCTCATAAAAGAAGGAATATACAATAATTACAAAATAGATATCGTACAAAGAGAGAACATTAATAATTATGTCATATTAAAATAATTTTATTTCATATAACTATTTAAATTAAGTATTCAGTGATCTAGCTTGATAATATATTTATTTGCTATCTAATTACAATTAGCATTTTTTCAAGAGTTCCATGTTTTATTTGAGAGCTGCATGTTTCAAATTTTTTCAATATATTTTCTTCACTAAAAATTAAGGTTATCTATAAAACTTCTCAAAAATTATTTTTATATCAACAGATATTCAGTACTTTGCATACTTACAGAGAAGAGATTGTTTAAGCAACATGAAAGAACTGTGATTTTTCAATTTTAAATTTTAAATACTACATAATGTTATATTAATTAATACATTTCATAGAAGCAGTTGAATCATAGAAATACTAAGGTGTCAAAAATAACTAAATGTCAAATTGTTGCATTAATCAGAAAACTCTACAGAATCTATAGCTTTAAAAAAGAAAACAAACAAAACAAAGCAAAACAAAACAGTGGAGTTTTATTTGGAAAGAGATAAACATGTATAACATCCTTGAGTTTATTATATGTCATTCAAGATACAAACCACATAGATAAATCAGTCAAACTGGATCAAATACAACAATTGAACATTTGAAACCCTTAAGACAAGAGAATGGCAGGACAGAAGGACAGAAAGTAGGTAGAGAATAGCCAAGTAAGACATAATATGATGCATAGGTTACCCTAAAGGGAGACAAGGTTCTAGACTATGTAGATTCTTAATAAGCATGGCACAGATTAGTGGGTAACCTTTACAGCATTCTAAAGGAGATGACTTTGCTATCAAGTATGATGAAACGGAAAGGGGATGCAAGAGCAAGTATGAGAATATAGCTCAGGCTCCAGATCAGAGTGACCTGTGTTATACTCAATTGAGACCGATGAAGAGAAAATAGGGTGTTTGAGACATAACATGGAACCATAAATGTCAAAATTTGTTGACATGAAAGCTGTTGGACAAAAATATATAAAGTGGGCAAGATTACAGTAAGCTGTTGATTATCTGACATGAGAGTAATGAAAAAATTCTATATGATTTGTAAAATAGAAAACTAGTTCAGCTTTGTTCTATAAAATTATAACCACAAATATAAGATGAGACATAAAATATATATTAAATGATGTTGAGAATTGAATTATGACTTCTCTCCTTCCTGGAGTAAGGTGGACGAGTGGAATTCATAAAGAACAAAACAAGATATTCACATGACTTAGGAGTAAAATCATGAAACATTTAAAAAATTTCAAATATCCAATAAAAAAAAACCCAGCTGTAGAGCTCAAGATGAACATCAGAGAAAATGGCTCCAAAACTAACAAGATGGCTGCTAGTGAATGTTACATAAAGACAAAATAGCACTATGTATACAAAATTCATAAATAGGGTAGATTCATTATTCTTAATTGTAACACCTTGTCCAGAATATATTAAAACTAATCAATATGACAAGAACACAAACCAAAATTAAACCTAAGAAGTCTCTTCAATGTTAATTTATGAAACAGTTGAATTACTTGGTATTAAATATTAATCAATATTCAAATAAGGGCTTCTGATATATTTGAGTGTTCTGCTGTCCTTTGCTTTTCTCAAGTAATATAAAAATTTCTGTTTAAATATTTACTACATACTAAGAATAAATTACACTGCTAAATAATATACAACTTACTCAAGTTATAATGCCAAGTAAAAGCAGAGCAAGTTTTTCTTAAGAACCACAAAAGGTACACCTTTGTTAAATCTCTAAACAGTCTAACTCAAACAATCAATGGCAAACCTACTTCTCTGTATCTGAGGGCTATAGTATCTAAAAGTTTAGGTCTACCAAATGTGGCATACTCAGGCTACTCCATTGGAACATGGCTAGTGCCTGTACAACTATATAATATCAATACAAAAGTAGGTGTACACCATATGAAAATTTCATTTGGATACTTCTTCAGTAATTTAGTTTATATAATTACCTCATAGCATTTTAAGATTGGAAAATAAATAGCTTTCATTTATACTAGTATCATGGCTTCTAGAATATCTGACTCAGGAAACACTTTCATCCTACAGTGAGGATTAGGAATCCTGTTCACTCATGGAAAAAAAATTTGATTTATGAAATTTTAGTTCTTGGTATTCTAATGTGCATTAAAACTTAAATATTTTATATTTGGAACCCCTTTCCCATCAAGCTGTAGACAGGAAGAGGAAAGTGTCAGCATGGAAAACAACATAAAATTTAAATGTCATATTTTTTCAGTTAGAATTTAAAAGTTTGCTGAGGCTAAAGCTCTGTAATACATTATATCTGCAATATATTTGAGAAACTGGGTTCCTAGCCATGGTGGTAGGCTTGATAGAATATCAGACATTTAATACAAATAACATTTTAATTAACAAATAATATTTTATCTGCTTTTGGGATAAAATATGATACATTTATGTACTTCTAGTGAGCCCACACTTGACATACATGCATAATTGGTTCTGCCAATGTGACTGTATATTCTCTTATCTTAATGGCATAGTATCTGTCCTTATTTTTCTGTATTTATTCCTTGCTACATTTGGAACTGGTATAGATGACAAAGTAATAAATATATTTCGCCTTTAGTTCTGGTGATCTTGGAAGGTAGGATGATTCAGATTATTCAATGTACGGGTTCAAGGGAAATGTGGGAAGAAGCCTTTTCTTGTCTGTTGATCAGTTCTTGGCCTCTGTGTGGTGAGCAGCTTTGCTCTGAGGACTTTGTACCATATATTCTGCATTCAGTAGGCCTGAAGCATTGGAGTCAATTCATCATGGGCCAGACATTCTAAAAACAAAGATCTGAGCAAAATACATCATTCCTTTTTGTAAGCTAGATAAAATAGACACTTTTAGTTTTACAGTGATAGTTCACTGGCATAGGCTCCTCTACTTCAGGTTGTTTCTAGATTATTCATACAATTTCATACAATGCAAATGTCATGTAAATAGTCTTTAGAGTATACTATTTAGAAAATAATAACAATCATATACTTACATATGATAAATCTGTGTAACCACTTTCAAATAGTTTCAATACAAATGGCTAAATTAAACTATTGATATAAATCCCACTTGTATAGAGAGAGAGCTCACTATATATCTCATAGAGAAATAATTTTAAAAATCTTGTCAACTAACGTATTTTTCACTTGATACTGCTCAATTTTGAAACACATAATGTATTGTCATTAATCGTGATCACCCTTCTGTACAGTAAGTAGATCTAGGGAAGGGCAGAGACTAGTAAAGCAAAGCAAAACCTAATTTGCATATCTAGTACTTTTTATACTGCTTCAAAGTGTCAGACTTTATCTAAATGGACTATGAGAATTTGTGCTGGAGTCTCTAATGGTTTCATTTGGCGGTGGATCATGTAAATGAATCCATTAAATTTGTTTACTCATTAATTGTATTTATCATTGTTATTATTAATTACAAAACTGATGCATGTATGATTGCATCCAGCACTAGTGTGTTCTTAGCGTGGGGAAATGAGCACAGTAATTGTGTGTGAGTGTGTGTGTATGTGTGTGTACAAACATCAACCACTTTTCTTAACGCCCCGCCAGCCATCTTCCTTCAGTCTCTGGCCTAACACCTTCAAAGGTTTCTAGCAAGTGTCAGGAGCCATAATGGGACAAGCTAATAATTAGCAGGTCATCATCCTGAAATGCTTGTCTTGGATTATTCTTTAATCTGCGACAAGTGAGTCCTTATTTAGCAAGGCTGTAAGGGACTTATTTTAGGAAAGATTCCTGCTATTAACATGCTTTCCTATAATAATAATAATAATTATTATTATTATTATTATTAAACATGTGCAACAATCACTAAGCAATAGCACAGTCCTTTGGAGCAGATCTCTGCAGATCCAAGAAGATGTGCTGTCTTGTGGTGATGCTATATAGATAAATAGATGACTTCTTAAGTCTTAATGATGATCCTATAAGAATTCCTAACATTATATCAATGATTATTATTAAGTTCTTTTATAGTGGGACTGCTATTAGGTCCCTTTCTGACAGTGAAAACTGCAAGGAAAACTCTACCAGTCTCTTAAGTGTCATCAGTTTATTGCTCTTAGATAGTAACCAGACTTTCTCCTACTCAGAGCACATTCCAAGAGGCTGTAAAACAATTAACCATACGTCACTAATAGGAAACTAATAATTATATATAGGTGCTGGAACAGATGATAAAATATTGCTTGGGTTTATCTATACAAAACTTCACTAATTTCTTAGTTATAGTTTTAAACCTTCAGTGAACCTGTGGAGCTAGACAGGTGATGGATATTTAGCCAGATAATTACTCCTAATGGATATGCATGTAAACATTCTCTGTTGCAAACTTCTATTTCAATTTATGATTTTAATTTTTGGTGTGAACTTGTGATGGACTTTGTATCATGTGACCATGTATTCTGAAAGATGTATAAGTACTGAAGACAAAGACAAAGGAAGCTTTGTCTTTTGTTCCTTCCCTTCCTTTTCCCCTACCTAGAATTTTTTCCCGTAGAATTTTTCCATTTTTAGAATGTTTTCCTTTTTCCCACTTAGGACCTTTCTGCTTTTCCCCTTAGATAGTTTTCATAGGAAACTTTTTATACTTATTAATAAACTCTATAATAACTTCTCTACGTGTCTTTTTCTTCCTGCAACTTCAGACTAGCAGGCATAAGTTAGAGCCCAGAAATTCCTGCTGAGATAGAACAAAGGCCATTGCCTAACCCTCCTCCTCTGTTAGGCTACAGGTATTAATCACCTAAGTCTTTTACCCTCAGAAGTTGTTTTTATGACTTTTTAGAAGTTATTATCAGCATTTCAGTACTGGTCAGAGAGCCAGAAAGCCCTGAGACCCTCAGACTTTAAAGCTGTCACCAGAGTCCTACTCTGTGCCCCTGACACTACTCTCTCAGGGCCAGGCAGCTCCAGGCAACCAAGATTTCCTCTCTCCATTCCTCAGCAGTCTACTTCAACAGTCCCTTCTTTCAGTTTTCCCAATACTAGAAGCTCCAAACTATAACTTCTGTTCTAGCCTATCTGCTGAGCACAGCTTCTCCTGGGTCATCTGTCTACCAACAATAGCTTCTGTGCCAACAGCCTTCTCCTATCACTCCCCTAGCCCAATCCCCTGTTACAGATTATTATGGTGTTTTTTTTTAATAACCTGTCTTGATCCATGAAATCATTAGACAACTAACATGGAACGGCATAAGGTTGACCAGTTCTAACAGCCAAGACTTCTTAAAGGACCAATTAACTAGCAACTGAGTATCCTTTGAAGGTTCAGGGATACAAAATAAATCACATTACAGAGCTCTTTTGCAAGTTTTTAAATTGTATGTATATCTCGTTACTCTGCTCATGTGGATACACAAATGTACACAAGAGAGAACAAAATTGGAAAAGCATAGTGGTTTTATGGGTAGAATGTTACTTCTGCTGTATATTCTTTTCAAGTTAAATGATCAACCAAAGAGCAGGAGATGGAGAAAATCAGATTTACTTTTAAAAAAAAAATTTATTAGTCCTCTAAGAATTCTGTCAAATGAATTTTTATATGAACCCTCTTTCCTCAGTTCCTACTAGATTCACCCCAACTTCCCAACCCATATAAATGTGTGCTTTTTCTCAATTATCATTAAAAAAGTAAAGTTCAATTTGTGTTCTTTATCACTTTCAGATGAGAGAGGAGAGGCATTCATTAGGGAATGGTAACACCACAAGGCCCCAGGGCCTTAAAGGTAACTGACTGCCTATTATTCATGACCCTGCTGTGGCAGTGGGGATATCTTGCAAGGTCATTTATTGTGGGCATATGCAAGATTCATAGCTGTGCAAGACTGGTGATTATTTTTCTCCACTGGAAATAGGGATTTCCTGCACAATGAATGATAGTCACATAAGAGATAGCTTACACATGAGTGCCAGCTTAACTTATCCAGGTTCTGTGACTCAAGTCTATGGTGTCATTGGCAATAAGTTCTTAGCCTCAAATTCTTAAAGGTAACCGAAAGCATTAGAAATAGTCTATCATATTAGTGGTCTAAGAATGCCCATTTGCCGACATCTCCAGAACAGATAAACAAACCATGCTGGAAATTTTATTAATCATCATTAAGCTGTAAGCTATCTTGGCTTAACATAATTTAAGTTCTTCAAAATTTCTTCAAACGTTATATGGCAGAATATTAGACGCAGTACAAGTAGAAAATAAAGAACATTGTTTAAAACCAAACACACGGCATGTCACAATTTGCATTAGCAATGTCCCTTAAAGAGCAAGACACTCAAGGCTTATGTTCATGTTTTGAATCCCATTGTGTGCTGTGGGATTTTTAAGAGCAGTAGAAAGGGGTGTTTTCAAGATAGAAGCAGGCTTCTGTCTTCTTTTCTTTTTCTTTGATTCACGATTATAATATGAATATTTTACTCTTCAAGGAACTCTTCATGATGGTATGTTTGCTTGTAAAAGTCCAAAAAGAAATAAAGTCAGCTGTATAAACAAAACTTGCCAAACTCTGAGCAAAATAAACATTTTCTTCTTTACCTGTTTGCAGATATTTGTACAGAAACAGAAAGCTGTCAGTATGAAACAAGGTTATTTTGCTATAGGTTTCTTTGTAGATTTCTTATTTCAGGCTGCCATAACAACAAGCTACATGCTGGTTTGTTGACAACAACATCCTTTTCTTACAGTTCTGGGAGCTAGAAATCTGAGATGAGAATAAGAGCGTGATTCAGTGATTGAGGGCCTTTTTGATCAGATGCAGATTATCACCTTCTCTTTGTATGTTTATATAGCACAGGAGAAAGATGGAAAAAGGACTCTTGGTTTTACTAAGAACATTAATTGCGCAGATGAAGGCTGCCCTTTTATGACCTCATAAACTTAATTATTTCCTAAAGGGCCTCATGCTAACATTATTATATTCGGGGGTAGAGTTTCAACAAAAGTGTTTAGGCAATGGGAGGAGGTATATTTTACCCCACAACAAAGTAAAAAGTAAAGCTTTTAATTAGTATAGGATATTGAGCAGAAAATTAGTATTCGTATGAGTGTAAGTGGGGTGTGTGAGTTACTTCTACTATGGATGTCATAAAATAGCCTGACTGACAAATAAAGACAGGAATCTTTAGGCGTTCTGCCTATCATGGGGGAAACATTAAGTCAGAAAAAGACTTAAAAGTAGGTTGGTTACAACATATCTACACCCAGGAAGCAAGCAGGAAACCTAAGTAAATGTACTACTACTAGCCATACTTAAGATGGATCTTCCCGCCTCAGTTCACCTCATCCAGGTAACCTTTCACAGGCTTGAACAAATGCTTGTTTCCGAGGCAATTTGAGCTCCTGTTATTATAACAATATTAATCATTATGTAAGGGACATCTGGTGTTTGATGAAAAGTCTATGCTAAAAGCATACACACAAACTCTAAATCTACATGTATTCATACATACCTAAATTACATATGAACATAATATATGTCATCAAACTGTGTTTCCACCATTTTAGAGTATAAAAATCTGTTAACTCCTTAAATCTATATGAATATACATATATGTTCTATCTTAAAATTCTGAAGAACATTTTTGTAACTGCATGCAAATTTTATTGAAAGATGAATGAAATGAAATACTTCCTTTTTTCAACTTACATAAGTAGATTACAATGGAAAGCTCATATATATTGCCTTGGAACCCTATGTGATCACACAGTGATTAATCTGAATTGCATTTTTTCTTCTGCTCTGTTGCAGGATTTTAGATTCTAAAATTGTACAGTTTCTTCCTACATAGATATAAAGGGCACTAACTATAATGTCTTTGATTAAGAGAACATGTATGTATAAATAGTATATTCATGTGAAGGAGATTCTAGAATGGCTGCTTTAATAAAAAGCTACTATCTTAAATAGAAAGACGTATGGTTGTTCCAGTTCTACATATCAATGAAACTAACTAAACTGATCAAACTCTTAGAAATTCTAGTTAATTCTATATCTGTTGGAAGCACATTATAACAAAGTAACACATATGTTAAATATTTCACATAATGTTGATGATAGAAACATTAATATAGCAGGAAACAAGAGAAACAAAGCTAGAATTTTATTAATAAGAATGAGTAGTTGAATCCTATGAGGGAAAAAATTCAGAAAACCAGTCACAAGCAAGCCAGGAACAATTATAAAAATAGAATTTGAAGAAAAAGGAAGAGAAAATTGTAATTAACTTAAAGAAAATATTGTCCATCTAATAACAGAAATATTTATGTGATTCTACCATAAGAAACTAAAGATTATTTAACGTGACTATTAAAAATCATTTAAAAGAGTATGAAAACAAAATACGTATTCTACATAAGCATATTCAAATACAATATGTATAGTGTGCATACACATGCTCTCAGAACCATACATGCTATGCATATATATGTATATATATGATATCTGTTCATATAAACATCTGTACACATACATGTGTATGTATGTAGATATGAATCATATGTTAAACATGTAAAAGAGTCTACTCATCAAGAGAAATATAATGACTTATCTTGGTTGTACTTAAAACGTTAGCATAACCTATGATGTAGAGGTTCATTTTCTCACATCATGTAATAAAAGACCTTTTATTTAAGTAATATTTAAGTGAGTTGTTTGTTAGGCAAGTGAGTCTCCTGTGATGAAAAGGGTGTGAAGCATCCTTCAAAGAGACCTCAGAGACTCTGAACTCCTCTGCAGGCTAGATCACATTCCCGAGCATAGATGTCCTAAGATGTTCTACAGTGGTTTGTTTGACTCTGGTAGTAATGATCATTCTTAGTGTTTTTCCCATAAATTATCTAATTATATTTTCATTTTGCTGATGAGTGGAGATTCATTAATTTCAAAATATTTATTATAACAATATTTTAATATGGTGAAAAATATTTAAACAATTTGTGTGTATGTTCTCTAGAATCAGAGGAAGCTAGCATCTCAGACCTATTGCCAACAAGTCAGTATCCAGGGAAACACTTATATGGTCTCTCTGTGACCACCAAGAATTGCAAGTGACTGAAACTTTGTCTTTAGTTTCTTTATCACTACTGATTTTTTCTGGATATAAAAGGTCAGAAAAAGCTGGAGAGTTTGCTCAGACACTTTAAAAATGACTACATTCACAATCAAAAATATAAAACGTCAGAAATTCAGAACATACATGAAAAATTTTAATAAAATGTATTTTAATAAAATTTTATTGATTTAATGAAAAATACCAAGTGAACTATTTTAATAAAGTGTACATTTTAAAAATTCTATTTCCACACTAATTTTTTCATAAAAATGATAATCTATATTAAAAGTACTAAAATTATATATACATATATATACATATATGTTGAGATTTTAAAAAGCATTTGGAAAAAAGAATGTAAAATAAGTTATAAGTTAGGTTATATAATCATAATAATAATAAATAAAGTTTATCACAATAAAATAAAAACAAAGGTCAATGTTTAAGAGGTTGTGTTTTTTTCATTGTAGTTTATCATAAGAATAGAAAACTAACAAATGCACTTACAATAGATATCAATTCATAATTTACTAAAAAATATATTGGTAAAAGTCAAATCATAGCAGTTACTCAAATTTAGAACATGCCCTTTGTGCTCCCTCCCAATATTCAATTAGTTGCCACTAAGATTGATATATACAATGAACATCATTCATTTTTACAGATCCTCAGACACACATCATTAGCCCCATACTTCTTCGTCCCCAATGAAAACCTCCTCAACAATCTTCCTCCTATTCATTTTCATGTTTTCTTTGAGTATGACCCATTGAGCTAAGTACATTTGCTTGCATGAGCATGAATTGGGAGTTACGAGTTTTTTTCAATATCATATAACTCATTCTTATTTTAGCTGTGTCATACTATCCTCAACCCTCTATTCTCCATATGACATAAAAATATACGTGTGCTGTGGGTTTTTATATCATTCACATTCATGCTTCTAATAGGCTGAACAATTTTAATAGCATTTTCATTTTCAAACATGCATTTGAAAACATTATTTTAGTGTTACCTTATTACTTTCATGCTCCAAAATTTGTGTTATATTTTATCTCATACCCCATATTATTTTCTGTAATATCCTGCTTATTAAAATAATCTATTAATTATTTCTCAATATTGCTACCACAAGACATCACAGAAAACAAGTTAATATGCTGAAAGAAGCATCCTGAAATATCTTTATCTACATATTTATTATTTCATTCACAGAAATAAATAAATGCTGATACATGTCCTAGGCTAGTCGCAATATCTGACAGTACCTAGAGATAAAGCCTATATAAGAAAATTTAGTTTCAAATGTTTAGCTGGTAACTGCTCTCAAGTCCCACTTATCCTTTCTGCACTTCTACCCACACAACTGTGCCTCTCACAAATTATGATTACCTTCTAGTTTCTTAGGAAACTGAGTACCCATGAACCTATATTTACAAGATGGATTTCTAGGCACAATAAACCATGTTAGGCCAGTCCAGTTCTCTCTTACTATCACCTCTTAAGATGACCATAGGAGGACATCTGTGAAGTCCACGAAATTGCTTTCATCACACTTAAATTTTCAGTAAACGTGACCTATTAATAGACTAATAAATTCATATTATGTCACAAGAAGCACATTTGTATTGTTTAAACTTCATGGGTCTCATAAAGCAATCATTGACAACGAATTCTTCAACACCTCATTAAATATAAAGTTGCAATCTCACTAGAGAAATCAGAAAATGACCCACACAAACTGTACTCACAGAATGTTCTAATGATTTCAAAAGCTTCTCACTCGTCTACACTGATGTCAGCCATATTTCTTGTAGCCCTTATAAAACAATGTTGTTGTGTAGAAGTCACAAGTAAAATAATGTATATATCATACAAAAATGCCATCATGGAAAACACTATTTTGTGTAATTTGTTCATGATAATGTGAAATTAAGCAAAGAAGGAAAAAAATTCCAAAGGTTTGCAGTGAGTTTTGTGTATGCTACACATCTTTAGATAGATAAAGCCTCAACATCTTCTTCCTGGATATGCTCTTGTAGCACTTTCTGGCTACATTCTGGTTACCTCTGCCCTTACAATTGTTCAAAAATAACACTGTGTCCCTTCTCACTTAGATTGCTTTTTCTCCTGGTCTATTTAAATGGATCCTTGTCAGTGCTTAATCAGCAAATTATGCAATGTGAATTACACAATGTAACTTAATCATTCTAAACAGAACATTTCACAAACAAGCTTTTTACTCAATTTATTATGTCAGCCTATATTTTCCTTTCCTCCCCCAAATAATAATAATGTCAATAAATTCTTGTGGAATATAGAGAATCTTCCTGTCCTTACTCTATGCTATCCATATTAATACAATTATTTAATAAATGTTTTCTTTCAAAGAACAATGATGTGGAATGAAATAATGAAGTGTCCAACTAACTTTCTCCTATATTTTTCTCTCACTAATAAAAACGTGCATGAAGACACTGAATATTTCAACACATATTGACTGTATAGTCACTTTGACACACATAACAGGAAAATTTACCAAGATAAAACACTAGTATTCCCATCACATGTAAGGAACACAAAGAATACCATCTATATGTGTGGTAAGTCTGACATTTTAAGTGGTCGTATTCAACATGTTCTATCAGAAATGTGTAAGTATATATCATGTAACAAACATAATTTTGTGTGTAGGTATGCATGTGTATGTTTATGGTATCATTAACCTTATATACTGTGAGAGCTTGTTAATTTTCATTTCTAGTTGTTTAATTGAAATGATAAATTAAATAAATACGTATATCATTAATTATGTGACAAATTTTGCATTATATTCCTTGGGATAGGAATGGTAATTTACATTTTGAACACTATTTTGAAGTTACCAAACATACTGACTTAGATAAACACCAATACTAGATACAATTTTGTTTAAACAAGAGCAGGAAAGCTATAGCAACTACTCCCACAGCAGTGGATGTAATTCTTGGCACACATCAGAGCTCTGGTTCTAAAGTGTTTTGCTGAATGAAAGTGAAGACTTCAGGGACCTGGAGGAATCTCCCAGTTTCTGACACAACAGATTGAACTCCTGTTACCTAGTAGAGTTGGAAGAATGCAGCATTTTTTTTTCACATTTTCAATGTCACAACCTTGGGCAACTCAAAGCAATAAATTATCCCAGCTGGGACAGAGCAATAGAAGACAACCAACAGAAGAATCTGGTCTCAACAGGAAGACATTAAGGAAGCAAAAATCTGCTACCAAACAATGTACAAGCCTGTTCAAACAAATAAGGAACTTGTTGAAACTACCCAGAGGGCCAAGAATCCCTGAGTAAAGAAAGGTGTGATTGGAGAAATTTGATATGTATACATGGATTAGAATAAAATAGTGTGTTCTTACTGGCTAATAATGTTTGTTTCTGCAACTTTTTGTAACAGACACAGAATAATAAGAACACAAAGTGACATTAAAAAAGTATCATTTTCACTTTAGTTTCTGTTCAGATAGCTCTGATCAAATGCCCTCACAAAATCTATGAAGAAAGAAAAGGGTTTTGTCTGACAGTTGCAACCTTGTTGAAAACTAAAGATGGCAGGGACTTGAAATAGTGAGTCCCATTCACTAACAAATGGAAAGAAAATATGAATGCAAGGGAGTGTGGTAAGGTTCAGCTATTTGGATACTTTCCATTTCATCTCAGACAAAACTCATGAAATGGTGCCACTTAGTCAAGGTGGGTCTTTCCATCTAAATGACACAAATAAAAAACTACTTTATATACAGGTTTACAGAATGACTTGTTAATAAGGCAATTCCACGTTTATTCTCTTCTGGTGTGGTTCTAGGATTCTGTCAATTTGACAAAACTAACCATCCTAGGTATCTATAAATTACATTTATACATTTAAGTTTTATCCACACGAAACAGGCTTTACAAACTAGAATGAGAACCCACATATCTTGTTGAAAATAACTCACGAAGAAAGACCGAGTACACTCAGTCCCTCCTGCTGGATCAAAACATCAATTTGAAAGCTCTCTGCCAGAAATGATATTAAACAAAATAAATTTTTAAAAATATGTCTGCTGTAAGGGAAACCATTCAGTGTAAGCCAAAGACTGAGAGATGATTCTACATGGAGCAAGAAAAAGGCTTTGGGATGAAGAAAGGAGGAAGAGTGGCATAAAGATTATCCCCTGCTTTTTTTAAATTGCTATTGAAAAATAAATTATTACAGATAAAATAGCAAAGGCTTTGCTATGTAGAAGAGATTGACTGACCTAGGTTGTAGAAATAGTATCAATGTCTATAAGTGAAGAAATTCCAAAATGATGCAGGGAATGGAGAGCAAACGATGGAAAAAAATAAAGTATTTGCTTAGAGCTGCTTTTTCTCTAAGTCATCAGTAAGTAAGAAGAACAGAAATGATAAAAACACAGTGTCCTTCAAAACATAAGGAAAAGAAACCAACACACCCACCACAAGTAAAACCTGAATAGGCATGAATGCCATGGGGGCTATGACTTTACATATCTGTACTAATAAATGTGAATCACTTGATATTAAATGTTATACTATATATTTAGAATGTGTAAAATGTATAAAATATATAAATATAAAATATGCAAAATACACAGCAGTCAAAACTCAGAAACCAAGTAGCTGTGGTACATAGTATATGAAAATCTAACTAGACTGACAGAAAATATTGAAAGTGAACCACATATTTTAAATTTAAGAAGACAAAAATAAATAAATGGCATATATTTACTAGCTCTTGAAAATTTTTATACAATATTTGATACTTCTGTGAGTTCAGGGGTGCAGCTGTTCTGCCATGTCTACTCTGATCATCCCTGACCACTGGCTTTCATAACATTCCTTTCTTCTCTCCTGCAGTTGTCCCTGAGTCTTTTGGATATGCTGTAAATACTCAATGTGTGGATGAACATACCACAGTTACTTGGTTTCTGGGTTTTGACTGCTGTGTGTTTTGCATTAAACACTCTCCACTACACCTGTATGATGAGTAGTGAAACCGACACTATGTGGTGAGTAGCGAGATCTGGATTTAGAAGATGGTTTGATATTATACCCCATTTTGTAAAATAGCTGGGGTCTATGAGCTCCCCAAACATTGGTGCTTACTGAGATTTGCAGGACCAGGCCTTTTCTCTTATAGAATCACCTTAAATTCATCATATCATGCCTATTTGTTCCCACAACATTCATTGATATGAAGGCTTTTTGCTCAACCATGAATCCATAGGTTGCCAAATAAAATACAGTACAATAAAATAAAATTGGTAGCACTTGTAAAATGTCTCTTTTCTTGTTGTCAGAAGTCATGGGAGGAATTCAGTAGCATTGCCTACTTAGGCCTATTTGGTATTAAAGGATTATTTATTCACAAAATAAGGAAAAAGCTGGGGCTATTTCACAATGACAAAGAGTCTAAGATGATTAATCAACTTCCTGTGTTTGTTCATTTTGATTTTTTTGTTTTTCATTGTTTTTGTTTGTTTGATTGTTTGTTTTGGTTTGGTTTATTTGTATTTTTGCTGTTTGACGTAGAGTTTCATCATCCAAGCTGTAGAAGCCGATCTCACTATATAGACAGGATAACTGAATTCCTCTTCCTCTTAACTCTATCTCCACCATGATGAAATTACAGGTTAGATAAGTATTGCCATGCCTGGAAGAATCAGCTTTCAGGATCAAAGTAGAAGAGGGGCTACAGCATAACATCAGCAAAATATAATGTCAGTGTTGGGAGGACTTAATGCACTTTATTTTAAACCTGAAGCAAATGATAAAGTAACAATTCCACATCCTTAAAACTTGTCATCATGTTGATAAAACTAGATTTAAGGAAACAGAGTTATATTATGTATATAAAAAGATTAAATAAATTCTACTAGGAGTAATCAGGGTAGTTGATTATAATGAGGGAATGAGAGGATGAGTTACTTCGCTAGAAATTTCAGCATTAACTAGTTAAATAAGGAACAATAAGGAACGTACTATACAATTAAGCCATGTGTGTTTGTGTGTATGTGTGTGTGTGTATATATATTTGATTCATGAAAGAGAATCAGGCTATAGAAATTTTAGACAATGGTGAATTGACATCTTTCAAGTTATAATGCAGTATAAGTCAAAAAGAAAGTTAATAATAACACAGGAAACAGAAGGGGCAGGATCTAAGAAATGCAGTAATAATTTCAGCTATTAAAATAGGATAAAACTCTTCAATGTACATTTTTTTCAGCCAAGGGGAAAAGTGAAAGTCCCTTAGCATGTAGAGAAGGACATGCAGGCAGAATCAAGTAGACTGACTAGAGAGACAAGAGCTAAAACTGAAATTGGCGTTTCAAAACTCAAAGGGAATCTGTTGTCATCAGAAATAAAGTCTAAAAATTAAAGAAAGTAAAAATGTATTCAAGTAAGCACACTATAAATTAACACTTTTATAAAAAAAAGATGAGAGCAACCAAAGGTTTCCTTAGAAAGTCTCATTATGTGATTAAGATAACACCAATGCTTTCAAGAAGTGGACTGAAGATTCTTGAGAATTTTTATGTACAGTTTTTAGAGATTGCTTTAAATAAAAAGTAGACAGCATAATTTTGAAAATAATGGCAACTATACCACAATTAGGAGAACTACTCTGCAGGACCCCAAGTTGGCAGTTTGAGGATACACTGCATCATTCTGGAGTACTGGGACTGTATTGTTCCCAATCCATTTGGTAAGCAAGGAAGAAACACATGATGTGGGAACAAGAACTAAATATTAGCTCAGAGAATTGATGCTACACCTGTGCAAAGTTAGAGGTACAATTTTGATGATAATGGTTCATTCCTGAAATTTATTCTTGCTGTTGAGACTGTATCATCAGGATTTTGAGGAAGAATTTCACGTTGTAAAGAATGTTCCAGATTATTAAAAAGAATGTTTTCACTGTTCTGTTCCTATTTTTCTTGCTCACCATAGACTGATCTCTTGGAGAAAAATATAAAAAAGAATAAGGTATTGAAAAGAGTAGATTTCTGGAAATATAACCTTATAACAAAACAGGGTAACAATTTTTTTTTTAAATGTAGTAGTTTATTGGACTCTGGCAAATAGCCAAAAGGCCCACAGCACCGAGGCTTGCCCGGATGGAGGCTCAAAGCTGCTCTGAACAGAGCCCTCTTCATCAAGAGGCTTTCTTTTGCTTCTTCTTTTCATTTTCTTCTTTCTCCTTCTTGATTTCGGTGACATACTTCTCAATTTCTTCAGGATTTAGAATCTTGAGGGGCTGATCCCTCCTCATGACAGCAAGTTCTATGTTTTGCCACCCGACTGGACCACTTCTAGCAGTGCCTTGATCACAAGTTTGATGGTCAGATCATCTGTTTCAATGGCATCATCTGTGTAGTTCTTCTCCAGAAATTCACGCACTGACTTGGCACCCCGGCCTATGGCATTGGCCTTCCAAGCGTGGTATGTACCCGAGGGGTACATATCATCTTAAGAATATCATATCATCTTAAGAATAGCAGGGAGACCATAACTCAAGCAGTGTACCATATCTTCTGAAGAACAGCAGGTAGATCATAATTCAAGGAAGTGTACTGTATAGACCATGACATGTTTCAAGGCACAGGCCAAGAAGATTTTGTACTTTTCCACCACCTGGCCCCTTTTACCCCCTCCCCTTGTAAAACATGCTATAAAAAAGCATTTCATGTTCAAAAATAAATAAATTATTTATAAAAAAAAACAGGGTAACATACAACCTACATAAAGTGGCACTCCTCAAAATAACAATCTCTCATGAGATAGATAGATAGATAGATAGATAGATAGATAGATAGATAGATGATAGATAAATAGAGTAATTAAATACTCCCACCGAAAAGTGAAAACTAATGTATGATAAAAAAAATTTTTTCCAGGGAAAATGCAACACACAAGTCTACTCACCTTAGAGATCCCAAAACAGAACATAGCACAAATACAGCCTAAGTCCAGCTTGGTGAATTAATGAGTTTTATTGGTGTTATTTACAGGAATATGCGTGCAGGGTTACATACAGGAGCATAAATGATTCACAGACAGCTGTATCACAAAGCCCATACCAGGATTCATGATAGCTCACAAAGTAGAAACTTACTTGTAGTGGGCAATGTAAAAAAACATCCACACTATTGCCAGCAAGGCACTCTTGGGCCTTGTTCTCATCTTCTGGGGACTGTCTGATCCAGAATTTCAACATCTCTCCATCCAGCTCTTTAAGTTCCCATGGAGGGTCACTGACAGGCCAGTCCCACACTTCCAATTTTCTGTGGCTGGCTGGCATGCCCCACCATCATACCTTTTCTCTGGAACTTAGTCAAGTAACCACGTGAAGAAAAACACCACACAATTTTAGTTTAAAATCAAAGGACAACACAACTGCTAGGCCCAACAACTAAAATCCCAATAGTAAGCCATTCTAAGTTAAATCCTCTGGTAGGACTCTATCTGAACAGGGGGTCTCCACTACTAACATTTTTGCCCCATAGTCCTTCCTGTCCAAAAGCCCACTCCCCTTCTCCTGTCTCCACAGTCACCCACTCACATACTCCCCTGACCCCATCAACTACCCTCCCCCATATCAGACCTGGAAGTTCAGCTTACTTGCCCAGTGATAGGTTTCTTTATTCATTAGAAGGGTCACCTGAAGTCCTGAATGTGTGCCTCACTCCTCTTCTTAGGCAGCCTCTCTTGGAGAAGGAGAATTAGCATCAAAATACAAACAGCACCAGGGCTATCCACAACACCTAAATACTCCAAAGCTTGATGGCACCTCAATAGTTTGGTAGGTTTATGTCTTGTCAAGTCCAAAGGAAATTTTAATTCCCCAAACTCCAAAAGGCAGTCCAAATATCCAAAGTGAGCTCAACCTGGACTATAGGAAGATTTCTGGCAGGCGAATAAAAGCCAGCACTCTGTAGGAACTTGTGAAGCTGGTTCCCACCTACCAAAAGGATTCATTTCCCTTAACTCTGTCAGAAAAGACACACACTACCTGTGGTTCCTGTGCACACATCAATGTACATGGCTGAATCACAAGTACCTGTTACACATTGTAAAGCCCATACTCACCATTCTTGCCTCCTCTCATCCCCTAAAACCTCTCCAGCTCAAGGATTTTCCTCCTTCTAGCTCCTCATTCTTCCTACAACCCTGTTACTGTCACCATGTGTTCCTTATTGCTTTCTCCTTTCTGTTCTCTCTCTCAGATAGCCCAGCCATGTCCAGTCTGCTGGCCATGTTCAGTCTACTGGACAGTTAGGCTAAACTTCTTCCAGATAGCCTTCCAGATTTCTGCTATTTCCATGCATCTGGAGTGGTCTCAGTCATCTCTGCAGCTTGTCTTGACTTGGGCTTCTTTGCAGTTCAGTTTTCTTTTTCTGTGGGGAATTCTTTGCTTTTATTGTCTATTCTTTCATAGAGGGGCCTATCCAATCTCTTCAGTTTCAGGGACTTCCTAAATCTGTCTTGTTGTTTACCTTTCTGCTTTATACTTCCTGACCAGATGGGATGTTTCATCGGAAACAATTACATAACATATAGTTTTATCATAGCCCAACACAGACAAATGTAAAAATATCTGGCATTAGGTAAAAAGAGGATGTATGAAGTACTGCTGCTTCAAGAATATATAGCTATAAAGTACAATAGAACATAATTGTTATTTCACTCTCTGAATGGTCTGAACTCTGAGTCCAAACAAAATCAGGCACACACACAACATTGAGATAATAAACTATATTCTTTACTGTTTTCATTTTGTGTACAGATAATGAAATACCTCAAAATATTTTACTCTATTAAAAATTTATGTACTTATCTATGAACTGAAATAATAGCTTCAGTAGAATAGCCAATTATAGGGAAAAAAATCACTTGTTCCATTAGATGTGAAAAAAAGGGAAAAGAAGAAAGGAAGAAGAGAAAGGAAGAAGAAAAGAAAAGAAAAGAAATAGAAAAGAAAGAGACATACCTTTAGGAAGAAAAGTAATTTTTTTTAGAGGTTAGGGAATTTCTAAAGAAAACTCAGCAATATTTCAAATTTGAAAACATTACAACATTTTAAAAGTAAACACATATATTTTTTGATTTTACACATTGAGAATTTGAGGTGTGGACTGGGACTGGAGGGCCCAGAGAGTGGGGAAGTTTGATTGGGTTGGTGTTGGAGGCGGGTGGACACATCCTCACTGAGACACGGGGGAGGAGGTATGGGATATGGAACAGTCATAGAATGGACCAGGAGTGGGATAAAATACAGAGTGTAAAAAAATTATTGAATAAAGTTTTTAAAAATTTATATAATATATTATGCTATTTAGCAGCACATAAAATAGAATTTATATGCCGAGTTTGTTTTGTAAGATGTATTTCTCTTATAGGAAGAAGCATAGCATGGACAAATGTTATTATATCTATCAATAGCATGTGTAGAATTCTTTTCTTATCAGATTTCTCTCCTTTATTCTTAGGATTTATTAATTCGCAGTCATTTTCACTACTGAGTGAAGTAGCAGGCTGGGTATCATTAAGCTCATCTCAGCTTTGCAACATATGGCCGGATGAACACCATCTGGTAAAAACATCCTGGATGAGAAACTTCCCTGGCACAGCCTTTGTGGAATATTGGATGCTGGGCTAAGTGATATTAAACTAGGCTCTGTTTAAAATGCCCTATCAGTTAGCTGAATGTTGTGATACAGCATTGCATTTGGCCTTATTAAAATTTGCTAATTCAAAACACTGGCAGGCATTGGACACAAATCCTAAATTGGGTCAACTCACTGTTTACTGTGTGTGGACATGCAATGATATGGAAGTCGTTGTCATTTCTTAAATTCCAATTATTCTTAACATCCATGAAATTAACATGGTAATGCTATGTATTCAATTGTTCTTTGGAATAAAAGCAAACTAGAGATATGCTTTCTTCAGAAAAGTAATTTTCAGAATGTTGTTAGTGGGCAACAGTATTCTTGAGTACACAAAGGTAAATATGCATTATACATTGAATGTAACATACTATAGGTTTCCTAAAAATAGTAATATTGTTGAGTCTCAAAAATTTAAATACTAAAATTAGTCAGTGAGTGAATACTAATAGTTCTTTCATTTGCCTACTATTGTTACCTGGACTTTCTGTCAGTCATAACTCAGTCCTCACTCAACATAGCTCTGTAGAAATACCTGTGCATATTCTATTGCCTTTGATCTAAAAGGGAAACACAGTATTCAGGATATATACATACAAAATAAGTGTGTACAAAAAAAGGACAATAACATTTAGTAACATTCACTCCCCAGGCATTCTCTCTAAAACCAAGAGAAGTTTAAATTCCCACCTCTCTTCTGTTGGCCTTTCTGTATTTCTTGCTTTACATGTCTTGTGTGTTAGAGAATGAAGAACATTTTGGTTTGACATGCTTCAACACATGCCAAACTTCAATTTTACTTCTGGTAGACTGCATGAAAGTTTCTAATAGTGGAAAAAATAGACAGTTTTTTACCTATTCATTTATAGTCATCAGTTATGTGAGTTGAAATTATGATGCAACCAAAGCCTAAGAGAGGAGACAAAAACTAGAAAAAGAAATAATAGTATATGCTTTTGTTGATGTTTGTTTGCATGTTTGCTTGGTTATGACCAGTCTTCTAAACTGATTCATTAAGAAAGAGGACAGAGTAGAGATAGAGTGAAGTGTTTTGTTGTTCCAGCACTATCCTTTTGTAGTGTGTCTCCATGAATCTATCTAGAGAATGAGTGATGTGAAGAAGAAAAGAATCAGTAAGTGCAGAAGAAAAAGAAACATTACAGAAAGAGTAGTGAGGTCATTTTTCTCCCAGAAAATTAAAGAATTAGACATGTTTATACTTTTCTATGTTCTTAAGCTCCTCAGATATTCTAAGCAGAGTTTTAAATATTCCAGTTTTATCATGGGGATGAGAAATCATCATTTCAGAGAAACTAATGTTTAAATTGTTCTTAAATATCCAATGCTATTTACAATACCAGTTCTATTGTCTTCAGCCTTGCAAGTTTGGTTTCTTCTTGAATGTCTTTTGACTCGTTTCCACTTTGCAGTGTCCTTTCAAATCTTTGTAACAGAGATCACATATATCATCTTCGGATGGCTTCCCTGGAAGAGGGAATATTTTATATGATAATAATGATGACTGTCATTTTGAGCAATTCATGTTCAATTTTAAGTAGAAGGGATCTTAGCAGTTAAAAATGCAAAATGAGGTCCTTAATGAAACTCAAGTCAGAATATATTGAGGTGGAAATTCCTTTAATAGAGGTGAATGTTGAAATGACTCATTTGAAAAGAATTTCTAGTTGAAACTTATTAAAGGGAACAGGATAGACCTCAGTGGTGAATTTATGGTTTTGAAACAAGCAGTGTTTAAAATGCTAAAAATGCTAACTATTGTGAAATACGTTTTGAATTTATGTATTTAATATATTTTAAGTGTATATTTTGTTGAAAAAGAATACTCATTTGTGCTATTTGCCATCCAAAGGCAGATACCTCTCACTTTGTATTTAAGAGACAAACTTTCTTTTTCAATGGGAAGATCCCTGGTAGAGAATATAGTGTAACTGATAATTACATGTGGCCTTTCATGCTGTCACATTTTTGTTTTTAATATTAGATATTGACTCCCATAAAATGAAATAATGCACACATATTTACCTTAATCCTAAAGTCTAATTGGATTATTCAGTTTTCTTTAATCATAATTTCATTAATTTATTTCCAGCCACAAAAGTATTTTATTAGCAATTTTAACATTTTGTCAATGGAAAGGTTGAACTTGGGCATTATGTGTGCTAAACTAGGAGTCGGCTGCTGAGCAATTACAGCCAGCCAATGCAGCAATTCCTTGTGTTGTGCAATTTCTCAATTCATTGTAGAAAAATCAACCTCTCTAAATACAATGGTGATTTTCATTCTATTATAAATGTTATGAGTAAGAACTTTACTGGACCACCAACCAAAGAGTACACATGGAAGGGCCCATGGCTCTGGCCATGTATGTGGCAGAGGATGGCCTTGTTGTATATCAGTTTAAGGGGCAGCCCTTGGTCCTGTGGGGGTTTCATGACCCAGTGTAAGGGAATACCAGAATTCGAAGTTGGGAGTGGGTGGGTAGGTGGGGAAACACCCACATAGAGGCAGGGGGATGGGTGATGGGATAGGTGGTTTCCAGAGAGGAGACCTGGAGAGGGGATAACATTTGAAATGTAAATAAAGAAAATATCCAATAAAAGAAAAAAAGGAGTTTAACTATGGGTTATGCCAACTCTGATAAATACTACAGGCAATTACTTGAGAGCTCTCACTCATTAAAAACGTTATGTACACCATTTGAAAATTCTACTTCCATGTGGTCTTATCACCTTGTCCTCCAGTATGTGGTATCCACTGAGGCTGTCTACCTTCTGAAACTGGACAGTTTCTTTGGCTAGTACTGAAGAGCAACCAGGAAGTCAACACAGCTGTAGTATGAGATCTGTGTAACTGTTTACTCCTTGGGGGAAGGTAGACTGGCACACTGGATATGATCTACACTGTTTGCTACTGTACTTAATATATAAAGCTTATAAACATGTCCCTTGGGTACTACTCAGATGTGAAGAATTTTTTAGCACCTAACAAATAATGCGGTAGTAGCTGAATATATAGAAATCAATACATACATACAAAACTTCTGATTAGTGTATATTCTGACAATAATGAAGTCTTGAGCCCTGTTTGAGGGTTTTATTAACCTACCTACATAGGATGATGACAGAGTCCATAAAACATATATTTTCAAAGTGACTTCCAATAACATTGTCTCACGTTTTGCTAATCCTCAGAATTATTATTATTTTTTTATATGATACCGTCCACCTAAACAACACCCAATTTGAACATAGTATAGGTAGGATTCATTCCTGGGTACATAGACAACTTACAGTTGAAGGCATCTCTTGACCAATTTGAGACCTTGAACTACCAGTTAACCTTTCCCTGAATTTACTTTCCTTGAAAGTTTGAGAGAAATATGTGTTCAGAGAATTTTAGGCTTTAAATGACACTATTATTTATTTGGTGCAATGCAAACCTTTAATAAACATATTTTCCTCCCTTTCAAAGTATATCCTAGGTTGCTTTTCAATATCTGCCATCTGTTTCAATTTCACACTTCATTGATCTTTGGTTTAGAGAACGGGAGGACATGTTTGTTAAGTTATTACAAAGAACATTACTTTGAAATCGTATCTTTATTCCAGTGTATTTCAAAATAAATTACTTGTAAAATGACAATATTGTTTTTATCATGGATTCCTTCTTTAATTTTTTTCCTCTTTTCCTTCTTTAATGTAATTTTTAAGTTATTAATCCTCTTAATTGACACAGATCAAAGACACAGAACTTGTTGTTTAATAAACACGTTATGTAGGATGAAAAAGTCCATATTATTTTTAATTTTTCTCTCAAATTATTATTGCTAGGAGAAAATCTCATTTTATAAATCTTGGATTTGTATCAGCAAAGCTAAATGGTGGCTCTAAATTGGCAAACCTCTAGGTTGTTACCGCAGTGCTAAAGAGAAGGTCACAGAGTTAGGTTATGACATCCTGCTGTTGAGTTTCTTTTCTCATAAACATCTACCCGAACAATAAAGAACTGGTGTGGTAAGTGTAGGAAATGTGTACAGGCACTGATGATGTCTACTAGGAAAGCACAGTGTCATTGGGAAGCACACAACATGTTTGACAAGTTTCAGAAAGTTGCTTTAACCATATTACAGATGGATTTTGGACTGAGAACAGGGATCTTGTATGACAAGCTTAGAAGTGTGAAGTGTACTGAACAACTTACAATACACTTACAGTTCAACCATTTTGAGGTTGACTTCCAGGAAGCTCAAGTGATGTGAGCTTTTCTCACAAAGCTTAGCTGCTCTTAGGTACTTGGGACAGCCTCTATTTCTTTAAAGTGCCTTGGTGTCCCTGTACAGTTCTAACTACTTATACACATTTTGGGATTGAGGGGCCTGGAGAACACAATCAGTTTCTGCTTTGCCTCTCTCTAAATCAACAGATGGCTTATATCAGGCTCCTTGCAGAATGGTTTCTTAATGGTTTGTCCTTTGTTGTGATAAGAAACCACAAGAAATACAAATAACAAATAGCTAATTTGAGGCTGGTGGACGATTGGAATTCATGATTATCTTGATGGGAAGTACGGAGGTCAAGTATTAACATACATGAACCTATGGAGACCATTAATATTCAAACCAATATACATGGTTAGAACATCCTATGTCTTAACCAGCTTTCCTCCAAATGGATGGGTTCATGTCAGAGGAAATTGTTACACAATATCACAGGATGAAAGCAAATTCGGGAATGGGATTGTGTGCCTATATTTCTAGCCATGGAAACATTGGAAGAAGTGTATTCCTGGAGAATGCTGGCCAGTTAGTCTTGCCAAATTGGTGAGATCCAGGTTCATTGATAGATTCTGTCTCAAACAACAAGGTGGCTAACAATAGCCAGCTTCAACATTAACATCTCTATTCTACATATGAATTATATGTATGGGAACACACCTCCAACACAAATTTACAATGAAGAAACCAGTAAATAATTCATTCACCATACTTCACAAAATAATAACAAAAACAAACAAACAAACAAATGTGGTGAGCATCCTTAGAAAATTAATTTTTTCCATACCATTCTTGGTTTATAATGTAAGATGTAAAATATTTAAGGAAAATAACCTAATTGAAACGAATTAGAACTATGGTGAAGAATTGGTAAAATGATTAATGCCTTGACATAGAGTCAATGATGTTTACACTATGTGAATTTATTTCAATATATTTTATATTAATTACTCCTATAAGTAAGCTACAATTAAAATTTAATATCCTCTAAGGTGTACTTTTTGAGTGGAAAGTATAATCACAATCAGTGTGTAACAACACATTTGAAGCACTAGCAAAATGCTTCTATTTTGATTTTGAATGTGACAATTTTGATTGTTTTGTAATGACATGGCATGATAAGGCAGGGAGGGGGGTGCATCCCATCTTGCATCCGGGGTACCATTCGTAAGACAGGTCTAATACAAAATGAAGTTTATTTTGGATATGGGAAGGGGATTTGAGGAAGGGAGTAATCAAAGAAAGAAAGGAAACAGAGAAGGACAGAAAGAAAGGAAAGAGAGAACAAAGGGAAGAGGCCTTCAGGGAATACATGGAGAGAGAAGTCATGAGGGATCGAGTGAGGGAGGGAGAGAGGATGGATGGGACAGAGGAAGATGGAAGGAGGTAGAAAAGAAGGGAGGGAGGTAAGGAAGAAGGGAGGGAGGGAGAGAGAGAGGGGACCAAACAGTTTTTGTGGTTGTTTTTTGTATGTGCGCTAGGTAGGTACCTCTCTGTTGCTAGGTAACTGTTGGACCGAGCCTAGAAGAAATGCTAACAACTTTACTCCTTAATATTTTTTTTATTTTTAAAAATTATATTTTTTCTACAATGTAGTCTGGGATATGAACCAGCCTCATAGCTTTAAATTATGTGAAAAAAAAACCCAGCAATACCATAACATGTTTTTAATTGATTTAAGATTGTATAAACTTAACAGTATTACAAAGACGGTATTATTTTTTCACTGTTTGATAGAGAGATTCTTCCTTATTGTTTTCCTCTTGCTGTAAGGACTTAGCTTAACAAATGTGACGTTTGATAAAAGCTGAAGATTTTTTTTCAAAGTCAAAAATAAATAAATCGGAGTGCTTACTCAGAGCTGTAGCAGCTGTGCTTCGATGTTTATAACCACAGATGTTAGATGACTCCAGATGGAGCCGAGGCTGTCAGTCATCAATTTCCTTGAGAGAGAGAAAAAAAGAACTATATAATGATGGGTACTTAACAAGAACAAGTTTCCTAGTGTTTGTGCAATTCTGTTCATGAAATTTTAACATCATTTTAAGAATGCTTCTTTTCATTTCTTTTGTACCACTTTAGCCTTAACATGTTACACCATCACTTTGTGTAAATATGCTTCACAGAAAATATTGTTGTGTTAGTTCCTTTTCTGTTGCTATGGTAAAACACTACAATGAAGGCGAGTCATAGAAGCAAGGGCTTTCTTTGATAAGGTTCTAGAAAGTTTAGAGGGATGTCTACAGGGACTAGATGCTGACAGATCACATCTGAAACTTCAAGCACTTGGCAAAGAGTAAACAGGGAGAGGAGGGATATGCATGACAAAGCTCTTCCTAGCAACAAGGCCACATTTCTTAAACATCCAAAACCAATGTCACAAATAGATAACCAAGTGCTTCAGTGTGCAAGACTATGGGTGAAATTTTTCAACTCAAGGACTGTGTTCCAATTGTTCAATCTGTAGTTCCTTGTCTCAGTTACACTTTTTCCTCTTGTGAAGAGACATCATGACCACAGCAACTCTTATAAGAGAAGAATTAATAGGAGCTGCCTTTTACTTCAAATGTTTATCTCATCATCATCAGGGCAAGAAGCTCAGAAACACAGAAGCAGACAAGGCGCTGGAGAAGGAGCCAATAGTTCTCCGTTAAATAGACAGGCAGATTGACAGGCAGAAGGAGGAAAGAATGAGCTTCTGAAACTTCAAGGCAGGCCTTCAGTGATCACCGTCCTCCAACAAGGCCCCACTGACACCAACATATCCTAAGGCTTTCAAGTAATCTCTCTCACTATAAACTCATGGGTCTGTGTTCAATCAACCCGCCACAGCCATGTAGTACAAACTCATTAATTCCAACTTTTAAAGTCCCCATAGATTTTTACAATCTCAATATTGTTTAAAGGGACAAAGACACTTCTGAGATTTAAGGCAGTCTATTAGGTGTGAAATGAAAAGGAAATTATGAACTTGTAATGATATAGTATATAGATTATCATTCAGAAAGTTAGGAATGGATATATAGAGGGGGTATCCTGGACCAAAAATATGTCCACAGCTCAGCAGAGCAAACATCAAATCCTGGAAAACCATAAGAAATGTCCTAGACTGCTTTTCTGCTGTGAATATACGCTCCTCCCTTAGACTGGCTCCAGCTCCTGCATGCAACTCTCCTTGGAAGTTATCTCAAAACTTTTTTTTCCCATAATACTGACATCTCCAAATAGCGTGGAAGCTCCAGCACCACTCAGGTTTCACTTCCGCTGCTTAAAACTATTGTCTGTCTGGGCTTTTTGGCTTTTCAGGACCTTCACGCAGGTTCTGCCCTGTCTCCCTTAGCCTGGCCTCAGCGGCTCTCCGAAAACAGGAAGGAGGAATCCGTCAGCCTCTTACTCTTGTGTCCTTCATAATTCTAAGGACAGCATCCCATAAATGAAACAACCAAATTGTGAGGGTCGAAGCAGAGTAACAGCAAACTTTGATCGTATTTGCCTTTTCATAGCAGGAAATTACTCGTGTTCACTTTCAAAGTGGAAGAAAGCTTAGCTGGGCAGGATAGTGGACCCTTCCTTTTCCTCCAAAGCAGATCAGGCTCCTTCTTAAATGGTGCCAATCTTTTTCGTGTCAGGTCGAAAGGAAACTCCATCTCCCCATTAGAAGGTACCAAACTAGGCTTCGTATGTATCACACCTACCTGTTACACATTTCAGAGTAGATCCCAGATCTTTTCACCTTCTCTCCCACCTTAAACGTACCCAGCCAGTGAGCTCCGCTTCCTGCCGCTAGTTACACATGTACCTGACATCCCTGCTGTCTCTGCCTCCGGTTCCTCTCATTTTTTAGCTCCTCACTCTACTATTTTCTGTCTTTGCCTTGGACTCTCCAAATGCCTCTGGCTGTTCTCTCATGTCTACAATAAAGAATTCCATTACAACCATACCACTGGCCCTCTTGTCATCAGTTTATACCCTTAACAATGGCAGCCTCTCTCCCAGCAGAAGACTTGGCTATAACTATATGATTATCAAGGCCCTGATCCCTCTGAACTGTACATTTTGCATTTATTTCTTACCATGTTTATCCTTTTGATTACAGGACTGCATCAGAATGGTGCTAGTAGCGATGCAAAAGTGCCAGTCAGTATTAGACTTCCCTGAAATTTGATCTACCTAAAAAATTAGCCCAAGTGGCCTCTGAATTAACCTCTATAATAAGCAAAGTTATAGATTCAATATTGAAACATACAAATTTCTCCCTAAATTTTCTCAAATATTTTATCTATTATGAATCTTTACTCAGGAAACTACCAGTCATTATTAGTATAAACAACCATATCAGGTGAAAGAAAACAGAAGTTTAAGTAAAATGAAAGAAATATAATGAAAGATGGAGGAGAGAGTAGAAAGAGGGAGGGGGAGAAACACAGATATAGAATGATTTCAAGATGCCAGTAGAGGATATCTTAAACAGCACTTGCCTGTACCTATTAAGCAGAAATTGATTGAAATTATACTTATATAGTTTAAAGTGCTGGCGTGTTGTTAAAATTTTCAAAAAATGACTTAGTATAACAAGAATTAATGCCAGTAAAATCAATACATATGTGACATATATGCAAACAGTATCATATTTTACTACATAATATATACCTAAATTAAAAACAAAACACTAATCTAAAATCATCAATATAGCTATATGTTACAAAAACAAGAGAAAAATCATTTTTCTTTCTCAAAGTTTACAATTATTATCTTCCAACATAGGAAGATGATACATATAGAGTGCTAAACTTAAAGTCTGAGGTTGGAAAAAATGCCAATCCATTTTGCTTAGAGAGTATATTGTACTAATGACATAAAAATTAGATGTCACCGTTTTTCTTCAAATTTTGTGCAATTTATCTTTCAAAGTTGGGACATGATCTACTCTGATACAAACAAACTTAAAATCATGAAAAATCATACACTCCATATATAATTTAATGTATCATTATATCGTTTGATCAATACGATAAAAAATTTTTACGTTCAAATTCCTTCCCTCTCTCCTCCCTTCTCTTTCTTTCTCATGTGTATATGTGTGTGTTTCTGTGTAGAGTGTGTGTTTGTATGTATATTTGTGAATCCTATGGATTGAATTCTGGTTGACAGACTTGGTGCCAAGCATGCATCACACTCAAAAACTTTTTTGCTGGCCCTAACTTGATTCACTTTCAAAATTGATAGATTAAAATGTTTTTATTTAAAATGTTGTAAATGTTTTAAAGCACAGACATCACGGAAGAGAGAGATGAGAAGATAGTTGTGCCACCATATGTTAGGCACATGGTTATCAATAGAATCTTTCTTTGAATCTTTGATTACTTATGTCACACAATAACATAACCTTACAATTATGAATATATAGATTCACTGTTCATTTTGTATAACATGTAATGTACAAGTACATTTGTTTTAAAGTTTACGTCTAGATAATAGTAAATTACACAGAGAGGAAAAATCATGGGTTCACTTTTAAAACAGTGGATCATTTCGAGTTGTGAGTGAAACCCTCCTCTGGTGCGATAGGCTGGGTTTTATAATAGCTCTCAGCATTGTCAGCAATGAGTGCTACACATACCTGTCACAGTTGACACTAAATGCTTCCTGGTGATGCTGTGAAGGCCATTTGCAAATATAATTACAACACCAATGAGTTGTTTTAAGATACAGACATTATTCTCTCTGGATATAGTTCTTTAAAAGAGACAAAGCTGCTTCTGATTGAAAGAGTTCTTAAAGTCTGAACAGGATTTGATGCAGACAGATTCTCTCCTGCTGATACCAAAATAGAAGGCAAAGAATCCAGAGGCTTCTAGGAGGGAAGACTTCCTCTCCTGGCAGCAGGGGAAGAAGCAGGGACCTCTAGCCTAAACCTTGATGAAACTGAGTAACTCAACTGTCACTGGGGCTTTGAGAGCATCTGCAGTGCAAATGGCACCGCTGCCTAACATCACCTTGATTTCAGGCTTAGGAGATGCTATATTGAAAAACATCAACATTTGAACCTTTAGCCTCAGAACTGTGAGATCACAGATATGTGCTGTCTAATGTGCTACATAGAAGGGGTTTATTGTATTGTGCACCAACAGGAAGCCACACAACCTGGAAAGCTCAAAAGAAGTTTGTGAATATATCTGGAAAGATGAATTTCTTCAAAATGACACCAAGTAAATTTCTAATACTAATGTGATACTGTTTATAAAAATCTATTTTATTTGAAATCCTAATCTAGGTATAATTACTTACTCCTGGTTACTAGCTAGTGACTCACTTACTAAATAAGAAAATGACAGTACAAGACAGTATTTGAGGTCTTCTCTGAGTCATTTCCTGGCTATAAACTAGAAGAGAAAAGTAACTAGGCTTTTAGTATAGAAAGCAAGCAACAAATTAACTAATACTAATTTATAAATTGAATTCTATGAGAGTCAAGGAATGTTCCATGATACACAGGTTAAAACACATAATATTTTAGTGTTTTGATCATAGAAAAGAAATGAGAAAATGGAGAAAATATTTTTAATCATTGTTATTTCTAATGTCAATTTTTAAAAATATCTACATATCTGCCATGATATGAATTTATAAAAAGATGATCATATAAAATTCACAGACCCATATAAAGCAGTGAAAACTTTACTCTGACTTTGTATTGGTGGTTACACTGTTCAGTCGTGGTGCAAGTAAGATAGCTCAGAAGTTAAGGGCATGTACACTTCTTGTAGTAGACACAAGTTTGGTTTTTTGCTCCAACATAGCAGGCAACAACAGGAACTGAAGTTCCAGGTGATCCCCTCTCAAGAACTCCAAGGGCATTGCATGCTCATGGTGCACAGACATACATTCAGAAAAAATACTCATACACATAAAATTAAAATAAACAGACCTTAAATAAAATTTAAAAGAAAAATGTTATATGGAATACTCAGAAGGTCAGCATTTATAATAAATTACAATTTTTACTCCTAACAAATTTAAGAACATTGTTCAAACACAGATATTTTCTTGTGGGACTTGGTCACCTCACAACACAGATGAAGTGATCATAGAATCATGTCATGTACACAGTATATAGCTTTGTCATAATTCTACAAATAGAAAATTCAGCATATCTTAGGTCTTGCCTTAAATACTTTAAGAATATAGGAGAAAGTCTTATTTCCTTGTCCATTGAAATACCATGGACACACAGAAATTTGGAAAAGTTCATGGAAGTGTTGATAGCATTCTTGAAAGTCAAATTTTACTAAGGATAGCAAATAAGCAAATATCCTGTACACTACTTACGTGCCAGAACATATAAGATGTGAGATGAGATGGGAAAGAGAAGGATGTGTCCAAAGAAGGTCTGGCAGAATCCACAAACACAGCCATAAACTGATACTTCTACACACACATGGTATGTACAGGTGGGGATGTTTGTTTATGTCTAACATTTCCTCCATATCATAATTTTAATTTGAAATATAATATCACACAGTTGATAAAAATAATAAAAATTCAAACAAAGAAAAAGCAACCAGATATATTCTCCACAATGATATAGACAGTAGCTGTTTTGGAAGCATCACTTTCTGGGCCATGACACTGTTAACAGTGATACAAAACTGTCAACAACCTAACTCCCAGTTAGGCTTGCAGCACTAAAATAGAACCAAATCAATCTAGGAAGAATACAAGGAGAGACTGACATACAAAGTATCCTGAAGACATTCAATTTCCTGGCTCCACTCAACCTCAGATTCACCCTTGTCCTTCCTGAATGCATAGACCAATAAATCTCACATTGAACCTGAGCTGGTTTGCATTGACTTTCTGTCAAGTGTCACCAGAGAATACCCTCTTCTGCAGAGAACTTAATTCAGTAGTAGGACACAGGAATCAGGCACAGTTTTTTCCTTCTTACTTGTTTAACACTTCCTTTCTTCTACTTCATTTTGTTTTATTTTGTTTCTCTGAGATAAGATTTCATATAGTCCATGTTGGTTTTAAACACATTATATAACTGAGTCTGGTCTTAGATTCCTGGTACTCCTCCATTTCCCACATATGAAGATTATGTGTCCCTAGTCAATGCATGTCAAGTGAAGTAGTCATATGTTTATATGTAAAGAAAAAAGAGGGGGCTGAGGCATTTTATAGGATCGAAGTTATAGACTATAAGGGAAAACTATAAATGTTCAAGAGAATGAAAAAAATAGAATAAATGTGACCATATCCTGGGCAAGTTCAACCAGTGGGAAAATGGGCCTGAGTAGTGATGTCAAGATCTGTCCAAACCCAGAAAATCTCACATGAGACCAGCAGGAGTAAGGATCACTCCCTCCGTATTCTGGGCCTGCATGCCCAAGGACTTGTAGCCCCAAACTTCTACCTCCACCATCATTGAGTTGCTCACATAACCTGATGGTCAAATTGAAGGTTTAACTTCCTCTCTCTATGTATAAGGACAAGTCAAGAAAGCACCTGGAATTACTTTTCATGCAAATGAAGCATTCCCAGTATGTAAGCCCCAGCTAATAATGTACACTGACTCCCCAAACCCTTACACACTCCCCGTAGTTTATATAGCCCTTACTAACCCTGAATAAACAGAGGTTGATTAGGATACTACATTTCCTTGGTTACAATGAAGTATTTACCCCTCATTCTAGATCCTGAATACCTTTTGAAACGCATAGTACTATTTACTATTGATTTATTCTCAACTTGTTTCTACATGGTTCTAACACTCTCTATGGCGGAAGCCACAAACTTTTGGCATAAGGTAGGAATGTTAGCCATACCCTGAGGCAAGACCTTCCATTGATATCTTTCCATAGGTTCTGTAAAGTTTATAGTGGGAACACTAAAAGCAAAGTGCTTTCTATCATTAGGATGCAAAGGGATAGTAAAGAAACAGTCTTTCAAATCTATAACTATTTTATAATAGCCTAAATGTATGGCCACTGATGTGGGCAGCCCAGGTTGTAAGGCTCCCATCAGAATCATGATCATGTTAACAGCCCTCAAGTCTTGTAGCAATTTCCACTTTCCTGACTTTTTCCTAATGACAAATATTGGGGTATTCCAGGGAGAGTTATTCTCTTCTAAATGTCCTGTCTGTAATTGTTCCTGTATTAGCAATTGAGCAGCTTGTAATTTTTCGGTGTTAGGGACCACTGATCCACCCAGACGTGTGAGTCATCCTTCCAGGTGATTGAATCGGCACAAGGTCCTAGGGGTGCAGTTAAATAGATAGCCCCCATCAAAAATACCCCAAGCCTCTTCTTACAGGGTTACCATGGACCTCAATAGGATGAGTAACCCCATTTTCACTTTTTCCTAATCCTTTCCCTGGAGAAAATCCAGAGTTTATCATTTGAGCCGTGATTACTTCATTAGGGCTGTACATAATCAATCTCAACTGGGATAATAGATCTCTGCCTCAGAGATTAATGGGAAGGCCCGGATGACATAGGGTTGTATATTCCCTGTATTCCCTTCTTTATCTTTCCATGCCAGCACCTTAGAGCTTTGCTGTGGATTTTGACTTTGGCCAATACCCCTTAAATTGGTTAAAGTTGGGGTCAGAGGCCAGGTGGCAGGCCAATCGCTTTGTTTGATAATCGTCACTTCAGCTTTTGTATCAACCAAACCTTGGAATGTCTTCTCATCGAGCAATATTGACATTATAGGGTTTTGTTTAACTATAGGTTGTACCCAGTATGCATCAGAGGAACCAAAGCCTTGATCCCCTCTCTTAGGACTCTTATGTTTGTAATTAGTAGGAATCAATGGAAGTAACAATAGTCGAGCTATCCTCCTTCCTAAAGGAATAGTGACTATATTCTGTATTGTCTTGGCCATTACCTTAATCTCACCTTGATAATCATTGTCTGTAACTCCAGGAAAAATTTGTAGTATCTGCATAGTAGCACTGCTTCTTCTCATTATCAGGCCAAAAACATTTGGATAGAGTGGTCCAAACACTTCAGTGGGTAAGGCCTGAGGTCTCATTTCTGGGGTTAATACTGTGTGGGTGGCAGCACTGAGGTCTAGTCTTGTGTTTCCTGGGGTTGCTCTACTAAGTTCAGAAAGGAGTTGTTGTTTGCTGGTATGATGCTGACTGTCCCATAAGCCTGTTTTGGCTTGTATTGGTTCAGGGCCTGGGGCTGGCCCCGTTCTCGTTTCTCTGATTATGGGAAAGGGTGTTTCCTTGTGTATCTACCTACATTCACTAGCCCAATGTCTTCCACGTTTGCAACGGGGGCATAGGCTGTTTTCTAGGCTGTCTCTAGGTTAAATCATTTTCTGCTTTGCAATATTTTGCAAAGTGTCCAGGCTTGCCACACTCGAAACAGGCCCTTTTGTCTCTACTTGCCAGAAAATCTCTTACCAATTGTCCTTGTATGGCGGCTGCCATAGCTAAGCCTTGTTGGTAGGAGGGCCCTATGTCAGAACAGAGTCTGATATATCCAGTAAGGTCTGTCTCTTTCTTAGAGGGTCTAATGGCCACTTGGCAGGCAGGATTGGCATTTTCATATGTATGTTGTTTCACATAATCTACACCTGCCTCTATATTACCAAAAATCCTCTCTGTTGTTGTCATTAATCGATGAACAAAATCAGAAAACCTTTCGTCAGGCCCTTGTCTAACTGAGGTCAAAGATGTACCAGTGTCTCCCTTTACCTGGAGTTTGAGTCAAGTCTTCATGGCTGTATGAATTTGAGCGAATAAGCCTGGGTCATATTGCATCTGGTTATCACTAGAAGCAAATTGCCCTTCTCCTACTAAGACTTCAAAGGACCAACCATTACCTGCCTGAATATTTCTCCTAGCTGTCTCTTTACAATTCTCATGATACTCTGATTTCCAAGTAAGATAGTCACCACTGCTAAGAACTGCTCTCACTAGAGTATTCCAATCACCAGGAGTCAGCCACTCCTCTGCAACAGATTCTAAGATTGCAGGAGTAAAGAGAGCAGTGGCACCGTATTGTGCCACCGAATTTTTTAATTCTTTAATAATTTGAAAATTAAACCCTGTGTGATGTCTCCAAGCAACCCTTTGAGCATCTCTCATCTCTGATACAGGGAAAACCTCAGCCTTTCTCTATAATTTTTGATTGGTATTTTGTGAGCAGTAGTTATTATCATTTATGAAAACCAAGGCATTTGCCAGGATTAAATGTTTTCAGCTATCAACCACATATGTAGAGACACACACACTTACACTCTATTTAAAGAAGTAGTGAAGACTCATATGCAGAATCAGAAGTAGCTATCTCTCTCTCTATCTCTGCCTCTCTCTGTCTCTGTCTCTCTGTCACCTCTTTGTCTTTCTCTTCTGTGTATATTTTTCTTTCTCTAATTTTCTCTCCTCCTCCCCCTTCTTACCATCTCTATTTTTAATTATCCCCTTCTCTCCCTATCTTTCATTACTGTAAAATGATAATATGAATACATATAAAACAGCATTACAAAGTATACTACATTTTGATTCTTTTATTGATGTGCATGTGTTTCTGTGTGCAGGCAAGTGTTTGCCACATGTACTTTTACCTACTAAGCTGTTTCACAGCACACTGAACAGGTTTTCTAAGTTTTAGTTTATTTAGATGTCAATGTTTCTTGTTAACTCACTTACTTAGATAATTTTATATAAAACATGAATAATAACTATTCCCACATCAGCTATCACACTGTGAGTTGAAATATATGTTCATTCCCTTCACTCATTAAAATGTCTGTATTGCAATCCTTTCAAAGATAAACCTATGAGAATATTCCATAATGATGTTGTAGAACATTTCTCATACAGCCTATAGCAGTTCGATAAAATTTTTTACTAATTCAGCATTTGACTCATCTAAAAACTTGGTTTCAAGGATATAAGGAAACATATGTACTAAATTCTAAATTCTGTCTATCTCTGAAGGAGTGTATTCATTTTGGGTACACATTCCATCTAATATTTCCTTTTGGCAACAGAACTCTAATATTCTTAATAGACCCTAAGTATTACATCAAAAAGTTAGGTTGCAAACTATTTTACTTATAGAGTAAAATCACTCTGCTCTACTGATGCTTACACTTCCAGATTTCCTTATATCTAGGGTGCCTGTGTAACTACACTATGCTCAGTCCTACAATTTGGGGAAATTGAAGTATTATTACACTTGTTAATTTCTGATGCTCTTGCCTCTGTTATGAGTACAATCAAAGGTTAAGATACCATTAGGTATGGTTTCAGGCATGGGATCAGAAAGCAACAGGGTAAATCATAAACTATTGAAGACATTAGAATAAGAGAGAGCATGTTTCTGGTCTATGAGTATTATCTGAGTTTATATATCCACACTGGAGCTGTCTCCATGACGGTTCATGTAAGATACATTTTTAAATGATTTTAATGAGTGCCTTGCTACCTGATGTGACATTTCTGTAGAGAAAACATTGATATAGAAAAGAGAAAATTTGAAGAAGTAGTGTAGATTATAAACTCTGCAGATCTTCAAAACAATGGGTGGTTATGAAGTATACTGCCAAGTTACACAAGATAGTTTTTGTGTAGACATTATCTGGCCATCCTAGTTCTGATGCATGATTAATTTATTCTTATCTCCATAGTTTTTGACTATTGCTTGTAAAATGGATATTTGGATTTGTGAAAATGTTTTATTGCAACACATGTTTCTCTTCCTCATTTTACTTCTCAGTTACTTTGTGTGTAATTCAATTATATTATGATGTATTTTGTGCTGCTTAGAAAGATTGTATCTTTCAATAACAAGCCACATAGGTCTCATTCAATTTCATTGTTCACATAGCTAGATCCGTTTAATTATTTTACAACATAAATTGTCAGGAACAAGATACCATAATAGATGAGAAATATTAAAAAAAGATATAAAAGTCTTATAATTATTGAGTTGTGTTTTCAGTGACCAGTCTTATTTGGGTTGAAGAATTTCCACAACATAAAAGTATCTCTGTCATTCCATTTTATTGGTGAGTAGATGAATAAGTATTCAAAAGGAATGTACATATTCATCACAAGAATTACATTCTTTCTTTTAACTGTTAAAAAAAAAAAACATGTTTGTCAAATTTCAAGTAACTCTTAGGTGGCTCCAAACTCAGAGTAGTGATTCTGAAAGCGAGCGCTCCACTGCATGATATGGTGTAATGACATAAAGATGAAAGATGAAGATAAATTTTGGGGCAAAGGTCCAAATATTACAGAAAACAGATAATCCCAAGGCACTGAGACTTCTGAAAATACTTTTAAGATGCATGGAACTGTTTCTCCTGCATAATTTCAACATCTTTTGAAATAGCAAAATCAAAGGGTACTGTTCTTCCAGATTAAACATATTTTATTGATTTCTGTCTTCAATGAAATAAAGGCTATTGAAGTTTGATTTGTACAAGACTGAAATACCTGCTTGAAAGTTCTGTTTTAGCACTGTGAATTTCTCTGAGGAATACATTGATCAAGTAATCCATCCATCCTTCCTTCCTTCCTTCCTTCCT
>NW_021604567.1:11418531-11472437 GCF_004785775.1 Grammomys surdaster | reverse complement strand
TTCTTTCTTTCTATCTTCTTTTGTTTCTTTGCTCAGTCTTTTCATATGGTAAGAGTTTTAAAGTAGACTTTTCTTTACATGTATCTTTGATAATGAAAGTAATCTAGAACTTAAGTAAAATGAAATAAATGAAAGAAAAAGTAGTGAAAATGACATCTAATTAAAACAATCAGCTGAGATAGCATGGTGAAAGATAAGCATGTCACATGGTCCTACTTTTATTATCTCTGTGTTGAGTTTATAAACTCATGAAGAATATGAATTTTCTTAGCTCTACTAATTCATTTCCCATTTCCAAAATAGAAGTAGCCTAATCATATGCAAACTATTTCTGAAAAACTGAAAATACATAGCTTACTGTTTTTATTAGGATTTTATCATGAGTCTAATTTAAAGCATTTATCAATAAGCCATTAATTTCCTTTCACTGAAATGCACTTAGTCTGTGTTGTTCACCTACTTTTGGGTGTGGGGATACCCCTGGAGTGTGGTTGATATATCCAGTGTCATCAGTTTGAGAAAAACACACTTTTCCTCTCTCAGAGGTATTAGTTGCCAATTTCTTCTTGCTGGGTGCTTGTGATCACTTCAGTCCTCCAAGCTGGACATTGAGCTTGCCTGTGCATGCTGGCATATTCTCTGAAAGTCATAAATAAACTGGCATGCTTTTTCTGGAAAGAGCTGATTTCTTACAGTCATCTAAAATTTCCCACACTTGCAAACCTTCTGTGTCTTCTTACAAATAGAATCTCAAGCATTAAAGGGACGGTTTGATGAAGATAGTTGTAAATCCCATAGCCCCAGACATAGGACGTACATCTCATACATTGAATGGTACTGATGAGATTCTTCTGTTTTAGGATGCAGAAGTGACTCAATCTGTGGATCCTGAGTAAGGTAAGACCAGTGCACAAGAAGGGTCTTCTCATCCTGCATCTTTTTTTAATTTATATATTTTTAATTACTACAGATGTTATCCCCTTTTCCCATTTCCCATCCCCCATCCAGTAAACCCCTATCTCATTCTCCCTCCTCCTGCTTCTATGAGGATATGCCCCCACTCTTTCACCCACTCCCACCTCCCTGCCCTTGAATTTCTCCACACTGGGGTATCCAACCTTCACTGGACCAAGGACTTGTCTCCCACTTATGCCATACAAGGCCATCCTCCCCTACATATACAACTGGAGCCATGGATCCCTCCCTGTGTGTTCCCAGGCTGGTGGTTTAGACCCTGGGAGCTCTGGTTGGTTGGTATTGTTGCTCTCCCCATGGGACCACAAGCGCTTTCAACTCCTAAGAATTTCATGAATCCTGGGCATATACCCAGAAGATGCTCCAAAATATAACAAGGGCATATGCTCCACTATGTTTGTAGCAGTTTTATTAATAATAGACAGAAGCTGGAAAGAACTCAGATGTCCTTCAACAGAGGAATGGATACAGGAAATGTGGTACATTTACCCAATGTAGTATTATTCATCCTGCATCTTATTCACCAAAAGAAATGTTGTAGCTCTCAAATCCTCATAATATAGCTCCTGTTTCTCAATAATAGAGTCTGAGAAAATGACAAATGTCCAATTGCTTGTTTTGTAGCTAATTCATCTTAAGTGAATATCTGCCCAAAGAGAGTGTATATTTAATAATTCAATATAGCATGGGGTAACTATGAATTATGTAAGTGCTGAGGGCAATTTTCTCTTGCCTGATTCAAATGTCTTTTCAACTATTCCTATCTTTATGCTCAATTGTTACATTTTCTGATAAATCTTTTTCAATTGTAAAAGTACATTAAATCAAATAATTCACTTCCTATGACTTTATATAAAACAACATTTATATCTCTTTGTATTTATTTTGAAACTCATCTTATAAATTATTTATTATATAAAGTATCTCTTACTAGTGGTACATTACATGAAATGCTTAAATGAAATGCAAGTAAAACCTAACAACTTGACTTGCAAACTATCCAAATCCTAATTAATTTTTATACATGCTTAGTGGGCTTGAATTTTTTTATTTTTATTTTCATTGGATGTTTTATTTACATTTCAAATGTTAACCCCTTACCCCATCTCCCACTCACCCAGGAACCCCCTATCCCTTCACCCCTCCTCCTGCTTCTCTGTCGATGTATCCCAACCTACCCAACCCACTCCCACCCCCCCACCCTCAAAATCCCATCCCCTGGGGCGTCTTGCCTTCATGAGACCAAGGATCTCTTCTCCCACGTATGACCAGCAGGGCCCTCCACTCTTACATATACAGCTGAAGCCATGGTTCCCAACCTAAGTGCTCCCAGGCTGGTGATTTAGACCCTGGGAGCTCTGGTTGGTTGGTATTGTTGCTCTCCTCATGGGGCCCGCAAACCCTTTCAGCTCCCACAGGCTTCACTCTGACTCCTCCATTGGGAACCCCATGATCAATTCAAAAGTTAGCTGTGAGCATCTGTCTCTGAATATATCAGACTCTTACATACCTCTGAGGAGACATTTATATCAGGCTCTTATCAGGATGCACTTCCTGACTTCCACATCAGCATCTACCTTTGGTGACTGCACATGGGATGGATACTCAGGTGGAAAGGTCTTCAGAAGGCCCCTCCTTCAGTTTCTGTCCCTCACTTTGTGTCCATATTTGCTCCCTTGAGTATTTTGTTGCTCCTTCTAAGAAGGACCGAATCAACCCCACTAGGTCTTCCTTTTTCATGAGCTTCATGTGGCCTGTGAATTGAATCTTGGTATTTCAAGATTCTGGGCTAATATCTAGTAATCAATGAGTGAATACCATGTGTGTTCCTTTGTGATTGGCTTACCTCACTCAGGATGATACATTCTAGTTCCATCCATTTACCTAGGAATTTCTCGAATTCATTGTTTTTAATAGCTGAGTAATACTCCATTGTGTAAATGTGCCACATTTTTTGTATCCATTATTCAGTTAAAGGACATATGGGTTCTTTTCAGCTTCTGGCTATTATAAATAAGGCTACTATGAACATAGTTGAGCATGTGTCCTTGTTATGTTATAGCATCTTCTGGGTATATGCCTAGGAGTGGTATAACTGGATCCTCAGGTAATGCTATGTGCAATTTTCTGAGGAGCCTCCAAACTGATTTCCAAAGTGGTTGCACCATCTTGCAATCCCACCAACAATGGAGGAGTGTTCCTCTTTCTCCACACCCTCGCCAGCATCTACTATCACCTGAATTTTTAATCTTAGCCATTCTGACTGGTGTGAGATGGAATCTCAGGGTTGTTTTGATTTTCATTTCCCTGATGACTAAGGATACTGAAGATTTCTTTAGGTGCGTCTTGGCCATTCAAGATTCCTCAGTTGAAAATTGTTTGTTAAGCTCTATACCCCATTTTTTAATAGGGTTATTTGGCTGTCTGGAGTCTACTTTCTTGAGTTCTTTGTATATATTGGATATTAGCCCTCTATCAGATGTAGGATTGGCAAAGATATTTTCCCAATTTGTTGGTTGTAGTTTTGTCCTATTGACAGTGTACTTTGCCTTACAGAAACTTTGCGATTTTATGAAGTCCCATTTGCCATATCTTGATCTTAAAGCATATGCCATTGGTGTTCTGTTCAGGAACTTTTCCCCTGTACCCAAGTATTCGAGGTTCTTCCCCACCTTCTCTTCTATTAGTTTCAGAGTATATGGTTTTATGTGGAAGTCCTTTATCCATTTAGACTTGAGTTTTGTACAAGGAGATAAGAATGGATCAATTTGCATTCTTCTACATGTTGTCCTCCAGTTGAACCAGCACCATTTGTTGAAAATGCTGTCTTTTTTCCACTCGACGGTTTTAGTTTCTTTGTCAAAGATCAAGTGACCATAGCTATGTGTGTTCATTTCTGGATCTTCAATTCTATTCCATTGATCTTCCTGCCTGTCTCTGTCCAATACCATGCAGTTTTTATCACTATTGCTCTGTAGTACAGCTTGAGGTCAGGGTTGGTGATTCCTCCAGAATTTTTTTATTGTTGAGAATAGTTTTCGCTATCCTTTGTTTTTTGTTATTCCAAATGAATTTGAGAATTTCCTTTTCTAATTCTTTGAAGAATTGAGTTGGGATTTTAATGGGAATTGCATTGAATCTGTAGATTGCTTTTGGCAAGATGGCCATTTTTATTATATTAATCCTGCCAATCCATGAGCATGGGAGATCTTTCCATCTTCTGAGATCTTCTTCAATTTCTTTCTTCAGGGATTTGAAGTTCTTGTCATACAGGTCTTTCACTTGCTTGGTTAGATTCACACCGAGGTATTTTATATTAATTGCGACTATTGTGAAGGGTGTCATTTCCCTAATTTCTTTTTCAGTCTGTTTATCTTTCATGTATAGGAAGGCTACTGATTTGTTTGAGTTGATTTTATAACCAGCCACTTTGCTGAAGTTGTTTATCAGGTTTAGGAGTTCTCTGGTGGAAGTTTTGGGGTCACTTAAGTAGACTATCATATCATCTGCAAATAATGATATTTTTACTTCTTCCTTTCCTGTTTGTATCCCTTTGACTTCTTTTTGTTGTCTAATTGCTCTGGCTAGGACTTCCAGTACTATATTGAATAGATAGGGGGAGAGTGGGCAGTCTTGTCTAGTCCCTGATCTTAGTGAGATTGCTTCACGTTTCTCTCTATTTAGCTTGATGTTGGCTACTGGTTTACTGTAAATTGTGTTTAGGTATGGACCTTGAATTCCTGATCTTTCCAAGACTTTTTCATGAAGGGATGTTGAATTTTGTCAAATGCTTTCTCAGCATCTAGTGATATTATCATGAGTTTTTTTCCTTTGAGTTTGTTTATATAGTGTATTACATTGAGGGATTTCTGAATATTGAACCACCCCTCCATTCCTGGGATAAAACCTACTTGATCATGATGGATGATTGTTTTGATGTGTTCTTGGATTCAGCTCACTAGAATTTTATTGAGTATTTTTGCATCAATATTCATAAGGGAGATTGGTCTGAAGTTTTCTTTCTTTGTTGGGTCTTTGTGAGGTTTGGGTATCAGTGTAATTGTAGCTTCATAGAACGAATTGGATAGTGTTCCTTCTGTTTCTATTTTGTGGAATAGTTTGAAGTGAATTGATATTAGGTCTTCCTTGAAGGTCTGATAGAATTCTGCACTAAAACCATCTGGTCCTGGGCTTTTTTTCGTGGGGTGACTTTTAATGACTGCTGCTATTTCCTTAGGGGTTATAGGACTGTTTAGGTGGTTTATCTGCTCCTGATTTAACTTTGGTACCTAGTATCTGTCTTTGAAGTTGTCCATTTCATCCAAGTTTTCCAGTTTTTTTTGAGTATAAGCCTTTGTAGTAGGATCTGATTATTTTTCTAATTTCTTCAGTTTATGTTGTTATAGCTCCCTTTTCAGTTTTGATTTTATTAATTTGGATACTGTCTCTGTGGCCTCTGGTTAATCTGGCTAAGGGTTTATGTATTTTGTTTATTTTCTCAAAGAACCAGCTCCTGGTTTTGTTGATATTTTGTATTGTTCTTTCTGTTTCTATTTGGTTGATTTCAGCCATGAGTTTGATTATTTCCTGCCTTATACTCCTCTTGGGTGTATTTGATTCTTTTTGTCCTAGAGCTTTTAGTTGTGGTGTCAAGTTGTTAGTGTGTGCTCTTTCCAGTTTCTTTTTGTAGGCACTTAGAGCTATGAGTTTTCCTCTTAGCACAGCCTTCATGGAATCCCACAAGTTTTGGTATGATGTGTCCTCATTTTCATTAAATTCTAAAAAGTCTTTAATTTCTTTGTTTATTTCTTCCTTGACCAAGTCATCATTGAGTAGAGAGTTGTTCAGTTTCCATGTGCAAGTGGGTTTTCCATTGGTTTTGTCATTATTAAAGACCAGTCTTAGTCCGTGGTGATCTGATAAGATGCAAGGGATTATTTCAATCATTTTGTGTATGTAGAGGCCTGTTTTGTGACCAATTATTTGGTCTATTTTGGAGTAGGTACCATGAGGTGCTGAGAAAAAGGTATATTCTTTTCTTTTAGGGTGAAATGTTCTATAGATATCTGTTAAGTCCATTTGGTTCATATCTTCTGTTAATTTCAAAGTGTCTCAGTTTAGTTTCTGTTTCGATGATCTGTCCATTGCTGAGAGTGGGGTGTTGAAATCCCCCACTATTATTGTGTGAGGTTTAATGTGTGTTTTGAGCTTTAGTAAGGTTTCTTTTATGTATGTAGGTGCCCTTGCATTTGGAGCATAGATGTTCAGAATTGAGAGTTCACCTTGGTAGATTTTTCCTTTGATGAGTATGAAGTGTCCTTTCTTATCTTTTTTGATTACTTTTGGATGAAAGTCTGTTTTATTTGATATTAGAATGGCTACTCCAGTTTGTTTCTTGGGTCCATTTCCTTGGAAAATTGTTTTCTATCCTTTTATTCTGAGGTAGTGTCTGTCTTTGTCACTGAGGTGCGTTTCTTGTATGCAGCAAAATTCTGTGTCCTGTTTGTGTATCCAGTCTGATAGTCTGCATCTTTTTATTGTGAATTTGAGTCCATTGATGTTAAGAGATGTTAAGGAAAAATGATTGTGGCTTCCTGTTATTTTTGTTATTAGAAGTAGAATTATGTTTGTATAGCTATCTTCTTTTGGGGTGTTGGAAGATTACTTTCTTGCTTTTTCTAGGTTGTAGTTTCCCTCCTTGTGTTGGCGTTTTCCATCAATTATCCTTTGAAGTGCTGTGTTTGCAGGAAGATATTGTGCAAATTTGGTTTTGTCATGGAATATCTTAGTTTCACCATCTATAGTGATTGAGGGTTTTGCTGGGTATAGTAATCTGGGCTGGCTGTTGTGTTCTCTTAGGGTTTGTATGATGTCAGTCCAGACTCTTCTGACTTTTATAGTCTCTGGTGAGAAGTCTCCTGTAATTCTTATAGGTCTGCCTTTATATGTTACTTGACCTTTTTCCCTTACTGCTTTTAGTATTTTTTCTTTGTTTTGTGCATTTGATGTTTTGATTATTGTAAGACGGGAGGTATTTCTTTTCTGATCTAGTCTATTTGGTGTTCTGTAGGCTTCCTGTATGTTTATGGTCATCTCGTTCTTTAGGTTAGGGAAGTTTTCCTCAATAATTTTGTTGAAGATATTTACTGGCCCTTTAAGTTGGGAATCTTCACTCTCATCTATACCTATTATCCTTTGGTTTGGTCTTCTCATTGTGTCCTGGATTTCCTGGATGTTTTGGGTTAGGAGTTTTTTGCATTTTGCATTTTCTTTGACAGCTGTGTCAATGCTTTCCATGGTATCTTCCACAATGAGATTCTCTCTTCTATCTCTTGTACTCGGTTGGTGATGCTTGCGTCTATGATTCCTGATCTCTTTCCTAGGTTTTCTATCTCCATGGTTGTTTCCCTTTGAGATTTCTTTATTGTTTCTATTTCCATTTTCAGATCCTAAATGTTTTTGTTTAATTCCTCCTTTGTGTTTTCTTGCAGTTCTTTAAGGAATTTCTGTGTTTCCTCTTTAAGGGCTTCTACCTGTTTATTTGTAGTCTCCTGTATTTCTTTAAGGGAGTTACTTATGTCCTTCTTAAAATCCTCTATCATCATCATGAGAAGTGATTTTAATTCTGAATCCTGCTTTTCCGGTGTGATGGGGTGTCTAGGGCTTGCTATATTGGGAGAACTGGGTACTGATGATGCCAAGTGACTTTGATTTCTGTTGCTTATGTTCTTGTGCTTGCCTTTCGCCATCTGGTTAACTCTAGTGTTACCTGCCCTCACTGTGTAAGACTAGAGTCTGTATTTCCAGATATCTTGCTTGTGTCAGAGCTCCTCAGAGTCCAGTTGTCTCTGTGGTCTTATGATCCTAATTTCCTGGGTGGAAGAACTCCTGGGACTCAGGCCTCCTCTGGGATCTGGAAATCCTTCTGCTCTGGGTCCGGTGGTTCCTCTAGGATGGCTCAGGATACGATGTCTCCACAAGTGCAAACCAGCTAGGTGTCTGGTGCTCTGAGTACAGAGGCTCCTCCGCTGCTCTGGGTGCAGTTGCTCCTCTAGGATGGCTCAGGATTCAGTATCTCCACAGGAGCAGACCAGCTCTGTGTCTGCCCCAGACAGAAGGACCAGGCAGGGGTGGAAGAAAAGTCGGGCTTGAATTCTTAATGACTGAAGTAAATCCATATGATGAAGTAGTGACTACATTTTTAATTAACTGGATAGATGAATTTAAGAACTATTATTTCAGTTTTTGTTATTAAAGTCTTTCTGTAGCTGTCATGGAGTTAAACTATCAATCTTGTCATAAACCATTCAACAGGAAATTTTAAAAAGGGAAAATTAATACTTTACAGAAAATATAAGAAATTTTGTGTTCTTCAATAAATATGAATTGAGGACACATACATGTAATTTAGAAATTGCAAACATTAGATATAAAATAGAAAACATAGAAAATATTTTTAAATAGAATGTAAAATTAATAGTACACATTTAAAACCTGAAGTTGCAAAAAGAAGAAAATTCACATGGGTAGGTTTTGAAAAAAAAAATAGTTAGACTCTAGAAAAATAAGAATAGGAAGATCCAGAAGTTGTAGATTCACAACTAAATTATGCCAGATTGTCTAATAGTCATTTACTGACCATCTCTGGGCTTAAATATTAACCTGCTCTCAGCTCAAACATTTCAAAGAAAATTTGGATAGACCATTCCTATCTATGTATACTAAATCAAAGCTAGGAATGGCATCAGAAGGCATATCAAACCTCTGTCAAAGGTTTGCTTCCTTTCTGTAGCATACTTACTTGTAGTTTCTGGATATATGGGCAAATATACTCATTTATGTGTTCCCAGTTGTTCTATCACTAATTAAAGTGGCTGTAACTCCTTTACCGATGGAGAATGTTACTAGGAAAACAAATTTGTTCTCATAGAATATAGTCACTCATTTTTGACTGAAAACTAAATTATTGTACCTTTGAGTGATAAGAACTCTCTTTTTATCAACAATTTAAATGAATCAACTATTGAATATATTGGGTCACTTACTGGATTTTATCATGTGAATATTGTGTTATACAGTCCCAAAATTTGGCAGCCAAGAACGTATTTCCAAAGCCAAAGCCCTCTTATAAGAAAACACTAAATCTTTTTAATTTTGTGGGGTATTTTTCTAAAAATTTTTTTCATAAATGTTATTTTAATGATTCTGTGAAATCATTTAGAATTTCAATAATGACTAAGGAAGAAAACACATTACCTCAGCAGAAATGTTTCTGATGATTACATCATACCTAGCAAAGAATTGAGCTAGATGTTAGTTTAGATGACTCTTTTCTCAGGATGACAATTTTTACTTTTACTGTATATAATTTCTTATAACTATATTTAAATCTTTAATATCTACTTTTCATGAAAAAAGTATAGGATAACATTAGATTAGATATGAGGTTTCCTCTATTTCTAGTCTTAGCAATTAACCCACTATGTGTTTGTGCATGTGTGTGTGTGTGTGTGTGTGTGTGTGTGTGTAGAATATATGCATAGCAACACATGCCTGTGTATTGACCTCAATGAAAAAGTCACTCTACTTTTCTGGGTTTAATAACAATCTACAATGAACAATCTACCATCCTCAAAGAAGCATTTGTGTTTATTCATAGGATTCAAAATGTGGTTACATTGTCATATGGGTAAGTTGTTAAGATGTACACATTTCTCTTTTCTTCATTTTGCATCCACAAAATTAAGATATATATATATATATATATATATATATATATATATATATATATAATGTGTGTGTACTCAAAATAAATATACATGTATAAAGCATCATTTTTAATTAATTATTTTATTTATTTACAACCCAAATGTTGCCCACCCTCCTGCTCACTCCAAAACTTCACCCTATCCACCCTTCCCTTAGCCTTTGAAAGGGTAACCACTCTGGGCATCCCCCTTATCTGGAGCATCAAGTCTCTACAGAATTAGGTGCATCCTCTCCCACTAGGGCCAGACAAGGCAGTCAGTCCCCTGCTACTTATGTGCTGGGGGCATCAGACTAGCCTATGAATGGTTTTTGGTTGGTGGCCTAGTCTCTGGAGCTCATCACGGTTCAGGTTAGTTAACACTGTTAGCTTTGCTATGGGTTGCCACCCCATTCAGCCTCTTTAATCCTTTCCTAACTCTTCCATAAGGGTCTCCCTCTGACCTCAGTCCAAAGGTTGGCTGTAAGTACCTGCATCTGTCTCAGTCAGCAGCACATAGAAGCTCTCAGAAGAAGGCCATGCTAGGCTCCTGTCTGTAAGTACAAAATGGCATCAGTAATAGTGTCAGGGTTTGGTGCCTACACATGGGATGGATCCTAAATTGGGTCGGTAACTGGCCAGCCATTCCCTCAGGCTCTGCTCCATTTTTGTCCCTACATTTATTTTAGACAGGAGCTATTCTGGACCAAAAATGTTAAGGTTAGGATGATATTCTTATCCCTATCCGGGGGCAAGTGTACAGGAGGTGGGCTTTTCAGGTTCAATGATCTTACTGTTGGGCTTTTTGGTCAAGGTCACCTACATGGAACCCTGGTCACCTCTCACATACCAAGTCTCTAGGACTCTCTAGAGGTTCCCCTCACCTCCCTAGCCCTGGCAGCTGTATATTTCCATTCATTCAACTGTCCTGTCCCTGTCCCGTATCTTCTTTTCCCTCCCCCTCTGTCTGCTTCCCATGATTATTTGGTTCCCCCTTCTAAGTAGGATTGAAGCATCCTCACTTGGGTCTTCCTTCTTGTTTAACTTATTACAATTTATGGGGAAAATCTTAGGTATTCTGTACATTTTGGCAAATAGTCACTTATGAGTGAATACATACCATGCATGTCCTTTTGGGTTTGGGCTACCTCACTGAAGATAATATTTTCTAGTTTCATCCATTTGCTTGTGAAATTCATGATGTTGTTTTTCCTAACTGAATAGTATTCCATTGTGTAAATCAACCCCATTTTTTATTCATTCTTCCCTTGAGGTCCATCTAACTTGCTTCCAATTTCTGACTATTTGGAATAAAGCTGCTATGAACATAGTGGAGCATGTGTCCTTGTGATATGGTAGAGCCTCTTTTTGGTATATGCCCAGGAATGGTATAGTGGGTCTTCAGGTAGAACTATTTCAAATTCTCTGAGGAATTGCCAGATTGATTTCCAGAGTGGTTGTACCAGTTTGCAATCCCACCAGCAATAGAGGAGTATTCCTATTTCTCCACATCTTTGCTAGCATGTGCTATCACTTAAGATTTTTATCTTAGTTATTCTGACTGGCAAAAGGGTTGTTTTGACTTGTATTTCCCTGATGACTAAAGAAGTTGAACATTTTTAAAAATGCTTTCTTGGAGATTCCAGATTCCTCTGTTGAGAATTCTCTGATTTCCTCTGAACCTCATTTTTGAGTTATTTGAGTTGTTGAAATCTAACTTCTTTTATTGTTTGTAAATTTTGTATATTAGCCCACTGTCAGGTGTAGGGTTGGTGAAGATCCTTTCCCAATCTGTAAGCTGCAGTTTTATTCTATCGGCTGTGTTCTTTGCCTTACAAAAGCTTTTCAGTTCCATGAGGTCCCACTTATCAGTTGTTGATCTTAGGGCCTGAGCCATTGGTGTTCTCTTCAGGAATTTATCTCCTGTAACATGTGTTCAAGTGTATTTCCTACTTTCTCTTTTGTTAAATTCATTGAATTTGGTTTTAGGTTCAGGTCCTTGATTCACTTGGACTTGACCTTTGTGCAGAGTGATAAATACGGATCTATTTGCATTTTTCTACATGCAGACCACCAGCTAGATAACCACCATTTGTTGAAGCTGCTTTCTTTTCTATACTGTATAGTTTGGGCTTCTTGATCAAAGATAAAGTGTCCATAGGTATGTGGGGTTTTTTTCTAGGGCTTTGATTCTCTTACATTGATCAACCTGTTTTTTTTCTCTGCACCAATACCATACAGGTTTTACTTATACAATAAAATTTTTTTTACAATTAAATTTCATTTAGGTGAGTGTGAATTAAAAATGATCAAAGCAAAAAAAAAAAGTCACTACTTTCTGGTGTAATTTAAAAGAGAAACTTTCTTAGAGTCAAGAAAGAGGAGATAAGAAACTTACAGAAGAAAACAGAAACTCCGAGCAGTTTGTAAAGCTTTTCTCAATTCTGACCCCAAGTAGTGGGAGGAGGAAGGGATAGTGCCTTAAACACCAGATATGTACAGAGACTTCAGTCAGCCATACTCATAGGCAATGAATGGGTAAACCCAGGCTTAGGAAAACCCTATGGTTCCTAAGACTTTTTTGAACCACATGGGCTCTATTAGGAAAGGAACTCCACTGCGATCTATAGCATAGCAGAGGCATTATTCAGTTGAGAGAGTTATTGGTTAAAAGTAAGCTATTCTGGGATCAGAAAATGTTGAGTAATACACTTGAAGTGTGTTCCTTTGTAAACCTTGTGCCATAAAACAGTGCCAGAGATTTAAATGTGATTTATGAATTGTCATATTTATACAGTGGTAGAAAAAGAAATAAAATTTTAGCCAAACAGACATGATCTAAGTAACTTTTTAACAACAAGACTAAGCAAAGAGATCTGGGTGCATTTTTAAAACTTTAAAAAAATAACTCTTTATTCATTTAAATGATGAACCTTTCCCAATCCTAGGAGAGATATGGACTTCCAGATACAGGAGGTATTTAGAATCCAAATAGACATTAACAAAAAAAGAAACCCTTTGCACATTATAATGAAACTGTCACAATTATAGAACAAGAAGGAACACTGAGAGTTAAATTAGAAATGTCAGTCAATTTATAAAGGAAACTTTATGAGTGCAGCAGTTATTCTCTATAGTTGATATAAAAACCAATAGGTCAATGATGGGTACATTCAGAATCCAAAAGAAAACTAATGCTAAATTCTTTGTTACTTACTGTCTCTTGAGAAATTATAGTTTGGCATCAAAGGAGAAATAAAGACAACCTATAGTCATTTATTGTAGCAGAATTATTGATCAAATGTGAAAACATTGTAAAGATACTTAAAATGAATCTGCACATTGAAGAAGTGATATAAAACAATCACAGAAGCATGGGAATAAATCTCAATGAAAGAAACAACAGACAAATAACAGTAATAAACAAACATCAATAATTTGACAAACTATCAAATACCTAAGATCAATAAGGAGAAAATAATAAATAAAAGACAATTCAGAAAAGGAAGAAAATAGGAAAATGGCAAAAATTCATACATAATAAAATAAATAATAATGACTAATATAAATAATCTTGATTCTTCAATGAGCAAGTAAAGATGTCCTGACTTAATTTTTAAAATAGGATTAACAGTGTTTTGCCATCAAGAAACATACTTCATGGGCAGAAACATATAAAGACTAAAAATCTAAGGAATGAAAATATTATTCTAAGGAAATTATTTCAGAAAAATAAATCTTTTGTTTGACAAAGATGACTATAGGACAAAAATATCAGTCAGTAAAGACAAAGAGAGTCTTTTCATGTTGGCAAAAGAAAGTATCCTCCAAGAAGACAAAGAAACACAAATAAATATAGACCATACATCAAAACACCCTATATTTTATCACTTTTACATATAAGGGTCAGGCAGGTTGGACCATAATAGTAATGGTGATCTCAACAATATCCTTTCATCAATGAAAGCACCATCCTGCCAAACAACAACAAAACCACACATAAACTACAATGGAAATATCCTAACGAATACCTATGAACATTTCCAACCACAGCAATAGGAGACACACTCTCTTGATTTTCAGATGGAATTTTCACAGAGTGCATCCAAGAAGGACACAATGTAAGTCTTTATAAATATAAGACCATTGAAATATTTTAGATTATTATGATCATAGCATAACTAAACTGGAAATCAGAATATACTGAAACTTCAGAAAATGTCCAATGCATATAGACTGAATAATACTGATTTAAATAACAGGAAGTGTCTGAAAATATTAAGGGAGGAATTATAAAAATCTTGGCACCAAATGCAAATGGAAACAAAACATATCAGAACCTTTCAGAGATATTAAAAAAGGTTCTAAGATAAAATGTTTAAATCTATCAATGATACGTTTTCCTATGGCTATGGGAATATGATTATATTGGCAGTACTATGCCTAGAAAATAGCAATACACACCTCATCTTCCAGTTTTTTACTCTGATCTTTGTCCTCTCTTCTGTGTTGTTTCCTGAGCCTTAATAGAGGAGATATGACTGTCCCCCTCAGGGCTGAGTGGTCCATCAACACTTCTCAGTGCCTTGGGTTGGTCTCACTCTCGAGTTAAACACGTTTTATGCCAGACAATTTTCTATATTTAAGACTGTAAACAGCATTTGCCTATCAATATTAATATAAATATTTAGTGACATTATGACATTTTTGTGAAAAACAATAATCCTTCCCTGATAATACTTCTTAGTTGTGGGTTTTAAGCCACAAGTACCAGGCATGGATTCTCTTTAGTGGAGTAAGACTCAAAATAAGTCTGAAAGTCTGGTTGCCTTCACAAGTGAAAAGATTCATCTTGACTATGGACTATTTATTTGGCAATATCTTGAGCTGTTAATAAAATAGATGAAGGAAGCTGCATATTGGAATACATTTATTTCTCAATTCCTTGATGTCTTGGTTTTTCTTCAATGTGCATTGTACTTTGAGCTAAAGGCTAAAATAACCTTTTTCTCCCTTATTTAATTCTTAAGAGTACTTTTACAGGGTTTGAAATTATAATACTTGTCATTTACCTTTTGTTATTATGTGGTCATGGACCAGTCCAATTCTGTAAGATAGATTCACAATGTTCTGGAAAAAATATTCTTCTGTATTAGCAAGGAATTAATCATGTCATCTTTGCTCTAATTTCACTAAAGCCAAAATGTCCTTCAAGGTTTTTCTACTAAATGTTATTTTTCCCTGAGACTAAATCTTCTGGGTACCCTGTTTTCCATGTTCTCACAAGTGCTTCATAGATGACATCATCACTAATGATGAGAATTTTCTGTCCTTTTTGTTATTTTCTGCATAACTGTAAGTACCTCCATCTATTTCTTCATGTACCCAGTTATGTGTAGCCTTGATCTTATACTACTCTGCTAAGTGTGACATTGAACCTAGCGGTATAACCCAGTTACACCCCAAGTATCAGGTATATTGTCAAGAATTTCTGTCCACTCCAGAATTTACAATACTATAATACTAAAAAGAAGGCTACATTTATTTTAAGATATTATATGTGTAAATTATTCATAGTAAATGCTTTTCACTTATGTACTCACATCACAATTAAATTTGAGACAGACAGAGAGACAGACAGACAGACAGACAGAGAGGAAGAAATGAAGAAAGAGACAGAGAGATAGAGAGACATGGTTCATCCTGGTGTTAAGTATATTTCATTTTTAGTTGCATGTGTCTAAGTGAATAAATGCTCCAGTACTCACCGAGAGGTCAGAACATATTTTATGGTTGATTCTCTTCTCTCCTGTTGGTGCTGGGGAAGAAACTAGTGCCATCAGGCTTGACACTAATACCTTTATCCACTAAACCACCTTGCCTGGGTAGGAGTATATCAAATTACATCTCATGCCAAATTATGTAAAATAGAATATTTGAGATGTAACACTTGGTATTCTCATTTAATTCATAATTAGATGTGCTGTAATGCATTATGAAATAGTTATTTGTCAGGAAATTCTTTATTTTTATGACTACTAATTTTTCATATCCCATTTTTTTAAAAAATGCATGCACTGTGTACTTTATAACCATAACTGCCACATGTCTTTCCTTTCCACTTAATAGTAAAAGAGTTTGAATGAACACTACCTCCTTTCAGATAATTTAAAATGTAGATTTCTATATATTATTTGAATAATGTGAAAACTAATTTTGTATTATATTTATTTCTTATAGTAGTGATTATATATCTATAATTACAGTAAATATATATTTATTCACGACAAGTTCTGTTCAAATTTGGTATTCAAAATAGCTACATTTTCGGTAACCACAAATCAAAATAAGATCCAAAAATGCCTTTCTACAGGAGAAAAATTAAAGTTCAAAATAACTAGATAGCAAAATTTTAACAGTGTATTATTCCTTCTAGTGCGGGCTGACCTAATGTTTCAGACTGTGTTTGCTAGGCATAAGGTCATTTATAATGCTCTTCATTGAACATCCAAAGGACAATTTTGTGAAATTCTCCCATATGTTTTAGTCTTTCTAACATTAGTGACCCTTTGCAGGATGACTCTTCCATCTACATGTGAAAAGTGCTGCATTTCCTTTAGCAATTTAAATTGCTTTTAGCAGGTCAGGTCATTTCATTTAATAGTTCCACATTACTTTATTCAGCTTTCAACTCTTAGAAACACAAAAACGTTACACTCCAATTCTCCTTTTCAGAGGAACTTAATATTAAGTTTGTATGGTTAAAAATTATTTCTGGCGTACATTCTTTTTCTGTCATTTTTGAATGTTCCTAACACTTGATTTTAAATTAAAACTTGGATGAAAGTTAAGAAATCCAGGTTTTAAATCTGTTTGATGGATAAACCTTTGTCCTTTTCCTATGGGTTTTATTACCTCAAAAAATGTTAGGTTATTCAATTATTGCTATATTTAAGTAGCATGTAATAAAGTGCAGTCTGTAGAGATGATTTTGAATAACTTACCACGTAAAAAGATTTACTTTATTTTCTATTGACATCACTTTCCGAGTTTCCTCTTCCTTAAAAAGTTATAGAAACTTACGATGAGTATCCATCAATTCTATGAGTTTTTATTACATTGTCTTTGTGAGGTAACTAAGGCCTAGTATAAATACAGACTTCCAGAAGCATACATCACAGTCTTTCCTATATTAAATATTACTGGAAATCTCTTCCTATGTGATGGTGGGATTACTGTCTAATTATTATGTCTTATCTGAACTCACGAACTTAGCCAATGAGTGTTGAGAGTGTTCTAGAACAGGGATACCCAGTGTTAGCCAAATTTTGCCCATTCTATAGAACAGGGAAAAGATTGCCTGTCTAAGTAAGAGAACAGACTGAAATGGGAGGCCAGACAGAGAAAAATGCAGGGTGGGAGGAGGAAGTAGAGTTGGGAGAGTGTGGGAATTCTATGGGACTAGACATTTTATAAACCCCATCCTCCTGTCCTCTAATTCTTCTGTCATCTCAAACAAATGATTGTACCTAAGTAGGCCTTCTCCTTGCTGTCATCATTCTCACAAGAAAGGAGGCCACCACCGACTTTCTCTACTTGCCTATTGATGCTGTTGATGTTGTTGGGTTATTACATCTACCTACCCCTCAATTTTTAATATGTTGAGTAAAAAGAAGACAGTGGGACTACAATAATAATTAGAAGTCACTGTTTATAATTTTATACAAAGTATATATGACATCTTGGGACTCTACAAATTTAAAGTAACTTTCTATTTTTCCATAATTTATTAAAGTTTTTGTCTATTCTATGTTAAAGGTTTACCAGATTTTTAGCATTTATCTTTTTAATATTATCATTCAAGGGTAAGTTTTAGCAGATTTACGTTCACAGGCAAACTGAAGAAGATTAAATGTCTCATGTGTGAACTACCTCTGTACTTTCATAGGTACTCATTATCAATGACCCCTACCAGAGAAGTGTACCTGGTAAAATGCTGAGTCTATACCAAGACAGATCATAATTGAGCAAAATTTAAAGCTGGTATTATGGTAATCTCCTGACATTATGCTTAGGTATAAAATTATATAATAAAATGTATCCACAATAAAAATTTCAATAAAGAGTGTTTCACAGACTTTTTACCTACCCTACTGCTCTTTCTTACACACTTCAACTTTTAATAAGTAAGCAGTGTTCTTTTTATGGTTATATTTGTCCTCACAGCTTCATTTATCTGACTATGGACACCTTAGCTAATACTAGATCTTTACCTTCAGTTCTACCAAATAGTCTAATTCCCTATCTCTTCCCTAGCTCTGCAGCAGACAACCTGCAGAGGCCTCCCCTTCCCCACCTGTTCCCACATGCAGTAGACTATACAGATCTTACCCTCCTAACCTGTCTCCCACCTCTGGTCACTTTATCCCACTTCTCAACTTCAGCAGATACTCTCTGCAAAGTCACAGGCTAAAATCAAATGTCATTTCTTTCCTGGCTCCTCCAAAGTCAGTTTTTCAGTCTCATCTCTACCACTGTAGCAGACCACCTCCCGAGACCTTGCAGTGGCAGTTTCCTTTGTCCTCATCTTCAGTGGATCCCAAGGATTTTCCCTTTTTAGGGTCTTGGCCTCCCTACAATGACCACTAAAATTTATCCAGACCCTGACTCTGGGAGTCACTTCCCTGAATCCATGAGGCCACTCTGGTGAGGGAAACAGGTAGGTTAACTGCAGATCTAGACTGCTCCCTCCATTCTTCCAACTCCAGTTCCCAAGTCTCATTCCCACCTCTGCAGAATCCTACCTCATCTCTCCTGTATCCACCGACCAACCACTCCTTTATTCACTCCTCCCATTGGTTTGTCCCACTTCCAACACAAGAACTGTGTTGAGGAAGCAGAAAGAGTGTAAGAGCAAGAGGGAATGGAGGACACCAAGAAAATAAGACCCTCTAAATCACCATGATCAAAGCTCATATGAACTCACAGAGACCGAGGCAACATGTAGACATTCTGCAAAAATCTGCACCAGGTCCACTTCATGTATATTATAGCATCAAGTTTGGTGTGTTTTAATGAGATCCTGAGTGTGTGAATGAGTGGGTCTCTCATTCTCATGTCTTTCTTGGGTTTTTGTGGATTTATCTTGTTCAAATTCAATGTGATAGTATTATGATATTATTTGTTACATTTTATTTTATTATATTTTTAAAAACTGAATGAAATGAGTAAATGGATGAATAAAACCTAACCACTAGGGAAATATTAACAAAAGAACTGGCATTTATACGTTCAGGGAGAGGGAAAATCTCTACTTTCAATAGCATGGCACTGGGTATATCAACCACTGCAGGTAGGTTTTATGTTTAGGAGTGGTTGAGCAACATTAATGAACTTCACAGGTGTTTGCTTATCTGTTTGTTTGTTTGCTTGTTTGTGAATGCTCTCCTTTGGTTATGGTTTCATAGTTTCTTTTACTTTTTTTTCTTTTTCAGTGGTCTATTTTGATTTCTTGATTTTTGTGGCACTTTATAAAAGAATGTAAAAGTTGAATAGGTAGTAGGGGGAAGAGAATATAAAAAAATATTGGGAAGGGGAATAATTTGATCAAAAAATATTTCATTAAATTATTTTAAATAGCAGGGCAGTAGTGGTGCATGCTTTAATCCCAGCACTTGGTAGGCTGAGGCAGGCATATTTCTGAGTTCAAGGCCAGCCTGGTCTACAGAGTGAGTTCCAGGACAGCCAGGGCTATACAGAGAAATCCTGTCTCAAAACCTCCCCTCACACACTCCCAAATAGTCATTTTAAACAATAAAAAATTAAAAATCCAATTATACATATTATCGAAGACTATCCGTAAGAGTACCATGATTAGACTTAAAAGTGAAGTAAGTCACTGTGCTAGCTACATTAGTGCCAAGATATAGCCATTAAGAGTGCGAACTCACAGCAGCAATGGATAATGATACAGGAGTTGGACAAGAATAGCTCTGGGTTGAATGGTCTCTTTCATTGTCTAACAATTAGCTACTGAGAGTTGCTGGTAAATTCTATATCATTGAATGCAGCTATATTTCCACTAATGACACCACTGCACTCCAAAGGATGAATTTAATCCAATAACTATATACCTGATTCTGATAGATAACAAACCAAAACCAAAAGTTGTTACTCTATAAGAATCTTGTAAGAAAGAGAGGTAATGTTGATATGGATGGTTGTAGATAAGACAGAGTTGTGGAAAGAAAAATCAGAATATTGTATGTAAATAGAAAAATGTTCAAAGAACAAATAAAATGTTATGGTTTAAATAGACATGGCCACCATAGACTCATGTTTGAATGCTCGGCCCATACAGACATGCACTATTAGGACCTTCGTGGAGGAAGTGTGTCTCTTAGGGATGGACTTTGGGGTTTCCTATACTCAAGCTATGCCCAGTGTGGTAGATATTTCCTATCTGTCATCTTCTGATCAAGATGCAGAACTCTCAGTTTCACCGTATCTGCCTGGATGCTGTCATGCTTCTCACCATAACAATAATGGACTAAGCCTCTGAAGCTGTAATCTAGTTCCAGGTAAATATTTTCCTTTGTAAGAGTTACCTTGGTCATGGTGTCTCACCACTGGAATAAAACATTAACTAAGACACATAATAAAAAGAATCAATTAGAGGCTGAAGAGATGACCCTAACATATACATATTTAATTACACATAAATTATACATTTATTTCTTATATATTTATATATATGTATATATACACTATGCATATTAATTATATATATAATATATGCAATATTTCATAATATAAATATTTATTTAAAATACTTATATTAGAATATCAATTCTACCTGGGAAATTGCATAACATAAAATCTACCATAGAAGTAGGATTAGAGATTATATATAATTATATGTACACATACATGTGTATATATATTCATTTTATTATTTTTTAATTAGTTGTTTTCAATGTTATTTCTAAACTTCTACCATGAATATGTATAAACGATTTCGAATGCTATAGGCTGGGATTGTGCTGGTGTCCATCTGTGGTCTCTACTGCCACAGTAAGCCTTGGGAATATCTATGGTGCCTTTGCCATTGCAGGCCATGTGGATATTTGTGATCTGTGCTGCTGGATTCTAAGTTTGTGTCCATGATCCCTGATGTTTCTGGGTTTTAGGGACAATAAAGCTTTTGTAGTGTTATCAGTGACTTCAGACTCATTTCTCTGCATAGTTTATTCTCTATAGTAGAGCACTGAAATATTTTCCATTATTTTCTTCTTCTGTGGATATAGTTAATATATTTTTCCAACATAATATTTTATTGATTATTTGGAAAATGTCTACAATGTACTCCACCATAGTTGAAAGAAGATATTTGAATAATGATACAAAAAATTATATGTGATCTGAAGCTCACAGAGTTATATGTAATGTCCTAGCTGGAGAAATGCCAGAAAGAAAGCTAAACATGGACATTCAAGCAGGACAAAAAGACAACATCAAATCAGGTCATTTTTTTTAAGTCATGATACATATTTTAAAAGTATCATTATTCCAGGGAGTCTGCTACAATGAAACTCCATAGTGAACAAGAGTGAAAGTCTTCAAACTCCGTATCATCATGGACAAAAGAGAAAAGATAACAATGGTCAACATAGGTTCTAAAGACACAACCTTAGTCAAGGAATTATCAGAGATTGAGGGGGAGAACAAGAAGGATTATGGGGTTCAGTGACAGATAATTAGTCAAGGAAGACATTAAAGATGGAGGAAAGGTATAATTACATTTCTCTCATCTAATGGTATTCTCGTTTAACAGAAACTGAGGAGATAAAACCACAGCTGCTTAGTAGTGAAGAATGATACATCTTATCACATATGGAGGAGAATCTAATTCATAGAGAGGAGAATTCTTGCTAAAATGTACTAGAATAGGGCTAAAAGTGTACAGTGCACAGGATAACTTGGAAATCTAAATGTCTGGTCCGGGTTTAAAAGTTAGTTCACAGATACATGAGTTTGATTTGGTAAAGTCAAGAAACACTGCCAGAATTCTGCAAGAGTAGAGACAAAATAACTCATTTCAAAAAGTTAATTATAGATATATTTGAAGGCATTTAATTAAATTGTGTCCTGCATAATTTATATACATATACATATATATATAACTAAAAAATTAAATAAAGATTAAATGATACATATATTCTATGTCGTTTACCCTTTCCACACCAGTTGTTTTCTTCTTCATTTTTATTTTTTTATTTAATCTATTTTTACAGTCCATATTTTATCCCCCTCCCAGTCCACCCTCTGATGATTCCACATCCCATACCTCCTCCCTCCATCTTCATGAGGATGTCACCACTCCACGACCACCCACCCCACCAGAAGTCTCCACTCCTTGGAGCCTCAAGTCTCTTGAGGGTTAGGTGAATCTTCTTTGAGTCCACACCTGGCATTCCTCTGCTGTATATGTGCTGGGTCCTCGTATGAGCTGGTGTATGCTGCCAGTTTGGTGGTTCAGTGTCTGAGAGCCTTCGGGGGTCCAGGTTAGTTAAGACTGCTGATCTTCCTACAGGGTCACCCTACTCCTCAGCTTTTTCCACCTTTACCCTAATTCAGCCACAGGGGTCAGCAGCTTCTGTCCATGGGTTGGGTGTAAATATCTACATCTGACTCTTTCAGCTGTTTGTTGGGTCTTTCAAAGGGTAGTCGTGATAGGCTCCTTTTTGTGAGCACACTGTAGCCTCAGTAACAGCGTCAGGCCTTGGGTTTTCTCCTTGGGCTGGAACCCAATTTGGGCCTGTCAGTAGACCTCCTTTCCTCAGACTTTTCTCAATTTTTGTCCCTGCAGTTCTTTCAGACAGAAACAATTCTGGGTCAGAGTTTTTTTCTGTGGGATGGCAACCTCCTCCCTCACTTGATGCCCTGTCATTTTGCTGGAGGTAGACTGCATAACTTCTCTCTCCCCACTTTGGGGCATTTCATCTAAGGTCCTTCCCTTTGAGTCTTGAGAATCTCTCACCTCCCAAGTCTCTGGCACATTCTGGAGGGTCCCTCTACCTCCTACCTCATGAACTTACCTGTTTCTATTCTTTCTGCTGGCCCTCAGGACTTCAGTCCTGTTACCTACACCCAATACCTGATCATGTTCTCCTCTCACCCTCCCTGTTCCCTTTCCCTTCTAGGTCCCTCCCTGACCACTCCTGTGATTGCTTTCTTCTCCCTCCCACGTGGCATTGTGGCATCCTCACTTGGGCCCTTCGGCTTGTTAACCTTTTGAATTCTATGGATTGTATCCTATGTATTCTGTACATTTTTTGGCTAATATCCACTTATTAGTGGATACATACCATGCATGTCCTTTTGGGCCTGAGTTACCTCACTCAGGATGATATTTTCTAGTTCCATCCATTTGCCTGTAAAACTCAGGATGTCTCGTTCTTCATAGTTGAATAGTATTCCATTGTGCAAACGAACCACATTTTCGATATCCATTCTTAAGGTTGTTTTTTTTATTAATAATTTTATTTGCTTACATTTCAAATCATATCCCCTTTCCAGGTTACTCCTCTACAAACCCCACCATCTATCCCCTTGTCCCCCTCCACTTTGCCTCTATGATGGTGCTCTTCCACCCATAAACGCACTTCTGCCTTAAGCCTCTATCATCCCCCTACACTGGAGCATGAAGCCTACCTCCCCTTCTATTGATGTCAGATAAGACAATCCTCTGCTACATACGTATCTGGTGTCCTGGCTCTCTCCATGTATATTCTTTGGTTGGTGGTTTAGTTGCTGGGAGCTCTGGGTGGTCCAGTTAGTTAATATTGATATTCTTATAGGGTTGCAATCCTCTTCTGCTCCTTCAGTCCTTCCCCTAGCTCTTCCATTGAGATCCCTAGGCTCAGTCCTATGGTTGGCTGTGAGTATCTGTATCTGTATTGGTCAGGTGCTGGTAGAGCCTCTCAGTGAACAGCTATATCAGGCTCTTGTCAACCACCACTGCTTGGCATCAGCAATAATGTGGGGGTTTGGTGTCTACAGATAGGATGGATCTCTAGATGGATCAGCCTGTGGATGGTCTTTCCTTCAGTCTTTGTTCCATTTTTGTCTCTGTCTCTCCTTTAGACAGGAACATTTCATGGTTAAAATTTTTGAGATGCGTGGTTGGCTCCATTCATCAACTGGGGGCTGTGCCTATCTACTAGAGGTGGTCTCTACAGGTTGTATCTCCCTTTTATTATATATTTCATCTAAAGTCATCACTAATGGCTCCTGGAAGCCTCTAGCTTCCCTGGAGTCTGGGATTTTCTAGTGGCCAAACCTAGTTCCTCATATCCCACTGCTACATATAATATAAGTTTTTATATTTTATTATGTTAAGCAAAAGATCTTAGAAAGATTACATTTAAAACACAACGTTTGAAAAAGGTTGGAGGCAAATCTTAGCTTCTGGCTATATACAAAAAAAATTGAAATGGTTTGTCCAGAGCTAAAGAAAGATGATCTCCTGGATACTGTCTTTTGACCTTTGTTCACATCAAACTCTTCATTCAGACAGTGATAAGAGGAGGAAGTTCTAGTGTATAGTGCTAATGACCTGTTTTAATACTGTAATCAGTAGGCTCCTTAGTAGTTTAAAATTTAGTTTAAATAAGTCCTAAAAATTTAAATTATAACTTGAAAACACCTTCTTTAGTTTGTGTAACTAGTTTTTTTCAGAAGGCTTAAGAAACAATATATGAGGAATTTCTTTCTATCACTCACAGAAGACTCTTTATTGTTAGGACATTACACTGTTGGAAAAATATACTCCTGGACATAAGTAAGGAAATAATTTTCAAATGCTTCTTCAATATGGAAAAAAATCAACTGAATGTAACAAACTAGTTTCTCAAGGCTAAAACAGAAAGTTTTCTTTCCTTGGAAAAAGAAGAAAGAATAATGCTCAGATGAAACCAGCATGCAAGATGAGATGAGAGATTGTGTGGAAGATGACAACGTGATATGTGCTTTCTCATAGTTTTGGCTTAGCCTGTTCCCTGGAACCAGGGGATATGATGTGAGGCTGATCCAGAAGAGGAGCCAAGATCCAGTGGTTTAAAGAAAATCAGAGAAAATAAAAATAATAATAATAGGAAGAAGAAGAAGAAGAAGAAGAAGAAGAAGAAGAAGAAGAAGAAGAAGAAGAAGAAGAAAAAGAAGAAGAAGAAGGAGGAGGAGGAGGAGGAGGAAGAGGAGGAGGAGGAAGAGGAGGAGGAGGAGGAGGAAGAAGAAACAAACTTTGGTTAATTAACATTTGGTTCTGAATGATAAAAACAGACAGGTTGTTCAATGGAATCTAATTGAAGATTTTCAATAACGTAAATCCACACACCAAAGGATACCTGATTTTTGATTTTTTAAAAAAAGGGCAGAATTATACAATGGGAAAAAAGCATCTTCAACAAAGACAGATGTTCTTACTATATTTTGACATATAGAAGAATGAACATAGATGCCTAGCTATCGCCTTGCAAAAATTCAAATCCAAGTGGATCAGACAGCAATATAAAACCTGATAACACTGACAGAATCTGACAGAAGAGAAAGTGAGAAATAGGCTTGAACACACTGAGTGAGGGAGTCTTGCAAGAAGGTAGCCTATGTGGTACTTCTCCCAATCTGTGTGGTCTCTGGAAGGCCCCAAACATGTAAGTTTTATTATTTGTTTTATTTCTAAAATTTTATGGAACTTGAAATTGCTTCATTTGGTTTATTTAGCTTCTAATATCACTATATAGAAGTTGATCGTAACTTCATAATAAAATTAAACAAATCTGGTTTTAGATACTTCCCATTCTTAAGCAGTCTTTCAGATATGAAATTTGAAAAAAATAAAGTTAAAATGAGTAAATATCTACAAGGCATTTAGGAATTATGCTGACCTAATGTGGTTGTTAGTTACGGGTTTTTCTTCAAGAGAAATGATTTCACTAGCTCCTAGTAATTAGCTAGGTTTCAGGTACAAACAATAATTTTGCTCTTATTGAATATGGAACAGGCTTTAATCCTTTTAGAGAGTTAATGGTTACCACTAAGGTGTACAATTCAATACTAAATCATTAGGAATATTTTGTCATGACAGTGTTTCTCCTCATCACCACAGATAAGTCTAACCCATCATCAAAGAATCATTTCCCCAAAAGATCAAAACCATTACAGAAAACCACAACCAATCAAAGAGCAGAGAACTATCCTATGGTTTCTAGTCAATATTACTATATGTAGAAAGCAATCTTTGAATCTAATGCTCAGAAATCAAGGTGGAAAAGATGGTGGAAAAGTTGTTAAGAGTCAGAGGAACAAGATTTTATATCCCAGAAAATACAGAAAAGCTGCAGTCATAAAGTGTTATATCTATGGTGGTCTGAAAGCCCTGGGCAAGGAAGACGCCAATAAAGAGGCCAATATGGAATGAGAGATAGCTTATGGAATCTCAGCACTACACAAAGAACTACAGACAACTACAGAATGGCCAGAATATAAGTTGTTTTACCAAGGAAGGGACCTCTAATGTCTACCCATTACTGAGTGGTAAGATCTGGAATCAAATGTAAACAAGTGACAGTATACAGATTGAATGGACTGCGCTTATATATTTAGAAATCTATGTATTTAAGAATTTATATACTTAGGAATTTTGTTTATAGTTCTTAAAATTGTTTTAGATGTGTGTACGTGTGTGTGTGTGTGTGTTTGTGTGTAATAACTATTAAAGAAAAAGATGCCAAATCATAGAATGCATGGAAAGAGCAAAAGGAAGAGGGAAATGATGTAAATCTATTTTCATTTGAAAAAATAAAGTAATGTTTACAAAATACTGACTGTTTATTATTTCAAGAATATCCTTTGACATTCTAGTAGTATTCATATAGAAAATTTGAGTACAGAATTCAGTTTTATTAATTATCAACATCATTCAGTGTATCTGTGGTCAATTTTTTATGAATTGTTAAAGTTATTCTAACTCCTTTGCAATTATTTACTTTAAATCATTACTAGTATCAATAAAAAGGGACTTACAGAATATAAGACATTAACTTTTCAGAGGATGATAATCTATATTTTTTCTTGCTCCACATGTTGTCATGTCTCTCCATGGCTATGCTTGCTGTAAAAAGTATATGACATATTCTCATTTATTTTTGGTTTTCTTTCCTATGAGTTGCATCCTATCCAATCAAACATTTCCAAGACCCAAAGAAATAAAATTTGGTTACTTAACATTTGGTTATGAATGACAAAAACAGACAGGTTGATAAATGGAACTTAATTGAAGATTTTCAATAATGTAAATTCACATACCTGTGGAAACCTGAGCTTTGATTTATAGAAGAAAAAAAAAAAGTCACAGGATTGTGTGATTCTCTTCAGTGTACTTACAGGTTTGGGTCTTGAACACCAGTCTTTAGTTTCAATTAAATTTGAAGTACAGAACAAGACAGTTGTTCAATGTGTCTACTTTATATGTGCACACACAGCTTTCTCGGCAACACCTGATAACCCACTTCTCATTGTGTATTATTGTCATATTATCTGGTTAAAGTTCATTATTTATTCATGGATTGACATCTGAGCACTCTCTTCTGTCTCAGTGACATATATACTGTTGTGTATACCAAGTTCAGACTGTTTAGTTATGGAATATGTTTTGAAATTCAGAATTGTGACAGTTTTAAATTTGTTTATAGTTCTTAAAATTGTTTTAGATGTTTGAATTCTGTTGTGATTACTTGCAAATTTTAGGTGTTTTTTGTTTCTATATCCATAAAATTACTTTTGAATAAGATGTGTATTAAATATGAAGATTGTCTTTGGTAGTGTGCACATTCAACATGCCTACATATTTGAATTCACTTCTATCAAATATCTTTGCATTTCTTTTTCTTTGATTTTCAATTGATGTTTCAGTGTAAAATTCCATTTACACTGGTTTAGTTGTTATCCCCATTTTCCAACCCCCTAAAGCCCACATCCCATCTCCCCTCCTCCTGCTTCTATGAGGGTGTTCCCCCATCCAACCACCCACTCCCACCTCCCTACCCTTGAATTTCCCCACAATGGACCATCATCCAGCCTTCATGGGACTAAGGACTTCTTCTCCCACCTATGCCCGACAAGGCCATCCTCCACTACATACACAGCAGGAGCCATTGGTCCCTCTCTATGTGCTCCCAGGCTGGTTGTTTAGACCCTGGGAGCTCTGATTGTTGGTATTGTTGCTCTCCCCATGGGGCTGCAAACCCTTTCAGGTCCTTCAGTCTTCTCTCCAACTCCTCCATTGGGAACTACATGATCAGATCAATAAAATGATTTTAAGTGCTCAATTTAATTTATTCTTCAATTTGAGGACTCCTTTGCTTTTAATTGAACATTTACAGACAATTTATTCTTAATCTTAACACATTTTCTTATTCTGTGGTAAATGCTCTTGGTTTTTCAATATATTCTTGATATTTTGTTACTGAGAATTATAATTTTCACAATAGAACATTTATCCAACAACTTTATGAAATTTAATTGGCTCTAATACTATTTGGGAAGTGATTTAGTATCATTTTGATTAAGGCCGTGAGGCTCTTGAATGTACTCAGAATTCCCTTTCTGCTCATCCTCAGTGCTTAACAGGGATAACTGAAGTGAATGTCACATTGTGCCTTTGATCCATGGCGCAGTCGTGGTGGTGTGACTCTTTTTGTTTTGTTGCTTGTTCTTATTAGGTAATGCACTTGAAAAACTGTCACTGTCCAAGCATGGATGATCAACGAAAGAACATGTTGCTTACATAAGGAAACTAACTTTTTTTCTCTCTCTGATGCATCAAACACCAGTTATTATTTCCCTTTCAGTATTTATCTTTCAATTTTTTTTTAAATTGACTTTTTTAAACAATAAGTTCTGATCATGGTTTCTTTTACCTCATCTGCTCCTGGATCCTCCCTGCCTCTCCAGATTTACAACCACATGCTTTCTCTTTCTCTTAGCCACAGCCAAACATCAGGAGCTGCAGGAATCTTTTGGAAGAGTAGGGATATATGTGTGCAAGCCAGGGGCACTACCGGAAGACCAACAGAGCCAAATAACCTCAGCCCGTTGGGGCTCACAGAGATGGAACCACCAACTGAAGAGCATGCACAGAAAGGACCTAGGCCCCCTACTAAGTTCCAGCAAATATTCAGCTTATTGTTCATGTAGTACAAGTCAGCAGGAGTGGGTAGGTGGTGTTTTGACTCTGTTGCCTGCATTTAGAGCCCCTTTGTCTAGCTGGGCTGCCTGGTTGGGCCTCAGTGGGAGAGGATGTGCTTACTACTGATTAGGTTAAATGTCCCAAGGTGGGGTGGTGCTCAAGGGGAGGGGATAATAAGACAGGGATTTATAAGGACAGGACTGGGAAGAGAGGAGCAAGTGGGGATGCATAAAGTGGGTTAAAAAATCAATTACTGAAAGGCAATAAAACCTGATGAAATAAAAAAGAAAAAAAGACAAAACAACAAAACAAATAACCAAAATCCAAAGCTCTAACTTTCTTAATAATTTTTTGTTTTGTTTTTCAAGTGTGTCTTCTAAGAGACCTTAGTAAAGGAGCACATGTTGTTGGAGTTTCTGGCAATGCATAACAATAGTGTTAATCTTATTTAACTAGCTTTCATCTCACTATCTTGCTTGGGAGATATAAAGGCTAAATATCTCCTGATCTCAAAATTGAATGTAGCTATATGGCAAAAACTTAATTGAAAACATTTCGAGTTTTATATTTATATTGGGAATATTCTTTTCTTGGTTACTTCACAGTCATTTTTATAAGTCTAGTAAAAATTAGTTCATTATCTATAAATTCAACATGGAGGTAAAGCATCTTGAGTTAGAGAAAGGACAGAAGGAACTGGAGGGGTTTGCAACCTAATAGGAAAAACAATATCCAGCAACCAGAATCCCCAGAGCTCCCAGGGACTAAAACACCAAAAAGTACACATGGAGAGACCCATGCCTCCAGCTGCATATGTAGCTGAGGATGGCCTTATCTGGCATCAATGGGAGAAGAGGCCCTTGGTCCTGTGAAGGCTTGATGGCCCAATGTAGAGGAATTCCAAGGTGGGGAGGCTGGAATGGGTAGGTGGATGGAGAACACATTCATAGAAGCAGTGGGAGGGGGATGGACTAAGGGGGATTTCCAGAGGGGAAACTGGGAAAGGGGATAACATTTGAAATGTAAATAAAGAAAATATCCAAGAAAAAAAAAAACAAAGAAAAAAAACACATGGTATAAAATAACGATTCTAGCTTCTATTAAATTTAAAACACTAATCTTCCTATGTTTATAGCCTACAATTGTCATAGATAATTTGTGTGCTTATCCTTGAGAAATAATAAAAGAAGGACTTCTTAGTCTCTAGTGTATCACCACCATCTTTTAAAAAAAAAATAAAATGTCTGTAGAGACTCTCCTTGTTATTTTGGCAAAGATGACATAAAATATGCAAGTTGTGCACTATGTGTGTGCACGTGTGTGTGCACTATGTACGCTTGTGCACCATGTGTGGGTCTGGTGCTCAAGGAAGGTAGAAGATTGAACCAGATCCCCTGCAACTGGAGTCACAGGTGGTTTGAGCTGCTGTGTGGATGTTGGGAAATAAACTAGGACTGTTGGAAGAGCGGCCAGTGCTCATTACTCTGGAGGTCTGTCACTATCTCAGAGGAGTACATTTTAAAATTTACAAAGCTGCTACATTTATCTATTGATTTGTGTCCCCTTCAGCTTTTCAATGTTTGACGGTAACATCTTTTACTAATAATTTTTACTAACGTCTTTTACTAATAATTGATTTTTACTAATACTTTTACTAATAATTGATCTTTTACTAATAATTGATACTGACTGACAGTTCCTTTGAAACTCTTCTCATCATTCCATTTTCAGTCCATTTATTCAAAACTACCGATACCGAGATATTTCACACTACATACTAAGTGTGAAAAATTATAGAATTCCTTTATAACTTTATAAGCAATATATTCAAAAGGAGACACACACCTGATCACAGAAAAGAATAACGAAGACTTGAAACAAAAAGTTAAGCAAAAAGTTAGATTGAAAATATAAAAATTCATTGTTATATTCTTATATGCATTCAAATTACTCCTTAGATACTACCTCTAGTTACATCTTGATGTAATGCTGAACACAATGTCTGAAGCTACAACAGAATTATAATAACAGCCTTCCCTTTCTCACATATATCAAGTAAAATTACAGCTTGCACATTTATAGTAGGTACATGTAATGGTAATCAAATTAATATACATTTAAATTAATTAAAATAGGAGAGAATTTTCATGCCTCTTCTCTATTTCTCTTCTGATTTTGGAAAATATAGGTCTTTTCACTAATAATATTTTTGTGTTAATATGGACTTGGTTTAATTTTGTTACTTTTAAGAGAATAAAACATTTTTGCATTTTTCAGTCCTATTTTTAGTATATTAAATATGGATATTAATGAATCAGCATATCACATGTCTAAATTTTCAGTAATGTTTGTAAAGTTCATAATGCTTTTGTTAAATCAAATGTCCGAATACATCTGTACATATATGTGTGTGTATGTGTTTGCATGCATGTGTGTGCACATTTGTGTGTGTGTGCTTGAATATCAGTGTGTTTTAGACTTGAGACTCAGTTATTTACAGGATTATGTATGATAGTACTGATGTTCTCATTAATATATTAGATTCTTGTAGTGATAGTACATGAGTAAATCATAATATTTAGCAATTTTATATTGATTTCTCTTAGATGAAGAACAAATTTCTAAATATGCGGACTTATAATAGGTAATTAAAATTTAATAGTAGCTTTTATGTGTAGATACTCAAAACATTTTATTTATGTTTCTGAAAGATATATTTGAATGAGTATACAAAATAATGTTATATTACCAATATAAAAGAATACAAAGTTTCTGAAAGTATACTTTCATGGTGTTGAATATGTGGAAAATGGCTACATAGAAAACAAAACTTGTATAGAAACTTTAGTATTTTTTTAATACACAAACTTGATTTTGAATCATGCAAAAGATTTGTCAGATTTAAAAATAAATACTGATCAAGTATTAAAATAAGTTTTAAATGTGCATGTTTAGGTAAATTTGTCTAACTCTCAAGTAAGTCATAAATTAATTTTCTATAGAGAAACTACATTTTCAAGTAATAGAGACATCTTGCAGATATATCCGATGTTCCAAATAAAAATTGCAAAGGGCTGAATCTGATCAAGAAACCTTATTTTATGTGCAAGTTTAAAAATATTTATATTTTTATATTTATAAAGCAACTACCTTATAGTTGTGAATAACTGTACTACTCTGGAAAGCAACATTTTAAAATGGTAACAACAATGATAGGGGAAGCTGAGAAAAAGTTGTACATTGTGAAATTTGAAAACAAAGCCACCAGTTGAAGTCAAGAATCACACTTTCTTCCAGGGAGGAGAGAAACTCACCAGAATCCCCTGCTCTCAGGCTGTTCGGCACTTCTGCCCTGTACATGGTGACAGTTGGCTAATAAGGGCCCAGCTTCACTGACGACAGATGATTTGCTGTAGATTCGGCCCAGGAGCTGTGTTCTTTCTTTACCCCTGCCTCTAAATCACTCCTCTTTTATTAACAAGGCATTTTTTGTAGCTGGTGTGTATCTTCTCTGTCTTATTCGAAGCTTGTGATGGATTCACAGGCCTCAAAAAAAAATAGGTTTTGACTTTTTTCCCCACTCGATTTGATATAATTTCCTTAAAAGTCTGGCAGCCTCTTATATCAAATTATGATGTACTTTACTAGACAAAATCAAGCACAATTGATTTTTTAAAAGCTCTTTTATACCTTAGAACCCCAGAAAAAAATCTATGAGGACATGACCTGCTTAAGCCTGTCAGAAGGTTTATTGCTTGGAAGAGCTTGACTATAAGTCTTCACACTTTAGATCATATGACTGAGATGGTCTGTGAGAGACTGGGTTGGATTTTGACATTCAACACAGGTTTTGACCACTCTCAGCTTCTTTGCCTTTAGGCTAAATCTTATGTTCTGATTAGAGTTTTTGTCTAAGTGTTAATTCGTTGCCAAGATTCCTCTACACCATGTTTTCCCAAAATGATGCTTAAGACTTGAACACTGCCTTATAACTGCATCATAGTTTAGATATTAAATACCTCTCAAAGCTTCAAATGTGTTCAAGATCGTGTTCCCAGTAGGTAGGACTATTCAGAGCAGTTCTACTATATAGGTACCCAAAAATGCAGAGATCTATACCGTAGGGTGAACCTCTGGAATCAACTTCCTTAAAGTGTTCTTTCAGATACTTGTGTCATAACCACTCAGTGGCACTCAGTTGTCTTTTGAGAACAGTTTAGTAGGCTACCTGATACTTGTCTTCTGGATTCTCCCACTAATCACTTTTAATATGTCAATAAAGTATTTTTGTATTAAATGCACCTTTCAAACTATCCGTGCTTTTCTTACTGAGGGTGTAAGTCCTTACCAACTGTATCTAATGTCTCTTCTACAATATGCTTGCTATATTATGCCAACCTGTTCCTTGTGATTCATGAACTTGCTTTGGATATTAATAATTTCTGGTATCTATCGTTACAAAGGAATCACTCATAAGTTAGAAGTTTGAAATAATAGTTCTATTTTCCTCACAAATCTTACCAGAAATTCCAGAAAGTTTTACTGGGTGGTTTAACTTTAATTCAGGTATTATCAGTGACAAAGCTTTTATTGAAGAGTTATATTAGTTCTGTAGAGCTGTTACCTCTAATTAGTTAAAACAAGGACCAAAATAAATGAAAACTTATATTTTTGCAATTGTGAAAGCTACAAGTACCAAATTGTTTCATCACAGTCTTAGAACATGGAAACATTTTTAAAAAAAGTGTTGCTGGTTTCATACAAAATTATCTATTAACTCTTAATAGAAACACAGAAATTAAGCAATGTGCATTTGAGTAACTACCATGCAAAATTAAATAACACTATAAATTAATAACTGAGATCATATAATCTATAATAATTTCACCCCAGTTTTAAATATGTGAATTTTTAAATGTACTGATTATCTCTTATTCTCTTTATGGATTATTTATCATATTTATTCTTATAAAAAACTGTATTATGTACACACACACACACACACAGAGTCATAAAATATGCATGGCTCTCAGGAAACAGAACTTCTTTATTTTTTCCAGCATACTTTAGGTCAAATAATATGTTATCTTCCAATGTAGAGACACTGAGTTCTTTTCAGGTTGAGGTCAGTTTAATGTTATGAAACAAAAGAATCATATACATGACAGTGAGTTGTACTTCTCTCATGAAAGAGAAAGGTTTGCTGTCTAAAACCTTCATCTGCGAACTTATTAGAAAAGTAGTAGGCCAGTTGTGTTAAAGCTATGGGCCACAGGGTTTAGAGAAGCTTGCTGTAACAAAGCCTCCAAATGATTCCTATGTATTCAGAGTAGGAGAAGACAAAGATCTTTATAACACCTCTCATTATCATCACTGTTCTTAAGAAGATCATTGTTAAAAAACCATTTAGTGATTTTTTTTTTCTGTTTGTTCTGTGCTCAGATAACCAGTAAGGGGTTCAAATCATCTCTGCAACTGTTGAAGAAAGCATGGCTCCTCTCTTTGTAGATGCGGAAATTAAAATGATCCTCGTAGTGAAATTTTCTGTGGTTAAGTGTGCTGTCTGAGAATAAGAAATGGTTCATAGAAATTGAAAAGGACAAAACTCAAGCTAGAACAGATTTCTGTGAACTCATGTGAAATCAAAACTTTGAAAAGTAACATCAGTTGTTAACGAAAAGCTTCTAAATGGAAATATGTCAAATAAATAGGCCGTATGAGGTTTTGTTTATAACTTGTTTACAGAACAATCTGATACTTTATTTTGCAATTTTAGTGATATGTCACCTGCTACTGAAACATTTATCAGTTCTCTGTCATCTATCAACCTACCTACGAGTCATCTACCTCCTATCGTATAGTATCTGTCCATACATTACCATATATCATTCATTTAACTATCGTATGTTACCCCTCTATCAGCCATTTCTATCTAGAAATGTTGTTATTATTATCTGCCTATCTTCTGTCTGATATAAATACCGTTTAAGGTAAAACTCTATAGTTATTTGGTATTTTTATTCACAGTTCTGTTTTTCATGAATCATTCATACTGAAGTCCAGATTTTATATAACTTTATCTGTGTATTTTTTATTTTCTTTGATGCCTTAAAAACTATTCCGAATGTTAAATATGACCTTTGCAGTTTATTTTAAGCCTTTTCAGTTTTACTGTTTTAATTATGCACAAGTGTATAAGATGTGACTGTTTGAGGATGTGCATGTAAGGGTGGGTTTCTATAGAATCCAGAAGAGAGAGCTATCTAATTTTAAAATATTTAGCTTCTGTGGGGCTGTGAGAGGTAGCTGGGTACCTGGTCGAGTAGGACTGGAACCCTGGAGACCCTCCAGGCATGGTAGGAGTTCGACCTTGCTTCTGGGTCCCTGGCTCCTTTGACATAGCTACAGGCCCTTCCACAGAGAGGTTTGTGGCCATAAGTCATATAGCACAGGTAGAGGGTGTGACACAGGCAGCAGAACATCAAGACATCTCCATATTCATGAGATATCTAAAGGCTAGAGGGTGTAGCCAATTAAGCATTCCTTCCCAGACCATCTTCCTTGCAAAAGGTATTTAACCTCAAGCCTGCCCTGAGAATACCGGATATAGCTTTATCCATTTTCTGTCATAACAATAAATAGCTTAAGACCATATCTTAAGACCTGGACTACCTCTCTTCTTTGGGGCCTGCTGTGGGGCACCTTGGAGAAGGTTTTCCACTACTGAGCCATTGTCTAATCTCCTGTGAATGACCGCTCTATGTTCCAGCTACGGAGGCCACCAACTCAAGTGAGCAAGACGAGCCATACATGACCCAGCCAAGGGAGTTGTTGCAACCAAGATTCCTCTCTCCTCATGACACAGCCAGAGCTTTTCCCCCTCTCCCCTTTGGCTGTAGGTTGATCCAGTCCTTACATCCCATCTAGGTCCTTCTGTGACCTCTCAGCAATGCCTGAGATCCCAAGGGCTGAGAACCAGTTGGTTCCCAGCCACCTTGGCCAGGGGATCCCCAACTCAAGAGCTCTGGTCCCCTGCAGGGCCCCAGTCTGTGTTCCCTCCACCCACAGAACAGAGCATCGACTTCCACCCTGCATGGTGTGGAGCGAACACAGTCAAATTCCCTCACCACTGCCTCTCTGAGTCGCTGCCTCAGCATCTTGGGGATAGCAGACATGAGACCCACAATTCAGCCCAACAGGACCCATGCCCATGCGCGTATCACAGCCCAACAAACTTTTATAAGGACATCACTTCATAAATTTGTACATTGTACTACTAAAGGGGTACATCTTTTCCCTTAATTCTTCTTCAGGACATTCCGGTAAAAAGACAAGGAGTCTTTTAGTCTACATATAAAACATGTTCATATTTTTTAGGATTATATCCACATCAGTCTTACACTCATTGAGTGTCTTTGAATTCATTGAAAAGTAATCAGGACATACACTCAATAGCATCTCAGAATATACTGTAATCATCACATTTACTCATTTTTTGCATTTTTGTACTATTCAATAATACTTTAAAACATCACACTACTTGTAAATATCATCACCTCTTTCATTCTCATTTAAGTATTTATCTGTTCAATTAATGTATTTTAGTTATAAACAATAATGGATTTCATTGTAACATTTTAGCACATAACTTGGTGCTTTGACACATAGATTTTCTTTTTTTCTAATCAGCTTTAGGATGTAATAGCTAGGAAGCAACAGGGATGTTACTCTTTCTCTCTGAAATTTTTCCATAGAATGGAATTTATAAGTTTGTCTTAAGGGGTTGAATTTGACAGGCATGCTGCTACAATCTCACACAAGATACCATGAATTCATTGCCATCTGCAGCAATAGTTTTAATATTATGAAGATTGGAAAAAACAATGTCAATACACAGAAATTCATAAATGTTTCATTGCAGATATATGATATATAATATATTCAATGTATAATAAGATACTGATATATATATACATAGAATAAGTAACACACATATGTAACATTTTCATGTGTCTTTTATATGAATACATTTGTTTAATGTATGTAACATACACACACATATGTATACATGATTGTCCTCCAAGCAATCAAAATTATAACTTTTAATTATACTTTTTTCAGTACTCATTACTTTATAGGATAAAAACGATTTCCTCATGTTAAATTTATAAAATTAGATGGGAAAAATTGGAAATCCCTGACAGTGTTAACTAAGCCTATGAAAAGATGAACTAAATATTAAATGTTAACAAATAAATATCAAAAGATGAAAAATATGTAAATTTAAAGGAGAGTGAGAAATGGGAAGAAAAATGGAGGTTTATGCACAGAAAGTGAAAATCTAAACCACTTAAAAATTTAAAGAGGTAGAATTTTTATTCCATATATATATATGTATATGTATATGTATATGTATATGTATATGTACTGTTCATGGGTATATATAACTCCTGACTCAAATTCATTACTTGAAGAGTGTCATCTCATTTTAATAAAGATCATGAAGTAAGTATATTACTACATAAGCTATGATAGCACTGACATTTTACATATCAGAAATTAATCAGGCAATTTAATACATTTTTAACTTAAAAGGGTTTCATAATTTTATACCTACTTTAAAATGTAAATGCATTAAGGAATTGCAGTTTTATTGGATATGATAAGCCATTATATGACTTTTAAAAATAATTTTAAAAAGTAAACCGTGAAACTATGGTTAGTAGTTGATTTAAAATGTAAAAATTTTTACTTACTTTTAGATAAAAATATAAAAATACCTTACTACAATATAAAAGTGAGTTCATAATTTTTGAGATACATCAGAATTTGGAAACGTAATTAATTTGAAAGAAGGCAAATATTTAAACGAAACCTCACTGCTGCTTAGGTCATAAATGCTATAAATAATCTCCAAATGAAAAAAATTATATAATACTCTATATAATACTCAATGAAAATTCACACCATTTTCTTTCTTTTATCTACATAATAAAGTTATAAGTAGCTCAGCTTAGTCTTTATCTAAGCTGTCAGAACTTTGATATTCAATTATATATATATATATTCATATATATACAATTATATATTCATATATTTATATATGAATCTTTAGAAAAAAAATGCTTGATATACACTAATCTTCCCAAATATATGAATCCTTACATTCTAAATTGTTTTTTATGTTAATTGGTTATTTTATTTATTTACATTATAAATGTTGTCACACTGCCATGTATTTCCTCCTCAAACCCCCATCCTATCTTCTATGCTTCTTGCCTCTAAGACAGTGACTCTTCACCCACCCACCCATTCCTGCCTCATCTCTCTAGCATCCACCTATGCTGGAGCATCAAGCCTCCACAGGACTACAAGGCCATCCTCTGCTACATATGTAGCTGGAACCATGGATCCCATCCATGTGTACTCTTTCATTGGTGGTTTAGACCCTGGTAATTCTGGGGGCGTCTGGTAAATTGATACTGTTATTCTTCCTATGGATTGCAATCACCTTTCTTCATTCCTTCCCCTAACTCTTCCATTGGTGCTCCGAGGTCAGTCCCATGGTTGTCTGTGAATATCTGAATCTGCCTTAGTCAGATGCTGGTAGAGTCTCTCGGAGGACAACAATACAAAGCTCCTGTCAGCAAGTACTTCTTGGCATCAGCAATACAGTCGGGGTTTGGTGCCTGCAAATGAGATGGATCCCAAGGTGGGGTGGTCTATGGATGGCCTTTTCTTCACTCTCTGCTCCATTATTTGCCCTGAGTTTCCTTTAGACAGGAACAATTCTGGGTTAAAATTTTTGAGATGGGTGGTGGCCCCATCCCTCAACTGAAGACCATGCCTATTTACTGGAGGTCATCTTTTCTGGTACTATCTCCCTTCTGTTAGGTATTTTGACTAATGTCATCCACTTTGGGTACTGGGACCTTCTTGTTTCCCTGGTGTCTGGGACTTTGTATTATTTTTCCACATTCCCCAAGCTCCACTGATACATACTTCTATTCATTTTCCTAACACTCTGGAATTCTCTCATGTTTCTTCCCATACCTAATCCTGTTCTTCCTTTCTCCATCCCCCTCCTCTCTCCCTCCAAGACCTCTCCCTTCTTCTACCTCCTGTGATTATTTTGTTCTCTCGTCTTAGTAGGATTGAAGGGTCCATACTTTGGTCTTCCTTCTTGTTAAGCTTCATATGGTCATGTTCTATGGATATGCTGAACTTTGGACTAATATTCACTTATCAGTGAGTACATACTATGTGTGTCCTCACTCAGGATGATATTTTCTAGTTTCATTCATTTACTGCAAACTTCATGAAGTCATTGGTTTTAATTGCTGTGTAGTAAGTACTCTATTGTGTAAAAGTATCACACATTCTGTATCCATTCTTCCTTGGAAGGACATCTGGGTTGTTATAAATAAAGTTGCCATAAACATAGTGGAGCATAGATCCTTGAGTATGCAATATCTTTCAGGCATATATGGTATATATGTGATATCTTTTGGGTAATATACCCAGTAGTGGTATAGCTGGTTCTTCAGGTAGAACTACTACCAATTTTCTGAGGAACCACCAGATTTATTTCCAGAGTGTTTTACCAGCTTACATTTCCACCAGCAGTAGAGGAATGTTCCTCTTTCTCCACATACTCACCAGCATCTTCTGTCCCTAAAGTTTTTGAACTTAGCAATTATGATTGGCGTGAGGTGAAATCTCAGGGTTGCTTTGATTTGCATTTCTCTGATGACTAAGGATGTTGAACAGTTCTTTAGATGCTTCTTGGCCATTCGAGATTCCTCAGTTGAGAATTCTTTACTTAGGTCTGTATTCCATTTTTAATAGGGTTATTTGTTCTCTGGAGTCTAACTTCTTGAATTCCTTGAATATTTCGGATATACAAACCTTTTTATAGGATGTAGAGTTGGTAAAGATCTTTTCCCTATCTGTAGGTTGTTGTTTTTCTCTTATTGATAGTGTCCTTTACCTTACAGAAGCTTTTCAGTTTTATGCGGTCCCATTTGCCAATTGTATATCTTAGAGCCTGAGCCATTGGTGTTTTGTTCAGGAAATCTCTCCTGTGCCCACATGTTTGAGGTCTTCCCCACTTTCTCTTCTATTAGTTTCCCTCTACCTGGTTTCACGTGGAGGTCCTTAATCCACTTGGACTGGAGGTTTGTACAAGGAGATAAAAATGGAACAAGTTGCATTCTTTAACATTCAGACAGAGAATTGAACCAGCATCATTTGGTGAAAATACTTTCTTTTTTCCACTTGATAGTTTTGGCTTCTTTGTCAAGGATCAAGTGACCAAAGGTGTGTGGGTTCATTTCTGGGTCTTCAATTCTATTCCATTGATCTACCTGGCTTTCTCTCTACTAATACCATGTGGTTTTTCTTACTATTACTCTGTAATAGAGCTTGAGGCCAGGGATTGTGATTTCCCAGAATTTCTCTTATTGTGGAGAATTGTTTTTGCTATCCTGGGTTTTTTTGTTGTTCCAAATGAATTTGAGACATACTCTTTCTATCTCTGTGAAGAATTGAGATGGAATTTGGATGTCGATTGCATTGAATCTGAAGATTGCTTTTGATAAGATGGCCAATTTTACTTAATTAATTGTGTAGTTCCATGAGTATATGAGATCTTTCTATTTTCTGAGATTTTCAATTTTATCTTCAGAGACTTGAAGTTCTTGTCATACAGATTTTTCATTTGCTTGGTTAGAGTCACACCAAGATATTTTATAGTATTTATGTCTATTGTGAATGTTGTTGTTTCTCTAATTTCTTTTTCAGTCTGTTTATCCTTTGTGTAGAGGAAGGGTAATGACTTGTTTGAGTTTGTTTTATATCCAGTCACTTTGCTGAAGTTGTTTATCAGCTATAGGAGTTCTCTGGTAAAATTTTTGGGGATGCTTATGTATATTATCATGTCACCTGCAAATAATGATATCTTGACTTCTTTTCTTCTTTCCAGTTTTTATGCCTTTCACGTCCTTTTGTTGTCTAACTGCTCTGGCTAGGACTTTGTGTGAATACTATATAGAATAGATAGGGAGGGAGTGGGCAGCCTTGTTTATTTGCCTTGATTTTCGTGAGATTGCTTCAAGTTTCTCTCCATTTATGTTCACTACTGGTTTGCTATATATTGCTTTTACTATTTTTAGGTATATGCCTTGAATTCCTGTCCAAGACTTTTAACATGAAAGGGTGTTGTATTTTAACAATGGCTATTTCAGTCTAACGTGATGGTCACATGTTTTCTTTTTTTCCTGTGAGTTTGTTTATATATTGGATTACATTGACGGATTTTCTTATATTGTACCATTCCCTCATTCCTGGGATGAAGCCTACTTGATCTTAGAGAATGATCATTTTGATGTGTTCTTGGATTCAGTCTGCAAGAATTTAATTGAGTACTTTTGCATTGATATTTATAAGAGAAATTACTCTGAATTTCTCTTACTTCATTGGGTGTTTGTGTGGTTCAGATATCACAGTAACTGTGATATAGAATCATAGAATGAATTCATCATAATTCATAGAATGAATTAGGTAGTGTTTCTTCTGTTTCTACTTTGTGGAATAGTTTGAGAAGTATTAGTGTTAAGTCTCCTTTGAAGGTCTGGTAGAATTCTGCACTAAAACCATCTGACCCTGAGCTTTTTTTTGTGTGTGTGTGTGGGAATAATCTTAATGCCTGCTATTATTTCCCTAGGGATTATGGGAATTTTTAAATGGTTTGTCTGATCCTGATTTAGCTTTGGTACCTAGTATCTCTCAAGTAAATCATCCATTTTATCTATAAGTTCCAGTTTTGTTCAGTATATGCTTTTGTAATAGAATTTGATGATTTTTAAAAATTTCTTCAATTTTTTCATTTTTTTGTCATTTTTATTAGATATTTTCTTTATTTACATTTCAAATGCTATCTTTTTTCTTGGTTTTCTCAGAAAACCCCCTATCCCATCTCCCCTAGCCTTATTCCATGGTGATCTGACAGAATTCATAGGATTAATTCCATCTTCTTGTATCTGTTGAGGCATGTTTTGTGTCTGATTATAAGGTCAGTTTTGGAGAGGGTATCACGAGGTTCTGAGGAGGTATATTCTTTTGTTTTAGGGTGAAATGTAGATACATGTTAAATCCATTTGGTTCATAACGTCTCTTAGTTTCACTGTGTCTCTGTTTATATTTTGTTTCCATGATTTGTCCTTTGCTGAGAATAGGGTGTTGAAGTCTCCCACTATTATTATCTGAGGTTCAATGAGTTCTTTGAGCTTTAGTAATGTTTTTCTTGTTGTTGTGGTTGTTTTGTTTTCTTTTTAACAAAAATGGGTGTTCTTGTATTTGGGACATACATATTCAGAACTGATTGTTCATCTTGGTGGATTTTTCCTTTGATGAGTATTAAGTGTCATTCCCCATCTTTTTTGATAATTTTGGTTGAAAGTCTATTTTATTGGATATTAGAATGGCTACTCCAGCTTGTTTCTTGGGACCATTTGCTTGAAAAAATATTTTTCAACATTTTACTCTGAGGTAGTGTCTGTCTTTATTAGTTAGGAGTATTTCCTGTTTGCAGCAACATGCTTGGTCGTGTTTATGCAGTCTGGTAGCCTCTGTCATTTTATTGGGAAATTGAGTCCATTGATGTTGGAAGATATTAAAGATAAATGACAGTTGCTTCATTCCTGTTATTTTTGTTGATAAGAGGTGGAGTTATGTTTTTGTGATTTTCTTCTTTTTTTTGAGAAAATTAATTTCTTAGTTTTTCTTGGGTGTAGTTTTCTTCTTTGTGTTGGAGTTATCCCTCTATTATCCTTTGTAGGGTTGAATTGGGGAAAGATACTGTGTAAATTTGGTTTTGTCATGGAATATCTTGGTTACCCCATCAGTGGTAATTTGGAGTTTTGCAGGGTATAATAGCCTGGACTAGCATTTGTGTTCAATTAGGGTCTGTATGACATCGGTCCAAGGTTTTAAGTCCTTTAGAGTCTCTTTTGAGAAGTCTGGTGTAATTCTGAATAGTCTGCCTTTATATGTTACTTGACTTTCCCCCCCTTACTACCATTAATATTCTTTGTTCTGTGCATTTGGCATTTTGATTATTATGTAACAAAAAGAACTTCTTTTCTGGTCCAGTCTATTTGGCATTCTGTAGAATTCCTGCATGTATTTGGGCATCTCTTTCTTTAGGTTAGGGAAGTTTTCTTCTATGACTGAGTTGAAGATATTTACCAGCACTTTGAGTTGGGAAGATATTTACCAGCACTTTTGAGTTGGGAATCTTCACTCTCCTCTATATCTATTATTCTTAGCTTTGGTCTTCTCATTGTGTCCTGAATCTCCTGAATGTTTTGGGTTATGAGCTTCTTGCACTTTGTATTTTTCTTTCTGGAAGTAAGGAATGTTTTAACAATATCTTCTATGGTATCTTCTATGCCTGAACTTCTTTCTTCTATGTCTTTACTCTATTGCTGATGCTTGCATTTGTGACTCCTGATCTCTTTACTAGGTTTTCCATATTCAGGGTTGTCTACTTTTGTGATTTTTTTATTGTTACTATTTCCATTTTTAGATCCTGGATGGTTTAGTTCAATTCCTTAACCTATTTGTTGGTGTTTTCCTATATTACTTAAAGGGATTTATGTGTTTTCTCTTAAAGGGCTTCTACCTGTTTACTTGTGTTTCTTTTTAAGGGAGTTATTTATGTCCTCGTTAACATCCTATATCATATTCATGAGATGAGATTTTAGATGAGAATTTTACTTTTCAGGTATGTTAGGCTATCCAGGGCTTGGTGGGGTGGAAGAACTGGGTTCTGATGTTGCCAAGTGGCATTGGTTTTTGTTGTTTATGTTCTTGAAGTTGTCTCTTGCCATTTGGTTATCTATGGTGTCAAATGGTTTTGCTGTTTCTGACTGGAGCATGCAACTCCTGAGAGCCTGGTTTTGGTTGGCTTCTTTGGGTTAGGCTGTTTCTGGGTCCAGGAGGGGTCTGTAGCACCTGACCTGTGAGCCTACCTATGGCAGACTTTCTGGGAGCCAAGTTGACTCTGGGTGTGTGTGGGGACAGGAAGGCAGGAGCACAAGATCTGCTCCCATGCACAATTTTGAACTAGAGCAAAAATGTGTTTCAGTCAGGGCAAGAGGTCCTGTTTCCTCAAGCCCCTAAGGTGGTGATATGGGGGTTTCCAGATAGGCCAGGTATTGGAGCGTGGGATGAGGGACACACCTTTGAGCCTAGTGGTTTAAGAACTTCTGTGAGTCGAGCTGTCTCTGGGTATGTACAGGGGATTGGAGCACAGTATCTGCTCCTGGGCACAGTTGTGGACTGGAAAGAAGATCAAATTATAAGTTCCTAACAGTTATCAGCATCATTTCTAAACACCTGATAACAAGAGAAATTACAAAATTCTCTGGATGTAAAAATATATATAAAGCAGGAGAAGTATATTATATGTCAGAATAATTAAAGTACATCTGTGCTGAACAGCATCTGTGCAGCTGAAAAAATAGCCAAGATGAACTAAAAATTCACAATATCCAGTCCTATGCTTCTAATAATGGGTGGCAGATAGCTTAGCCAGAGAAAAATACAAATGTACTAAGCATTTATCCTAGACTAATTTAAATATTTGGCACACTGTGTCTCTCCATGGGGTGTTTGATGATAAGCTCAGTTATTTATGCTCAAATACATGTTGGCTAGAACAAAACAGAAATTTGATTAATTATACAGAGCACTCAATTTTATGTAAAATTGAGGTGTAGTTTATATAACTTACAGGACTTTTTTCTCATTTATTACTGCTTCATTGGAATATATATTCATTTCATAAGACATTCACATCCCTTAAATAGAAAAGAGACTGATTAAATGTACAAATATTGTGCTTCTGAAATTTGAATATAGGAGAGAAGATATATGTACCCAAGAAAATGCATGAAATTCAAGGTATTACCATGGATGCATCACATATTTTTAACAAAAAAATTTATTCATAGTCATAAATTTACAAAAATAGTGATTCTATGTTACTTAAGGTATATTCAGTTAATGATAACCTGAGTTGTTCAAATTGAATATATAGGGTTTTCATGTGCATAAATATATATGTGTATATATTACATAGCAATACATATTTATATGAAGTCTGATTTGAATTCAACATCTACACTAAATTGTATAACCTCACAGAACAATCATTCCTTTATTTCAAAATAATTGATTGAAATTTTGTTACAGAAGGATGTATCAATACTTGATACTGATGTCAACTAGCATATAAATATCAAATAAAGAAAACAATAAACAAAATGTTACAAGATTATTTACACTATGTAAGATTGTTGTGTATTTCACCAGTGAGAAACAAACGTATCTTTAAGACCATAAAGCTCATATGCATTTCAGTAATAGAATATTTTGCTCTTACCTATTGAGATTCATTCCCACATTCTCATGGCTTTCCTGGAACTGTGGACATCATTCACATGTATATAGAGCAAGAAATGTACATAAGTTTTATGTATGTATATATATCCTCGATGGGATGAAATTTAATATTGTAAACTTAAACTATGAAAAAACAATCGTGGATGGCATCACACCAGTGTATTAATTTCTCAGGAATGTTACAGCAAGCTCCACACAGGGAGTCGTTTGAACCAGGAGAATTTTTCTCTGCTTTGCACTTTTTTTCTGTTTACACATATTTGACCAAATCTTAACACATAGTCCTTGTGGGTAATTAGAGGTGACATAATTTTTTTCATTTTTGTCTCCACTTCCTAAATTATTTAGTAATTATTGCTATCTAGAACATTTGCCGTCACTCACTGTAATACCTGAGGATACTAAAGTTGAACGTGGTATAGTATTTCTTACAGACTGTTCATTTATTTCCCAAGTCCCTGGTACCCTCTTCCACTTTCTATAAATTTTTACACTACCACTTCTTTCTTTCTGAAATCACCTTTTCATCTTTTTCTCGACAGATTCATACATACATCTGAGGTGTGCACCCTGCGCCTGAGAAATAAGAAGTCTCTTACAAATTGATATTCATGTCTTAATGATGGTCCTGAGCAATGTGTGATCAGCTTCTCATTACTGGAAAATGTCTTTCATCTCTTCCAAGGGATTTAGGCAATTCCTCCCTTTGGTTCCTTGGCTCAGTATGTAACAGCATATTTTTGCACAAATCTCAATAACAAATGTTACCAAGGTTTAACCTGAATGAGCTTCATCTCTTCTTCAGAAGAAATTCTTAAATCATGATTACTGCTATTTCGATGATTATTTCCACTATACTATTTATTTAGCTCCCTTTATGCAGAAAATAGCCTAATATTTCAATCCCATTTTTAGTGGCTTTGTTAACCATAAATACCATGCAACTTATCTATCCTTTAAATGTGATCATTGTGAAGCAATAATAGTCTGAGAAAGGCTATAGCATATCACTCAGGCATGCTGTTCCTGAAATCCTGAAATTCTGAAACTCGGCCATCTGAGTTTTGCCAAGATTGTTTGAATGGCAGTAACTAAAAGTTAGTTACTCTCTTTCAATTAAGACTTCATTACTTGAGCTTTTAGATGTACTCCAGTGGCATAGAACAGCATACACCATGAAGTATAAATTCATTGCTTGTGGATTGGTAAGAATTGCTTAGCATATGCTTAATGTCTATGATGAGCCAGTTTCTACCCTCAATCAAAGTGTGAAGCAACAGGGTCCTGTTGGTGCATCCCATTACTGCATACATTTGACAAAAGGGTCCAAAAAAACATTCCACTCTGAAATCTAGATCCTCAGAAAAAGGTAGGTCATTTCTTTTCAAAAGATAGAGTAAATCTGATTTAGATGTAATTAGATAAAAATCTGGTAGATTATTGAAAGTTCATCCTTATCCCCCGATGGAGTAATTTTGGCTCATTATGACCAATGATAGTAAAGAAAGAAGGACAAAGCAAGGTTCATTAAGAACATTTAGATTTATTTCATTATTTTTCCTAGTACCATGATAATACTGGACAATACTGGAAAATACTGGACAAAAGCTATTTAAATTTGAGAAGAATTTATGTTGATGTATCATACAGTAAAAGTTCTGACATCAGGGGCTTGAGGAACCATCTCATATGTATACACAAGAGGTTCACAGAGAGCTATGATTGCTGGAACTATCTAGAGTTCCCTGCTTCATGTAGTTCAGGACCCCAGCCTACAGGACTGTTCTGCCTCCTCTGAGTGTGAGTTTTCCCATTTGAGTTAAAGCAATTATGATAATCCTTCAGAGTTGTGATCAGAGGCTTAAGTACAATATTGCAAATCCTATCAAACAAATAATCAGTACTATCTATCTCAAAGTATATTTTCTCCTAGTCACCGTTAAAACCGTTTTAATTGAGAATTAAATAAAATAAGAATTGAGATAAATGTCAAGACCTAAAAAGTTGTAACAAAGTTTACATATCACACATACTTAGATAAGATAGTGATGGTTTTGTTTTAAAATATAGTTTCAACAACAATTAGCTGGGATCATAGAATTATTGTGGAAACTATCTTTAAAAATTCAAATATATGAAAAATAATTACTGGCAGACAAGTAGAGAACAATTATACATCTGTTTAGAGTATAGAACCTTACTCAGACCATAGCTCCCAGTGAACTGCTCAGATATTTTACTACATATGGATATAGTTGATGAAATCAAAGAAATAGGTTTCAAAGAAGAGAAGCTATATTTAGTTAGACCAACAAAACAAAACAAAAACCAAGGCAAACCAACAAACAAACAAACACATAGTGGATATATATCACAGCAGATTGGTCTCAAATTCCCAAGATACTTTTGAAAGCAAAATCTTAAGACTGACCTTCAGAATCTACTTTCATTTCAAGCAGCTCTATTTGTGAATGTCAAGAGTTGGAAGAATATAAGTTACTACCATTGGAAGTTTATCATTGTAAATATGAAAGTCATAGTGTCATTTCCAAGAAATATTTAAATTCCTGGCAATTAATTTATAATGTGTTTACATGCTAGAGGTCATTTCAATTTATCCATTGCTTAAATACAACTTTTCGTTTTGTTTATAATTGCATATATTTCGGATTTTAGAATGCTTCAATACATGTATACATTGTGATATTGTCAAGTAAGAATAATTATCATCCTATTATTTCAGATACTTAATAATTTATGGTGAGAGTTTTTAAAGTTTGCTTGTTTAGCTAGTTGAAAGTCTCTGATTCAGGATTCAAATACTCTATAGTATCAGGTCATATGCCTACTATGTAATTGTGACCACACAAGCTAGCTGCCGCTGTTTGACTCTGGTCAGTGTCATTTTATTCTTTTATTCCAGGAGTTTCTTATTCCATGAGTAAACCATATCAATGGTACCTTTTTGTATGGCTGATTTATTTCATGTAACACTATTCTCTTTCAATTCATTGATCTTGCTGCAACTAAAAGAATATCCTATTTGGCTTGGCCCTTATTGTTTTGAATTAGGTATATGCATTTCAACTTATTCATACATTGATGGGCCATAAGTTTCTTTGCTATTCTTTTTCATATCAGATTTTTTCTGATATTTGCAATAAAATTTATTCTGATCTACATAACTTAGAGTGTGAAATGTATAGCACTCAAGTTTTATAATTTGTACAATGTTTATGGTAATTTATTCTCAGTATTAGTTTTTTTTCTGCCTCTACTGACTTTACAACATAACACTTTAGATTATCATTCTCACAGAAATCACATGCAATGTGATTATAGGTAATGCCAAGTACCTATAAGTGATTTAGAAAGAAGAGGAATGCAAGACAAACATTGTGATTGCAGATTGTTTAAACATGAATCTAAGTGAAGACATTTTTGTTGTTGCTTTTTTGTGAAATAACAGTCAAGAATAAATGAAAGCAGACTGATACCATTTTCAACACAGGCCATGAAAATATAAACAGAAATTATTTTTGTCCTGTTACTTAGAAGGCAAAATGAGATTAATATTTCGTCATATTACTTTCAATGTATGCCAGATGACTATTTATCCATTATAATTCCTCAGTTTTCTGTTTCATTGAAACTGTATTATGGATGGTAAGTTTGTTAAGTATTAGTTATTACTACCCATCTCCTTAGCCTATCTTACTACTATTTATTCTTCCAAAAGATTTTCCCATATTATATCATTTATATTCACTAGTTGGTGGTAGCAAGAAACTAGTATATATGTATTCATTGGTTCCTATTCTCCTTCATAACAGTGGTTATTTTCCCATTTTACTGTGCTGTCCTTGACTCTTGTGGTTTTAATTATATCCCCCACTCTTTCACAAGAATTACTGAGCTTTGCCTAATATTTGGAGGTGAATTTCCATCCACTGTTGGATGAAGCCTCCTAGAAGACACGTTAGGTTCCTGTCTGCAAGCATGGCACACTGTCAACAATGATAAGGGATGGCTCTCTCATATGGAATGGGTCCCAATATGTGGGACTCACTGGTTACTCCTGCACATCTTGTAGGTGAGGCAAATTTTCTTTTTCTTTTTTATCTTTGTTTGTTTTCATTTTATTTTTATTTTTTTAAATATTTTATTTATTTTTACTCAAATCGTAATTCATTCACACAGGGGTTATAAACACAAAAGGGCAGGACGTGGGGAAGGGAATGACACTGGAGTATGGGTATTCAGGGAGAGTACAGATATCTTTCAGAACATGGTATTGGCTAGGGACAGATTACTATGACTCTGCCTATGATTCATTTCTCCTTTTCTAAGTGGGTATTGTATGCTAAGGCTACCTATTAACAAAATCTGTGACTACTCGGGCTGGTAAATTTCCACAAAAGCTGCCTGTTTACAATGGCTTATAGCCATCTGTTTCAATGTTTTTCCACAGAGACCCAAGACTCGGTGTTAGTATACATGTATGACAGGCCTATTGCTGATTTTAGGCCTATGGCTGATTTTAGGCCTTCAGTGTGTAATCAGGGCTGTTCCAGACATCTCCTCCCTTCTCTAAGTATACAAGGGCTATGGCAATTCTAAATTTGCAAAGGCGGGGATAGAGGCCTGACCTTCAGTAATTGAAGGGGACCTTGTAATGACTCCAGTACCCTGTCGTTGTCCAGTGAGGCATGAGGGCCAGAGCCATCCCAATGTCTTTTTCCTGGAGAGGGGATACTTTTGACATCAACCCCTATGCAGTCAGCCTTGTCCCTCAGGGAACCCAGAGAGATATTTTTAACTTTTATTTATATTTCCTTGCAGTGCTTAGCCTCGCAGCCTAAGCAAGAATTCAGATCGCCAGTCAGAGGAGGTTCTGGGTGGCCACTCTCTGCTTGGTCTAGGGGCAGAAGTCTCCTCTTTTAGGTTGGGTGGAGATGAGTTTTGGGAACACCCTGGATAGAGTAACAACCTCATCTTGAGTCTCGTGGTCCTCCATAGCTAACTTATGATAATGTATCTGAATAGATTTTGCTACCAAATTATTTATCTGTTGTTTTACAGAGTTAGTCAGCCTATTTGAGGCCCAGAAACAAGCAGAAATAAGCAAAAAGAACCCAAATAATGGTCCCAAGATGGAAGGAGATAGGGTTGTCAACTTTGGAGAGGCTGAAAACCAATTCTTGTACCAGCATTCATCTGAATCTTTCTCTCTCTGATTTTTCTCAGGGCCTTCACTTCATGCTCTCTTTTACCCTCCCTGTCTTGTCTATGTAAAGGCAACGTTCTTCTTTAAGGGCTGTACATAGTCAACTTCTGTACACAGCCTTTTCTATTGTAATAGAGTAAATCAAGTCCAATAAGGATCTTTGCGATTTTAGGAGGTCTCTTCAGACAGCGAAAAGAGGGATTTCTTCAGATAAGTGATGTCAATCTCTAGCTGTTTGATGTTCTTGTCAGTGGCTCTTCAAAGGTTTGAGTAGTATAGGTTCGGAGGCCAGTGTCTGGATTAGAACTTCTAACCGCAGACATCATGGGTGATTCATTTTTACCTGGAAAGGAAAAAGAAGGGAATTCTCATTGAGATTTCTCTTCCCTGAATGTATAAATTGTTATTCATTTTATTTATGGTTGGGCCTGGCTTTTGGGGGGTATCTATTTATGTCATTAATCTTTTTGGTAGCCAGTTAGCTGTGCCTTCTGTGGTATAAAAGAGACATATCAATCCTCGGCCCCATAAGGGAATTGGGTCTGGGCCATTCCTTTTAAGAGTAAGAGGGTCCTTCCCCATATCTGTGGCATAGTTTTTGTTGGTCTCAGAGATGCCAGAGGCAGTTAGCAACAGATTTGCCATGAGCTTTCAGTTTTAGAGAGTTAAAAGTGAATAAGGCATGATGGAGAGTATTTCAGGGGGACTCCTTCTGGGGGGGTATCATTCCCCCTCTTTTGTTTATAAAGTCAATTTATCAGAGTTCTTGTAAAATCAAGGCAGAGGCGCCAACAGTTGCTCCTTCCACACTCAGAGAGTCATGAAGGCCCTATTTAAAGAAGTATAAAACTATATTAATAATCTTTTATCAAAGGACTGTTATAGCACCACCGACAACTAATCAGACTATACAATATATCGATTAGTAATGGCTTCTTCTACTTTTTGTGAGATTACTTCTCTTTTGTAAATGGAGACTTAAATTCTTTTGTTGAGAGCTTAAAATTAGATCTTAGCCAATTAGCATCTCCTAGAAACTTTTGAACATAATTTGAAATAAGAAAACTCTCTCTCTCAGGGGATGGGACTGGGAGGATGTTTGGAGCACACCCTCATAAAAATAGGAGGAATGGGTAAGGAGTTTTGTGGGAGAATGGGAGAGGAGATAACATTGAAAGGTAAATGCATAAAATATCCAATAAAAAAAACAGATAAAGGGTCTTCATATCAGTTTTAGCACTAGAATCCATTCCTTACAGAATTGAAGCAAATTCCTGTAGGCAAATAAGCAAGCGTGTTATTACGGTCTTCTACACTATAATGATTTTATTTTATAGTGAAATTTCATATCCATAAAATGTCTGTTGCTTTTTAATTACTATCACCAACATATAATGGCCATTTCCCCAAATCTTTTCCAATATATTAACATTGATTTCTTGGTGTGATCATTTTTGACATTTAGTAAACTCAGAATAAATACTCAAGATAATGATTTTACCTTTTGTTATCTTAATGGTATTCATTTATACTCTCTCATCTATATCTATCTAACATTTAAATATATCTGTCATTATATATTAACCACCTGCATTGATCTATATTTTATTTTATCATATATCTCAACATATCATGTATCTACCTATCTACCTCTTATCTATCTATCATTTATGTTACTGATGAGGACATCAAATCAACGTTAGACAAGAATAAAAACACTATCTTTTCTCAAACATTTGGGTAACTAAGTCAGTTACAGAACTTTTGAAAGAAAATAATGCCTGATAGCAGATTAAGGAATTTTTACTTAATTTCAGTTTGCTGGGGCTAACTGGATTTGAAGACAAATATTTCCAGGTAAATAAATGGCAAGATAATAAAGACCTTTTTAAAGTGGTATGCTTCTGGCAGGCTTATTGCCTTCTCTTGGTTTTCTGCCCATGATTACAGGAAAAAGCTTGAGTCCACAATTTGGAAATTATTCAAATTATCTAGCAATAGATAGAAAATCACTTTGTCTTCTGAACCTTTAGACATTTTCAGTAATGAGAGTCTTTAAACAAGAACTCCTCTGTCCAAGTATGCATACTTTGTATTCTTTTAATCAGAACTACTTTCTGTGACTGTGGTTTGAATGAAAATGGCCCCATAGACCTACACGGTTGCCATTACTAAGACCTGTGTCCTTGTTGGAAGAAGTGTGTCACTGGGGATGGGCTTTGAGGTTTCAGAAGCTCAAGTCATTTCAAATGGCTTAGGTTTTCTTCTTTTTGCCTGAGAATCCTTATGCAGGTTTCTCAGCCCTTCTTTAGCTTCATGGCTGCCTGTATTCTCCCTTGCCCCACTCCCCATGATGATAATGAACTAAACCTCTGTACTGTAAGTCAGCCCCTATGGGACTGCGTGAGGGTATCATGGGTCATGGTTGAGCAGGTGCCTAGAACCCTGAGACTCTGCGTGAGTACCAGCAGGAGTTCGGTGCCCCCCAGAATCCAGGGTCCTAAAAAGCAGTCATGTCTTCATAAAATTACATTGTTCAGTCACATAGGCCAGACTATAGGCCTCAGGCCCTAGGGATTTACATATTAATGAAGGCCAGAGGGCAGAGCAAATTAAGCATGCCTCCCCCAGATCCTCCCCCAATCCTCCCCCTTTCTCCCTCCCTATATAACTCTGGACTACCCTGAGTTCTGGCGGGTATGCCTAGATCCATCCACTATCAGCCATGACAATAAACCTTTCTGGAACCAAGGACTTCCATGTGTCATTGGGGCCTGCTGCCGCCAAGGCCTCCAGGCCACTGGAACCATAGGATTCCTCCCAAATGTGGGGACTCGCCACAGCGTGGATGCCCCTCCGGGGCCCCACCGCTGTGGCGGCCTCTAAATTATTCCCACAAGCCCCCAATTAAATATTTTCCTTTATGAGCATTACCTTTGTCATAGTGTCTCTTCATGCAATAAGAACCTTAAGACAGTGACTATTACAAGTGAATGACTAGTTCAAGAGTGAATCTCTTAAATTTCCAAATTTTATAAAGAGTTCTAACAAGCAACAATTAAAATCTACATTATATATATATATATATATATGTATATATATATATATACATATATATATATATATATATATATATATATATATATTACATGAGTTAATGTGTTACAAAAAAAAAGCATGTTTCTATCAAATCCTCGTGGTTCAAAAGGGTTTCTATTCCACAGAGTAATTTCTTTTTTTTTTTT
>NW_021604567.1:11346719-11418131 GCF_004785775.1 Grammomys surdaster | reverse complement strand
CACTCCTTTTCGGCTGCATTGGGTGGGCCCCTGGGAAGTGGACCTACAATAATCCCGTCATTGGGCTAACTCACAGCCATCCTAGTCTCTTGTAAATGTTCAAGTTACCAACCATTTGTCAGTTTGGGGTGTAATATTGTCATAAAGGAAGGCTCCCCAGTGTTAGCGGCCATATCAAGGGTGGCCTTGGTTTAGGAAAAAGCCAATTTTTGTTGTGGTGATCAAGAGGCCAAGCTCTCTAGCGAGAGAAATGAGGGCAAAGCCAGGCATACCAGGAACCCTTCTGGAGGGTGTGGAAGTCTAGGGGTCGACCGTAGGGGGAGGCAGGGGAGCTGACAGCTGTGTCAGTCTCCTGCGGAGTCACTTCTGGATCCTCTGCAATTTTCAGCTGATGGTAATGAACTTCAACTGCCTTCTTGATGGCAGCATCAACCTGGTTCCGTGGACGACAGGTCACGGGCGATGATCTCTGTCTTGCTCAATCTTGATGTCGTGCGCACATCCTCTCAATGAGGGTCCATCCGGATGGGTCCGTGCCTCGAGCCCCACGTCTGGGTGCCACTTGACCCGACCGGCGGGTCCTGGTTATTCGTGGGGGCGAGGAGGACTGCAACCTGCTATTCTTCAGAAGATATGGTACACTGCTTGAGTTATGGTCTCCCTGCTATTCTTCAGATGATATGGTACACTGCTTTGAGTCTATCTGCAGTTGCCAAGCAGGATCTTGCAGTTGCCCAGCTTCAGGGGACCTTGTGCAGGTGGGAAAAGGTAGGGGGTGAGGGTAAGGGCGAGGCTCCTGGCTTCTGGTCCATCTGGGTTAGAACTTCTAATAGCAGGCATCACTGGTGATTCAATTTTACCTGGAAAGAAAAAAGAAGGGGATTCTCAGGGAGATTTCTCTTCCCTGGATGTAAATTGTTATTCATCGTATTTATGATTGGGCCTGGTTTTGTGAGGGTATTTATTTTTTTCATTAATATTTGTGGTAGCCGGTTAGCTGTGCCTTCTGTGGTATTGGGCAGGCATATCAGTCCTCGGCTCCATAAGGGAACTGGGACTGGGGCATTCCCTTTATGGGTATGAGGGTCCTTCCCCATATCTGTGGCAAAGTTTTGTTGGTCTTGGTGGTGCCCGAGGTCACCAACATGGTCAGCAAGAGATTTGTCATGAGCTTTCAGCTTTAGAGAGAGAAAAGTGAACAAGGCATGATGGAGAGTATTTCAGGGGGACTCCTTCTGAGGGGGTACTGTTCCCCCTCTTTTGTTTTTAAAGCCAATTTTTCAGAGTTCTTGTAAAATCAGGGCAGAAGCGCCAACAGTTGCTCCTTCCACACTCAGAGAGTCATGAAGGCCTTATTTAAGGATATATAAATCTATATTAATAATCTTTTGTCAAAGGACTTTTATAGCTCCACTGACAATTAATCAGACTATATGATATATCGATTAGAAATAGCTTTTTCTACTTTTTGTGAGATTACCTCTCTTTTGTCAATTAACTGTTGAGGAAGTTAGGGTTTACCTCTCTCTTGAGAATATTGAACAGAGATTTAAATTCTTTTGTGGAGAGCTTAAAATAGTATCTTATCCAATTTGCATCTCCTAGAAACATTTGAAATTAATTTAAAATAAATAGACTTCCTTTTTTTTAAATCCTTTATCTGTGTGGGGTTTTTATTGGGTATTATACGTATTTACCTTTCAATGTTGTCTCCTTTCTCATTCTCCCCCCAAATCCCTTATCCCCTAACCCTTCCTCCAAATTTTCGTGATGGTGTGCTCCAAACATCCTCCCAGTCCCATCTCCCTGCTCTCGAATTCCAACACAGTAGGGGATCCAAACTTTTGGGGACCTTGGCCCTCCACTTTCACTGGAGTCTAACAAGGTCACCCTCAATTCCCTATACAGGTGCGTGAGTCCCTCCCTTTGTGCTCTCTGGTTGGTGGTTTAGACTTTGGGAGTTCTGGTTGAAACTTTTGATGCTCCTTCTAAAAAGGACCAACGCATTCATACTTTGGTCTTCCTTCTTCTATGTGAGTTTTATGTGGTCTATATGAAGATTCTTAGAAATTGTGAGCTTTTGGGCTAATATCCACTTATTAGTGAGTGCATACCATGTATGTTCCTTTGAGATTGGGTCATCTCACTCAAGATGATATTTTCTAGCTCCATCCATTTGCCTAGGAATTTTGTGAACTGATTGATTTAATAGCTGAGTAGTACTCCATTGTATAAATGTACCACATTTTCTGCATCCATTCTTCTGTTGAAGGGCATCTGGGTTCTTTCCAACTTCTGGCTATTATAAATAAGGCTGCTATGAACATGGTGGAGCATGTGTCCCTGTTGTATGTTGAAACTTCTTTTGGGTATATGCCCAGGAGTGGTATAGCTGGGTCCCTAGGTAACGCTATGTTCAATTTTCTGAGATACCGCCAGACTGCCTTCCATAGTGGTTGTACCAGTTTACAATCCCACCAACAGTGGAGGAGTGTTCCTCTTTCTCCACATCCTCGCCAACATGTACTGTCACCTGTGTTTCTGACCTTAGCCATTCTGACTGGTGTGAGGTGGAATCTCAGTGTTGTTTTCATTTGCATTTCCCTGATGACTAGGGATGCTGAACACTTCTTTAGGTGCTTCTCAACCATTCGAGCTTCCTCAGTTGAGAATTCTTTGTTCAGGTCTGTGCTCCATTTTTTAATAGGGTTCTTTGATTGTCTAGAGTCTAATTTCTTCAGTTCTTTGTATACCTTGGATATTAGCCCTTTATCAGATGTAGGGTTGGTGAATATCTTTTCCCAATCTGTTGGTTGACGCTCTGTCCTGTTGACTGTGTCCTTTGCTTTACAGAAGCTTTGCAGCTTTATGAGGTCCCATTTGTCAGTTTTTGGTCTTAGAGCACAGGCCATTGGCGTTCTGTTCAGGAACTTTTTCCCTGTGCCTATGTATTCCAGGCTTTTTCCCAGTTTCTCTTCTATTAGTTTCAGTGTGGCTGGTTTTAGGTGGAGGTCCTTAATCCACTTGGAATTGAGCTTTGTACAAGGAGATAAGTATGGATCAATTTTCATTTTTCTACATGCTGACCACCAGTTGGACCAGCACCATTTGTTGAAAATGCTATCTTTTTTCCATTCGATGGTTTTAGCCCCTTTGTCAAAGATTAAGTTACCATAGGTATGGGGGTTCATTTCTGGGTCTTCTATTCTATTCCACTGATCCTCCTGCCTGTCTCTGTTCCAATACCATGCAGTTTTTATCACTATTGCTTTGTAGTACAGCTTGAAGTCGGGGATGGTGATTCCTCCAGAAATTCTTTTATTGCTGAGAGTAGTTTTCGCAATCCTGGTTTTTTTGTTATTCCAAATAAATTTTAAGATTGCTCTTTCTATATCTGAGAAGAATTGAGTGGGAATTTTGATGGGGATTGCATTAAATCTGTAGATGGCTTTTGGCAAAATAGCCATTTTTACTATATTAATCCTTCCAATCCATGAGCATGGGAGATCTTTCCATCTTCTGAGATCGGCTTCGATTTCTTTCTTCAGGGGAATGAAGTTCTTGTCATACAGGTCTTTTACTTGCTTGGTTAGGTTCACACCAAGGTATTTTATATTATCTGTGACTATTTTGAAGGGTGTCATTTCCATAATTTCTTTCTCAGCCAGTTTATCTTTTGAGTAGAGGAAGGCTACTGATTTGCTTGAGTTAATTTTATGTCCAGCCACTTTGCTAAAGTTGTTTATCAGGTTTAGGAGTTCTCTGGTGGAAGTTTTGGGGTCACTTAAGTATACTATCATATCATCTGCAAATAGTGAGATTTTGACTTCTTCCTTTCCAATTTGTATCCCTTTGACCTCCTTGTGTTGCCTAATTGCTCTGGCTAGGACTTCCAATACTATATTAAATAAGTAGGGGGAGAGTGGGCAGCCTTGCCTAGTCCCTGATTTTAGTGGGATTGCTTCAAGTTTCTCTCCATTTAGTTTAATGCTGGCTACTGGTTTGCTGTAAATTGCTTTTACTATGTTTAGGTATGGACCTTGAATTCCTGACCTTTCCAAGACTTTTATCATGAAGGGGTGTTGAATTTTGTCAAATGCTTTCTCAGCATCTAGTGAGATGATCATGTGGTTTTTTTCTTTGAGTTTGTTTATATAATGGATTACATTGATGGATTTCCGAATATTGAACCAACCCTGCATTCCTGGGATGAAGCCAACTTGATCATGATGGATAATTGTTTTGATGTGTTCTTGAATTCGGTTCACTAGAATTTTATTGAGTAATTTTGCATCAATGTTCATAAGGGAGATTGGCCTGAAGTTCTCTTTCTTTGTTGGGTCTTTGTGTGGCTTAGGTATGAGTGTAATTGTGGCTTCAAAGAATGAGTTGGGTAGTGTACCTTCTGTTTCTATTTTGTGGAATAGTTTGAAAAGAATTGGGATTAGGTCTTCTTTGAAGGTCTGATAGAATTCTGCACTAAAACCGTCTGGTCCCGGGCTTTTCTTTGTAGGGAGACTTTTAATGACTGCTTCTATTTCTTTTGGGGTTATGGGACTGTTTAGATGGTTTATCTGGTCCTGATTTAACATTGGCAACTGGTATTTGTCTAGGAAATTGTCCATTTCATCCAAATTTTCCAATTTTGTTGAATATAGGCTTTTGTAGTAGGATCTGATGATTTTTTTAATTTCCTCAGTTTCTGTTGTTATGTCCCCCTTTTGAGTTCTGATTTTATTAATTTGGATACTGTCTCTCTGCCCTCTGATTAGTCTAGCTAAGGGTTTATCTATCTTGTTGATTTTCTCAAAGAACCAGCTCCTGGTTTTATTGATTCTTTGGATAGTTCTTTTTGTTTCAATTTGGTTGATTTAAGCCCTGAGTTTAATTATTTCCTGCCTTCTACTCCTCTTGGGTGTATTAGCTTCTTTTTGTTCTAGGTCTTTCAGGTGCTCTGTCAAGCTGTTAGTGTATGCTCCCTCCAGTTTCTTTTTGTAGGCACTTAGAGCTATGAATTTTCCTCTTAGCACTGCTTTCATTGTATCCCATAAATTTTGGTATGATGTGTCATCATTTTCATTAAATTCTAAAAAGTTTTTAATTTCTTTCTTTATTTCTTCCCTTACCTGATTATCAAGGAGTAGGGTGTTGTTCAGTTTCCATGTAAATGTGGGCTTTCCATTCTCTTTGTCATTTTTGAAGACCAGTCTTAGACCATGGTGATCTGATAGGATGCAGGGAATTATTTCAATTTTCTTATATCTGTTGAGGCCTGTCTTGTGCCCAATTATATGGTCTATTTTGGAGAAGGTACCATGAGGTGCTGAGAAAAAGGTATATTCTTTTGCTTTAGGGTGAAATGTTCTATAGATATCTGTTAAGTCCATTTGGTTCATAACTTCTGTTAGTTTTACTGTATCTCTATTTAGTTTCTGTTTCCATGATTTATCCATTGCTGAGAGTGGGGTGTTGAAGTCTCCCACTATTATTATGTGAGGTGCAATGTGTGTTTTGAGCTTTAGTAAGGTTTCTTTTATGAAATTCGATGCTCTTGTATTTGGCGCATAGATATTCAGAATTGAGAGTTCATGTTGGTTGACTTTTCCTTTGACAAGTATGAAATGCCCTTCCTTATCCTTTTTGATAGTTTTAAGTTGAAAGTTGATTTTATTCGATATTAGAATGGCTACTCCCGCTTGTTTCTTAGTGCCATTTGCTTGAAAAATTGTTTTCCAACCTTTTACTCTAAGGTAGTGTCTGTCTTTGTCACTGAGGTGGGTTTCCTGTAAGCAGCAAAAAGCTGGGTCCTGTTTGCGTATCCAGTCCGTTAGCCTATGCTTTTAATTGGGGAATTGAGTCCATTGATGTTAAGAGATATTAAGGAGAGGGTGTTCTTGCTTCCTGTCATTTTTGCTAATAGTGGAGACATCGTTTGTGTGGTTATCTTCTTTTGGGTTTGATGGAAAAGGATTATTTTCTTGCTCTTTCTGGGGTATGATTGCCCTCCTTGTATTGGAGCTTTCCTGCTATTATCCTTTGTAAAGCTGGATTTGTGGGAAGATACTGTGTAAATTCAGTTTTGTCATGGAATATCTTAGTTTCTCCGTCTATGGTAATTGAGAGTTTTGCTGGGTAAAGTAGCTTGGGCTGGCATTTATGTTCTCTTAGGGTTTGTATGATATTTGTCCAGGATCTTCTGGCTTTTATAGTATCTGGTGAGAAGTCAGGTGTAATTCTGATAGGTTTGCCTTTATATGTTATTTGGCCTTTTTCCCTTACTGCTTTTAAAATTCTGTCTTTGTTTTGTACATTTTGAGTCTTGATTATTATGTGACGGGAGGTATTTCTTTTTTGATCTAGTCTGTTTGGCGTTCTGTAGGCTTCTTGTGTGATTATGGGCATCTCATTCCTTAGGTTAGGGAAGTTTTCCTCAATAATTTTGTTGAAGATATTTACTGGCCCTTTAAGTTGAGAATGTTCACTCTCATCTATACCTATTATCCTTAGGTTTGGTCTTCTCATTGCGTCCTGGATTTCCTGGATATTTTGAGATAGCAACTTTTTGCATTTTGCATTTTCTTTGATAGTTGTGTCAATATTTTCTAAGGTATCTTCTGCACCTGAGATTCTTTCTTCTATCTCTTGTATTCTGTTGGTGATGCTTGTGTCTATGACTCCTGATTTCTTTTTTAGGTTTTCTATCTCCAGGATAGTCTCCCTTTGTGATTTCTTTATTGTTTCCACTTCCATTTTTATGTCCTGGATGGTTTTGTTCAATTCCTTCATCTGTTTGTTTGTGTTTTCTTGTAATTCTTTAAAGGATTTTTGTGTTTCTTTAAGGACTTCATCCTGTTTTCCTGTGTTCTCCTCAAGTTTTTTGATAGTGTTATTTACTTCCTTCTTGTAGTCCTCTAGCATCATCACTAGAAATGATTTTAGATCTGGTTCTTGTTTTCCTGGTGATATGGGGAGTTCAGGACTTTCTAATGTGGGAGAACTAGGTTCTGATAATGGCAAGTACCTTGGGTTGCTGGTGCTTGTGTTCTTGCGCTTGCCTTTTGCCATCTGGATCACCTTTGTGTTATCAGTGCTGTCTCTGACTGGGGCCTGTCTTTCCTATTATCTAGGTTGTGTCAGAACTGTTTGGGATGGGTTTTGCTGCTTGAGTTAGAGATGAGGCCCAAGATGTGCTCGGTGCTCAGGTGGAAACCGGAAGGGGCCGGGGCTCCGGGTCAGGAGCGGATTCCTGGATCCCAGTGAGTCCCAGTGGGTCCCAGTGGGTCCCAGTTGCTCCCTGATTGGGGGCGAGCACTGCCACCTCCTAGCCTAAGAAACTGCTTGAGCTAGCTTGAGCCACGGAGAGCCCTGCTCCCTCTAGGTTCTGTGAGATTGGGTGCAGAGCTGACTCCAGGGATCTGCTCTGGCACAGACCAGAAGGAACCCACGCTCCGGGCCCTGGAGTGAACTCCTGGGTCCCAGTGGGTCCTAGCCACTCCCTGTTCGGGGGCAAGCACTGCCACCTCCTAGCCCAAGACCCTGCTTGGCACAGAGGTCCTGCGAGCCCCGCTTCCTCTGGAGTCTGCGAGATTGGGTGCAGAGCTGCCTCCCGGGATCCGCGAGTGCTCGGGCCCAGACCGGATGGAGCCTGCTCCAGGCCAGGAGCGAATTCCTGGGTCCCAGTGGGTCTCTGTTGCTCCCTGTTTGGGGTGAGTGCTGCTATTTCCTTACCTGGGATGCTGCGTGAGTTCAAGCTCCTGGGAGTCCCTGTTTTTCTTGGTTTTCTGCGGTTGGGTACGGAGCTGCTGCCTGCGACCTGCTCTAGGCTCGGTCCCAAACTGGAAGTCTCACAGAGTAATTTCAAATTTGAAATTGACACAAGTCTTTATATCTTGATATTTCATTGAAAGTTAGTTTAAAAATAAAGTTTGGTTAGGAGTGCCATAAACTTGTTTTTCAACTTTTAAGCCCATAAGTGACAAGTAGTCTACTTTTACATTATTGATATTTTTCTCTGTATGCAAAGTGTTGACTAAACAAGAAAAGAACACTGTTGCCCGAGGTGTATGATATAAAGACATGGCTTCAGCAGCATGGCTAGCTCTAGCCCTGGACCCAGGAGACAAAATGTGGAGTCCATGCCCCAAACCCTGTGAATAACCGCCACCTCCATGCAGTAAATATAACAATTCTAGTACCTGGTAAATGAGACTTTTAAGCCTTAAAGATTATCCAATGGATTAATATGTTAGCAAACGCTCAATACACAAGATGCCCACACAATTAGAATAGTTACCTAATAGCTAACCTTTTGATATGTTTAATTACTCAAGACTGCTAGAGACCCATAATTCTTCCTCCATCTTTCTTCTCCTCCTCCTTCTTTCTCCTCCCTCTTCTTTTGTCCTCCCAATTCCTCACTCCTCCTAGCTCTTCTACTGTCCAATCATCAGCTCCACTGCAAATATAATAGGCAGAAAAATATCCTGCCACAGAACACAACTTCATTGCGGAAGGGAACGAAAATATTAAGAAGTCTGAACCTAAAATTAGGAGAAATGTATAATAGAGCATTCGAAATTGCAACTTGCTACTGGTAATTTTGGTAATAAGTGTACCTGATTTTTAAACTTAAGTATATCTGTTCAACTAGAATTTAATGACTGATGCCATCAGCTTAGAATATAAGTCAAAGTTTTAGAAATATTAAAAGATTTAAATTATAATTTATAGCATATTCAATAGGAAAGGACTGCATAAAATACAAGAAGAGTCCTACCCGATGAAGAAAAAATATTATAGGTGAAATTTAAATATTTTTTAAATTTAAGTGGGTTTCCAATGAACATATATACACAAGAATTATAAATTGGTAAGTTAAACAAAGTCAAAATGAAAGAATGAAACAGTAGAATTTGGTGAAAGCAGAAAAGATGAGGAAAAGTTTAAAATTTAGATAAGTATATTGGTAAATGCTTGAGATTTTAACTATCAAGAATAAGCCCAAAGCACTGCTATAAAAATGGTAAGAGAAAATAAGTAGATAATAGAAATAGATAGATAAATGATACATAGATTATATGTGAGAGATAAATGATATATATGGAGAGATGATAGATAAATAAATAGATAAGTAAGTGGTAGATAGATAGACAGACAACAAATAGAGACTAAGTAAATAGATATGGAAAAAATAAAATATGATTATACTGTCTTTAAAGTCATATCTTTCTAAATTACCATTTATGTTTTAGCATATGATTTATATATCCAAATTCCAAAAGAGATCAATATTAACCTTATAAAAAATTGTAAAAAATACTGTATTTTCTTTGATTATTTGGTTGTTTGTTTGTTTTTGTTAGTTTTTAATCTAAAACAATTTTTAAATTTAAAAATATTTTGATCATATTTTCCCTTCTTCCATCTTCATCCAGACTCTCTTCTCTGCTCTTCCTATCCACCATTAAGTTCTTTCTATTAAAACAAACAAACAAACAAACAAAAAACCAAAAATCCAGTACAATAGGAAAACTTCCAAAAATTAGAGAAGAAAATACAATATCTTCAAATAAACAAACAAAACAGAATGATAGTAAAGCAAAACAGAACTACAACAAACAAACAAAAATTCAACTCACTGTATCCAAATAAAAGCACACCAAGAAATTTTGGAGTTCGTTTTTGTTGGTCAACTACTTCTCAACATGAGACCTGTCCTAGAGTAATTGATATACCCAATGTAACTCCATTGGAAAAAAATGATTTTCTATCTCCCAGCAAATATAATTGACAGTGCTGTTATTAACCTTTACTCTACTACATAGGTTAACTTTCATTCATTCATTCATTCATCCATTCATTCATTCAATTTTTATATACATTAAAATAAATTATAATAAACAAAGCAAAACAGTATCATCAAAAATTATAAAAAACCAAACCAACAAAAGGAAAAAAAGCCTGAGAAAAGACACAAAAGTAAGAAAATGAATCCAAAAGAATTATATTTTAACGGACACAAAATTTTAGACTTTGTTCTTATTAAAGAATTCTTTATTCTTACATGTATGTTTAACAGTTGAATTCATTTGTGAATTTTGATCTTAATTTTATAGATAGGTAAAATCTTATTTTCTATTTTACTTGAATTATATTTTAGTGAAATTGTAGAGTATGGAAAGTTTCTACATGAATGTTGATTCTAATACACTATTGTAATTATTACAATAGTAGATTGCACTCAATAGCAATTTGCTATTTTTTCAAACATCATTGAATCATGCTCATACAATGTCTCATACAGGCAAACACTATATACAACACATTCTACTTTACAAAATGTTTAATTACACATGAATCTTTTTTGAATCTGAATAGTTAATGCATTTCTGTTATTCTCTTGCTGTGACAAAATTGTCCTATTTGACTAGAAATTGAAGATATAATTTTCTCTTTACTAGTAAGTGTAATTAAACTGATTGTCACCAAAATAAATGTCAAATGTGTTAAACAACCATCATTATGGTAGAATTCATAAAGATTTTTATTTACTTATTTATTTATCTTTTAAAACTTCAAATTTCCTGGATGTTGAATAAGTTTTTAATTAAGATTCTTAGAAAAGAAACCTGAACAATAAGATGTCTCTAAAACAAGAAACTTGAACAGAAATTGGAAGTACCAGTGATGTGTGATGGGGGAAAGAGAGAGGTCTGCATAGAGAAGCATGCTATTTAATTATGAGCACATAATTAAATTCTCACAAAGAATAGGAGTTTAGAATTATTGTGTGACACTTCAAAAAACAAAACTAGCATTGTTGAAATGAGAATATCTATTTTCAATGCAACAGAGGCATTTGGAATAATAGATCTTTCCCTTAATGCAGTACTTAATCCTTTGGAAGTGAAAAGTTTGATCTTTTGCCTTCAGGTTGCATGTATATATGCATCGATTCTAAGGATATTTCTCTGCAGTATGCTGTAGAAGATGGACATGAAGTACTATCATATGTAATGACTTCCAAGGACCACAAATTTGAGATTGAATTATCCTAGAGAGGATGCTGGTACATTTACAAGAGTGAAAAGATTATAATGGGTAGGATAATTCAGTGAAGAAGAATATGAACAATTATCATAGAGTATTCGTAAGTATAAATATTCTAAATTATATTAAAAATAGATGAATTTCTCATTTCATATTCTTTTATATTAGGTGAAAAGTAAGTAATATTGAATATTTTAACAGAGAGTTGGAAAATAAAAAATAACAAATAAAGCTCATCGCTAACACACTATGAATTAATACAGCTGTTCACTTTAATATTTTATTCTGACATTCATAATTAAACTGATTATTAAAATCACAGAAATTATGTATATTAAGGAACTAAGAAATATGTTGATACACACATGAAATATAAAATTGAACTCATGATACTAATCATGTCCATTGTCTAAAACATTTGTTATTCTGCCAGGGCAAATACTTAAAATCTGTTTTACTTTATATTTGTTTGGTTTGATTGGTTCCTTTTGTTTGTTTGTTTGTTTTGTTATGTTCTTCTTTATTTTCCTTTTAAACTTCACAGTAACTTTTTGTTATCTATAGGAACAAATGTCATGATATAAAATAAGACTGTTTAGTTATGGTTTCTGTTGTCCAACAAAACACTGTGACCAAAAGCAACTTGGGGAAGTTATCTGGCTCATATATCCTTATTTTAGCCCATCACTCAAGGAAGCTGGACAGGAACTCAAACAGGAAAGCAAATTGGATGCAGGACCTGATGCAGAAGCCATGGAGAACTGATGTTTTTACATTCTTGCTCCCCATGCCTTGCTTAGCTGCTTTCTTAAGAACCTACAACCACCAGTCCAAGGATTGTACCACCTGTAGGTGGCTGGGTCCCCTCCCATCAATAACTAATTAAGAAAATAGCCTACAAATTTGTCTATAGCTCTATCTTATAGAGGCATTTTCTCAATTAAAGCATTCTCCTTTTTAAGACTCTAGCTTGTGTCAATTTGATATAACTAGACAGAAAAACTGACCCATATCAACTTGACATACAAAGGCAACACTGTAAAGCCACAATGTTTCTTTTCTTGTTCATTCCAAAAATTACAAACTAATACAGTCCTCACAATATAAGACAGGTTACAAAACTAAGAAGTCCCACTGCCTTATAAATTAAAAAACCATAAGTTGCCCCCTTAAAAATATGCACTTTTACTGTTTTTAAAATCCAAACCCTCTTTTTTAAAAAAAATTTTGTCTCTCCACTGTGGACTCAAGTGTTGGCTCAATTGTGGGAGGAAAAACTATAATCTGAATATGTTATATTGAAATCTATTTTCAATAAAAGAATAATAATTATTTCTATAAATATTTTGTGTTTTATATTTTGTAAAAATTCAGATAGATTATTTACATATTTTAAGGAATATTTGCATATTGTAAAAGGAAAATATTTAGATTGATAAATCACTTCTTGCTTGTAATCCAGACCAATGAGACTGAGGCAAGAATGTTGTAATGAGTTCCAATCCTGGCTTGGATTCAAAGACGTGTTCTGGATTGACTTGCTTACATGGCAAATCCTGGGCCAGCCTGGGATATGACAGCAACTTGTCAAATAGATCTTGTACCTTAAATAATGTACGTCAAATGAAACCTATAGATTTATGATAATATCCCCAAATAATCTATTATTAAATGGTTGTTAGATGTTTCTATAATTTATGTGTTTCTTAGCTCTTCAACATTGACAGATGATGATAGATAGATGATAGATAGATAGATGATAGATAGATAGATAGATGATAGATAGATACATACATACTTACATATGAACAAATATACCTGCATAGATACACAGAAAAGTAGATACTAAATAATATTTATCTCAAGAATACTATATAAATGACTATTACTCTTTTTAAAATATGATCATATTTCAATAAATATTTTGGAATTTATAAAAAAAACTCTAAAATATAACACTAGTGATTTTTCTCTGAAAGAATGCTACAGATTTGAAATGTGAGAAAAAATCGACTGAATGGAGATTTAAGAGAGAATTACAATAAAAAAGAAAATCATAAGCTGTAAGATGGCACATATAAATATATGTTTAAACTGCTAATTGAAATCATACCCAGCCTCAAGATAATGGAAAAAGGAAAATATTTGAACAAAGTTCCCATGAAAGGCATCAGACTGTATAAAGGGTCAAGGACATCCTAAATTTCAAATTGTCCAAGTGAAGAAACCATGTTGCATTGGTTTGTTTTCTTTTGATAAGATAAAATAGCACTAAGAAGAAACAGTTGGATTAGGATAAGACAGGTTAGAGTCATGAAGAAAAGTCAGGACACAAATTCAGGGGAGTCTTTTGGCAGGAATTGAATTACAAGCCATGGATAGATGCTATTACAGCCTTGTTCTCCATGAGTTTCTCAGCTTGGTATTTTACATTGTCCATGACAACCTATCAGTGTGGCACTATGCACAAAGGACTGAACCAGCCCACACCAGTCATTTCTCAAGAAAATCTCCCACAAACTTGCCTGCAGGTCAATCTGATGACGACTTTTCTTCAGTTGATATTCCATCTTCCTGAGGCACTCTTGCTTTTGTCAAATTGACACAAAAACATGTCAGTACACAGATAAGCTAGATTTAAGTACTTCCTAAAGACATCTGAAAAGTGAATGGACTCATGTATTTTACAGAGAGTTAAATTTAAAATGATTAAAAAATTATAGAATATGTATGTATTAGCCTTTGATAGTAGCAAGGAAACTAGTTCACTAATCCACATGTTTTGTAATCTGGTATTCAGCAAAAATTTAGAGAATGGAAACACTTAAATTGTTCTAAATTTGGAACAAATGAGCAAGGGAAATATAATTATTAAATTTTATGGAAAGGAAATAAATTTTATGGAAATTTAATAGAAAGGAATGATGAATTTTTCTGTATAAATTATATATATATATATATTTTTTTTCCGAGACAGGGTTTCTCTGTGTAGCCTTGGCTGTCCTGAAACTCACTCTGTAGACCAGGCTGGTCTCAACCTCAGAAATCCGCCTGCCTCTGCCTTCCAAGTGCTGGGATTAAAGGCTTGCGCTACCACTGCCTGGCAACATATATATATTTAACATAAGTCATAACAAGTAATAATGCCTTTTTATGTATTATAATCTGTTCACTGCTCAGCTAATTCCATCCCCACAAAATCGTACTAGATTATCTGCCACTTCTACAAAAAAACAAGATTATTTAATATCTTACAGTCCGAGGATGCCTTAACTCTGTCTGTGTCTCACTCCAACCTGGGTACTAACAACATCTCCGCAACCCGGAGTGTACTACACAGCCTCCTAAAGATCTCACATGCTATTTTCATACTGTGAAGAGACAAACCACAGGTCCAATTAGCATGAGCATCTACAGGCTGTTAGAAAATGGCAGTACTGTGGAGAAAAATAAGGCAAAAGGAGATAACAGATGCTGGCTGAATGTAGAGAACAAGCCAATTGTCCACATAGGAGGCAAGTCTAATAGAGCCTTTCTGCCAGTCCAGAGCTCAGCATCTCGCATGTGTTTCTTATTTTATGTAATCATACCTTCAACCCTACTAGTAGGTACTATTTTTATTTCAGTCTACAGATGGCTTAACTGAAGATCTGGGAATTAAGTGGTAAAGTCACAGTTTCTATGTACCAGAGCCAATTAAAGTGGTCATTTTCCTGAAATCACAATGTGAGATCAGATTTTATTTATATATTAGTTAACAAGGAGATAAGTTAGATTATATAATAAGAATTTTCTTTTTGTTTCACGAGAAACAATAAAAACATCTACATACTTAAATAGTTATTTTTCATCTTACACAGATGAAATATTTTCAAAGATGTTAGTTAAATTTTATCAGTGGTAAACATTGATCAGTAAAGATATGTAGTAGGTAATCTTTTTTTTTTATGGTAAATTATCATTCTTTGGATGTTTCCATGCATTTTCTGTATATATCTACAAATGGAGTATGAGGAAGTAGCGACATATTTTGCAGGATATCCTATTTATTCACGTCATTTATATTTATGTAGTGTTACCTTTCATGAATTGCAATGTGAGTTGATTCTGAAAAACATCATGAGGTCAATATTTAGATTTCAGAAGATTTGTTGTCTTAATTATCAATCTAGGTTTTGCTTCATATTACTTTAGACTTATCCTTCAATATTACACAGAAATGATAACAGATATGAATTTTCATGTTAAGAGCAAAGATGTGTTAATTTTCTGAAGAACCTTTTATTGAGTGTGCCATTGGAAAGTATACACATCAGATCTCACGGCTTATATTGTAAGAAATCAAATTTAAATTGGGAATTGGACTTGTAGTGCTTGCTAGCTTTAACCCACTTAGGCTAATCTGACCCTTCAAGAGAATACTAAATTATAGTGACTATAGCTATCAAAATAATTAGCCAATTAATATATGATAAAACAACCTTTCTCCTCTTTAATCAAAGACAGAATCCTTTAAAATGTGTGGTAAATTTTATTCTCTCTCAGATGTTTTTCGCGTTTCTTTGGAATATTAATTGGAAGTTTTCCATTTGCACCTCAACGCAGTGACCAAAAATACCACTATTTTTCATAATAGCTGTGCTAAGAGGTAAGAGCCAAGCATGCTGAGAAAGCATTCACTTCACAGTCCACCATGCCAGGCTCCCACTAACTCAATCTTCACAACAGTTTTTGTGGAAATGTGTTTAATTTTTAGTCCTAAGTATCTTTGTTCAATGTATTTCAAATGTATTTAATTTCTTCAAGCAAATATTAGATCAGAGTATTAAACAAGAGTATCGCATTCAATTTGGTAGCCAACCAGAACACCGTAGCAAGTTTTACAAGAGAAATTCATTAAGTAATTAGATAAAGTGAGACAACAGAAGGTAATTTCATGGTGAGTTTTACTTTACTTCTTTGCTAGGTTTAGAGTAGCAACAGAAGACATGTTTATAGCCTCAGTTAGGCAGTACCCTTATAGAATCCAAAGGTATTGCTTTAAACTTCTTTCCTTAGGGGATGTAACCACACAGTGTACCATGAAAGTCACTGTCAAAGTGATCAAGATGCATGATTTTGTTTGGCTGAATTGATTTAGAAACAAAAAACATATCTGGGCTCAATAAACATAACAACAGCTTTGGAAGGTTGTCAGAAAACTGTCAATGAGAAAGGTGTTTTGTACAAACAGAAGCGCTGATATCAAGGCAGCTCAGTCTTCTATCAACCTAATATCATATGCATATCTTGGTGCTTTTAAATGCTCAGTAAATGCCTATGTCTTGAAAATCTTCTTTTTCCCTTTTGGAGATATTGTGGCCAATGACTAGAATGTACATTTGAATTAACGTACAATAACACAGCCTGCCCCTACCTGCCTTAGTGAGGGTTCCACCACTACAGAAGTCCAGATTTCATGGTCCTCACTACATTCATTCACCTTAACAGATATAAAAAGAACGACATTATTTAAATGATCATTTAACAAAAAGAAGAACAAATATATCTGTTGCTTAACTTCACTGAAAAGAGTATGGTGTAAATGGTAAAATGACATTTAAACACAACTAAATGGATAGTTACCAATAGCCTGTAGAAAGATCAATTTCAAAGTTGTTGGAAATGATTGATCAAAAACACAGTGAAAATTAAGATGAAATACACAGAACTTATAACATTATGTATATCAATTTTAGCATGAGCTGAGGCACTGTAATGAATGTAAAACACTTGACTTATCTGTAGCTATGTATTATGCATACTCAGTGCTTTGCTGGTTCATTCATATGTAAGATATTTTTTTAAAACACCTGATATGATATTTGATTCTTTTTTTTAAAAAAAAAGGTTTATTTATTTATTTTATGTATATGAGTACACTTTCATTGTCTTCAGACACACCAGAAAAGGGCATCAGATCTCATTAAAGATGGTTGTGAAACTAGAAAATACCATCCTGAGTGAGGTCACCCAATCACAAAAGAACATACATGGTATTCACTCACTGATTATTGGAAATTAGCCTAGAAGCTTGAAATACCCAAGAGTCAACTCAGAGACCATATGAAGCTCATGAAGAAGGAAGACCAAGTGGGAATGCTTCAGTCCTTCTTACAAGGAGTAACAAAATACTCAAGGGAGCAAATATGAAGACAAAATGTGGGACAGAAACTGACAGAGGGGCCATCTGGAGACCATTTCACCTGGGTATCCATCCCATGGCAGTCACCAAAGGTAGATGCTGATGTAGATATCAGGATATGCATGCTGACAGGAGCCTGATATAGCTGTCTCCTTAGAGGTCTGCCAGAGTCTGACATATTCAGAGGCAGATGCTCACAGCTAACCATTGAACTGATCAAGGGATTGCCAATGGAGGAATTAAAGTAAAGAGCTGAAAGGGTTTGTGGCCCCATGAGGAGAGCAACAATACCAACCAACCAGAGCTCCCAGGGTCTAAACCACCAGTCTGGGAGCACATAGGGAGGGATCCATGGCTCCAGCTGTATATGTAAGGGAGGATGGCCTTGTCGGGCATAGGTGGGAAAGGAGATCCTTGGTTCCATTAAGGCTGGATGTCCAGTGTGGGGGAATTTGAGGGTGGGGAAGTGGGAGTGGGGGGTGGGGACACATCCTCATAGAAGCAGGAGGAGGAGGGATGGGATAGGGTATTCCTGGGCAGGGGGGGGTGTATGGGGTAATGAACTAACATCTGAAATGTACATAAAATATCTAATAAAAAAAATAATGGTTGTGACCCACAATGTGGTTAGTGGGAATTGAACTCAGGACCTCTAGAAGACCATTCAGTGCTTTTAAACATTGGGCCATCTCTCCAGTCTACAATATTTAATTCTTAATAGCTACATTGCAACACACACACTATTACACATAGACACAGACACAAACACACAGACTGTCATAATCTAGCTTCATATAGTTTCAACTAATATAAATGTAGGTGATCTATGCCATCTGTTTCTTCGGGTATCTAGACACATATGCTGTCTCATAATTTTTAAAAATGCGTTTTCTACAACTGATTATATATATATGCCTAACAGACACAGACATATGGAAAAATTATTAGACTTGAATTAGGCCATTTTAGTTCAATGTAGTAAATGTCCTGTGGTCAAAATAGCCTATTCAAATATCTATCATATACTAGATTTCACAGTGTATTATCTTTCTTGATATACAGAAAATCTTATAAAATATGGCAATAAAACAATTAAATTCAAACAGTAATACTGATACTAATTAATAAAACATATAATTAGAATGTATCTATCTGAAATTTGTGTTGGATACATGTATACCAGAACATGTTCCTTGACCATAAAACTACATGCTAACATGATACAATATAAAGGTGAATTGAGAATAAATATCTTAGATGCTTAACTGCAGAAAATCAAAAAATAAATAAATCTTGCATAGTGTCAAAATTATATCATATTTTAATATGAAAATTAAGCAATAAATATAATCTTATTGTAGTAAAGGACTATAGTAGTCTATTGATAATATAGAATGTAAATATACTTAATTATAATTAATAATACCTAGGCTCTTAATTAGGTTTGGATTATCATATTAAATACGTTGTATTCATTTTCTGTCTTATTATTATAATTTAAAGGAAGTTTAGTATTATCTTTGAAAGTCCTCCTTGATTAGATAATAAAATTATAGGTCACATATGCTATATAATATTTATATTATGGTACCATTTGCTTATAAAAGTATAGGGTTTTTTGAAAAAAAAAAGCAAAAAAAACAGGTTTTGACACAGACTATAATTTTTATTCATTTAATTTAGAAAGCATTCAAATTATACCATAAAACATTTTCTTTTGTATCATTTCCTCAACATGTAGAAATATTCATAATTATAGAAGGCTTAGAAAAATATAGTCTATTCTAATATATGTGATCAGTGTCAGATATAAAACATTTCCAAGTTCTATTTGGGGTATCTTTTGTAAAATGGTGGCTATATTTCCTTCACCTCACATGTTTCATTGTTAGAGGAGTGTTTCCATTTTAATTTTTTGAGATTGAATGTTGATGAAATATAGTTGTGATGTATGCTCCTTATTAATGAATTTGTACTTTTAAAACCATAAATTTTTCACAATTTTTGTTTTCTTTGAAACAGGGTCTAGCAATGTAATACAGGCTAGACTTAATCTTGTGATTCTCTGCTCCAGCCTTAGAAAGATAGGATTATAGGATTCTACTAATTTATTTATTTTTATTCTATCCTTCATTAAAGTATATATTAACCTTACTCAGACGAATTCAATAATTAAATCATTCGTGTTATAAGCAAATATCTTCTCATAATATTCAGTAAGATTAGTTTCTATCAACTCTGGCTAAAGGCTGTCCTTCTCAAGGCTGTGCAAACATTTGATCCTTCACTTGTCCTGAGACAATAAACTGGAGAGAAAGAATAAAGACAGACATTCATCAGGACATGAGTTTGTATATTGCATAATAATTTCTCTTTGTGTTGTGATTATTGAATCTCAAATAGGTTTTCTTGTTTAAATTGCTCTTTTTCTATTTTACTTGCAATTCTTTATAACATAATTTATTAGTCCTAGGTTGTTGTATGTGAAATCAGAAAACACATGTCATCCTAACGAAACACACATTTATTATCATATAATTCTTATGGGTCAGCAATCTATTGTGAGTTAGGTAAATCCTCTGCAAGGCCAGTCATGGGTCAGTTAGCCTGGCATTTTTATTTAAAAGACTTGGCCACAAAAAGATTCCATTCACTTCCAACTCAATCAGGTTATTGGCAGAATTTACCATTGTGTTTAATTCATAGCATTGGCTTTCTTCATAGTTAACTAAGAAAGGAAATAAGGAAGTAAAGTTATGGGCAAACTGATTAATAAGATGAAGCTCTCTGTAACAATCAGAATCCAAAACTGACACCTCTACTATATTCTAATCATCAAAAGCAACTCATAGTTCTCTTAAAAATAAGCAATTGATTTGATCACGAAACAGTATGTCAGGTCCCAAAGAAAAACACAACTCATGAAGTTAGACTCCAGAGAATAAAATAACCCTATTAAAATTTGGGTACAGACTTAAACAAAGAATTTTCAACTGAGGAATATAGAATGGCCAAGAAACACCTAAAGAAATGTTCAACATCCTTAGTCATCAGGTAAATGCAAATCAAAACAGCACTGAGATTCCACCTCACACCAGTTAGAATGGCTAAGATCAAAAACTCAGGTAACAGTAGATGCTGGTTATTATGTGAAGAAAGAGGAATGCATTTCCATTGTTGGTGGGACTGCAAGCTGATACAACCACTCTGGAAATCAGTTTGGTGATTCCTTAGAAAATTGAACATAGTATTACCCAAGGACCCAGCTATACCGTTCCTGTGCATATACTCAAAAGATACTACAACATATTATAAGGACACATGCTCTAGTATGCTCATAGCAGCCTTATTTATAATAGCCAGAAGCTGGAAAGAACCCAAATGTCCTTAAACAGAGAAATGGAAACAGAAAATGTGGTACATTTACACAATAGTGTACTACACAGCTATTAAAAACAATAAGTTTATGAAATTCTTAAGCAAATGGATGTAACTAGAAAATATCATCCTGAGCGAGGTAAACCAGTCACCAAAGAACATACATGGTATACACTCTCTGATAAGTGGATATTAGCCCAAAAGCTCAGAATACTCAAGATACAAGTCACAGACCACATAAAGCTTAAGAAGATGGAAGACCAAAGTGTGGATGCTTTGGTCTTTCTTAAAAGGGGAAACAAAATACACATGGGAGCTTAGAGGTCTTGTTGGGTGGGGGTAGTGGGGAGGGGACATCCTCATGGAGACAGGGAGATGGGGAGGAGGTATGGGATGAGGAATAGTCAGAGAGTGGTGGTGGGGATAAAATCTGGAGTGATAAATAAATAAATAAATAAATAAATAAATAAGACATCTAAAAAATAAAACACTCACGGGAGCAAATACGAAGAAAATGTGTTAATCAGAGACTGAAGGAAAGGCCATCCAGAGACTGGCCCACCTGGGGATCTATCCCATATACAGACACCAAACCCAGACACTATGGCAGATGCCAAGAAATACCAGCTGACAAGAGCCTGATATAGCTGTCTCCTGAGAGGCTGTGCCAGAGTCTAACAAATACAGAGGCAGATGCTCACAGCTAACCATTCAACTAAGTACCAAGTCCCCAATGGAGGAGTTAGAGAAAAGACTGAAGGAGCAGAAGGGGTTTGCAACCCCATAGGAAGAACAAAATATCAACCAACCAAATGCCCTAGAGCTCCCAGGGACTAAACCACCAACCAAGGAGTACACATGGAGGGATCCATGGCTCCAGCCACATATGTAACAGAGGATGGCCTTATCAGGCATCAACGGGAAGAGAGGCCCTTGGTCCTGTGAAGGCTCGATGCCCCAGTGTAAGAGAATTCGAGAGAGGGGAGGGAGGAGTGGATGGATAGAAGAACACCCTCATAGAAGCAGGGGAAAGTGGCATGGAGGAGGGGGTTTCCAGGGTGAGGTGGGGAACCAGAAAAGGGGATAACATTTGAAATGTAAATAAAGAAAATATCCAGTAAATTTTAAAAATGTAACAAAACAAAACAAACAAACAAACAAAAAGGAAAACCACAAGTGGCTAACAGACTAAAGGTAAGATGTCTGCTTGCCTTCTAGGCTCAGTCATTTCCTGTGGCTCCTCTTAGACCTTCTCACCCTATTCCTTCAGTTAAACCTCTCCAGTCTGGATGCAATGCTTCTTATCCCCCAGCATCATTTTCCTATCTAATGTTGCCCTTTAAACCATATGCTTTCTCAGTTTCCTAGATGTTCTCTTAGTCCTCTTATCCCTCTCTCTCCTGTCCTGTCTCTTTTGATGCTCTCTCCCAAACCCCACTCTCATGGCCTAGTTTTGTCTCCTGGTTATGGGTAATCTACCATTTTCTTTCTCTGCTCAAGCTTCCTCCAATTGCTTCATGCTGTTTTGTCTCTCATGTGTACAATAAAAACCTTTCTTCTCAAACACAACTAGGCATGGTCATATCCTCATTTTTATTTACAACATGTTACAGGTCTGCTGCTACGATCAGATGCCATGGAAGAAGATTTGGGAATGATTTTCATGGCTTTAGTGTGTTCCTCACTGTGGCCAAATCAGAACTCTTCAAGCTCCTTAGTGTACAACTTTGAGTTTAGCTTTTAAATATCTTCTTTCTTCAGTACATTGATGAGATGTTTTGGATACTAAAATTCTCAATTTCTTATTTGAACAAAGAAACCTCACATGAATATGAGGACTTATTAAAAGATAAACAGACCTGTAAAGCCAAAGAGCTTATCTTACCAGACTAAGGACCCTTGCCTTCTGTCTGTTTTGAGGTCACTGGTTATATAGGATGTATTATTGCTTTGTGTGATAACTGCTGTACTAATTTTCTTCTGGATTTGATAACTGTTCTAACAACTTTCACAATGGATACATTCCCAGACTCTCCTTCCTAAGTAAAAGTGGTTTACTTTTATCTAGTAAACAATATCACATAAGTTTAGAACTTAGAGAAAGTGAACTCTATTTCTTCTCAAGCTTCACTGGAGACTGTAACTTGACTGAAGAAAAGGGTCTATATATTTATGTGTAATACTAAGCTTTATGTCACCTTGAGGCAAGTGTGAGCACTGAGATATTCTTACAGATTCATAGACTCTAAGCTGTGGCAATAGCTGTTTACTTCTAGATTATGAAAATAGCCACATTTGAATGCACTTGATCCCTAGTCACAGAATCCTGACGTTAAATTTAGGTCTTAGGGGAAAGAATATGTTTGAAAAGGAAGTTGCTTTTGTTTTCCACCTTAAAACATGTTCTGACATCTGAACTGACAAGTGTAGGAAAAGTGAATGTTTATGATCTGTTTCTTATTCAGTATGATGGATCAGAAATTTCTATTGAATCAAACCAGCATCTACGTAGTCAAGCTTCAAACATGTTGATCCATCTTATGATAGAATATGGAATAATTGCCACTCACACTGTGGTATGTATAGACTCATAGTCTGTTAATGGAATCCAGGAATAGAATTAATGAGTTTCACAAATGTAAATCTAAGAAACACAAATGCATTTTTGCATGTTAGCAAATTAACATTTCAAGTGAAGTCCTCATCTTAAAATGTGCCATAAAAATGTTATAATAATTTTGGTTTCAGACAGTGGCCAAAGATGGAGGATTCAGGGTGAAACGAAGTGTTTAAAATATAAAAATCCAATAACATAAAGAGGTCCACTAAATTAGTTTAACAAGGATTGTCTAAAGAGAAATGATTGTGTGGTACTTCCAACTTAACAGAGATATATTGCAGTGCATTTAAATCTGCTGAAGAAAAATCGCTTGAGCAAAAGAGATTCTGAGTCAAATGACAAGGAGAAGAAAGCTGTAAGCATACAGCACCACTTATGTTATTAATCTGAATGACAGGGAGGAAGAGAAAAGGATAACAATAGATGCTGACGTTGCATAGTGTGAGCTATGAATTAATTTGTTCTGACAATGACACCTTTAAAAGGACACTTGCTGGCCACAAACCATAACACTTTGCCGAGAATATCAAATTAAATATAACATAATCGTTCCTTAGCGTTTAAAACTACAGGAGGATTTTAGAGAATATTTATTTCCTTATTATGCTTGGTATTTCATATGACACTGCTGGTAAGAAAACAGTATTTTACAGTTTCTTATTTTTTACTGTCTCAGATTTAAAACACTTAGTTATATTGATCTCAACAAAGGCAGTTTCAAAGAGTACCACCTCGGAAAGACAACAACGGAAGCAGATTTTTTTTTTTTTTTTGTCTTTAAGACATTGCCTGTAGGTAAAGGTATTTTCTGTGTTTAAAAAAAAAGAACTTATGTAGGCAAATAAATATAATGAATTTTGGGAACTTATGCAGCACCACTAAAATTAAAATATATCATTACTTGGAAAACAGATTGTCTATACATCTTTCTATCTGCAAAATAACTTTAGGATGTGTGGGTTGGCTCAAACCACCTTGTGCTATTGCATTTCTTTCTGAAAAAAATTGAAACAAATATCATTCTTTTCCTTTTATATAAGAATGTTTGGACAGGAACACTTTCCAGCCTGATTACATATAGACTGCAACAGCCTTCAGAGTTACTGCTGGTAGGCTAATGTAAAAGACCCCTTCAGCTGCCTACTGCTGCCCCCACATAAATAACCTAACAAAAATATTTTTATTATCCAAGGTGACTTGAACTGGTTCAGGCCTCAAGGGAGTCAAGCAATTATATGAGCTCCACACCACCACCACCGAAAGAAATACAACATTGACTTTAGGTCAAAATCTGCTATCCTCAACGTCTTTAATTTACTGAGACTTTGCTTTCTTTGTAGTAGGAAACAAATGTGGAGAAGACTGATGCACAGTCTCATACAGCAATTTTGATTATTTTGATCAATTATCTCCAAAATATTTGTCACCAAGTCTTTCTTCAATATCAGTTTTTACATTATGCTTAAGTGATGTAGTGTACAAACTTTTCCTTTTGTAATCTAATGTAAGTGTAATTCTATAAGTGGAGACTACAGCAGCTAGGAGTGATGTGTTCTTTTCGTCTCACCTTTAAGAAATAGTTGTATGAGATTTTATATCATATGTATTAATATCTCCTCACATCCTCTCAGGTTCCTCACGTCCCATTCTCTACCCACTCCAATCATTCTCTCTGGTTCGTTTTATCAACTTTACATATTTCTGTATCATAAATAATCAGTACTGTCTTTACAGTTTGCTCATACATCTATTTTCATTCAGTGTATTGAAATTTTAAACACTATTAACAAGATGATTCTATTGAAACACTATGTAATATTTCAAAAATAAAGGTGATCCGATTTGAAATATGAGAGCAGAGAAAAATAAGAACCATGGGAACATATTAGAACAAAGCTAATGAAATAGTGGAAGCCTTAGATCCATTACCTATAAAATGCAGATTACTGTAATCTTATTTACCTGGCAATGTGGATGTGAGGATTAAACAGGATATTGTAGCCAGTGTGTCATCTAACCCAAAGAATGTGTTTAAGTATATTGTGATTGTTCTTTTAATTAGTAATACTCAGAGCAAATACTGGAATCCCTTGGCATCCAGCTCCAGGAATTATATCTTGGCTTGTCCACATGTTTACTTCCAAGCTAATCATCCTTGGGTGTTCTCCTGATGATGTAAAAAAAAAAGTGCCTTTAGCATCTATTTAAGAACTATAATGCTGTAATTAAAGTAGAGAGAATTTAAAGAAGCAAATTTTGCTCATGTATGACTATTTATCTCTCTTGATTTATAGGGAATATTATCAGAACATTGAAGTTATTGGGCCAATAACCACTTAAAGGACTTGGAAGGAATATTCAAATATTTTTCTGAAATCTCTAAAACATGTATATTCAAACATGTTTGAATATACTTGGCTCTGGGAGTGGCACTCTTTGGAGCTGTGGCCTTGTTGGAGGAAGTGTGTCACAGTAGGGGAGAATGTGGCAACCTTCCTTCTAGCTGCCTAGAAGCTAGTCTTCTCCTAGTAACCTTTAGATGAAGATGTAGAACACTCAGCTTCTTCTGTACCATGCTTACTTGGATGTTGCCATGCTCCCACCTTGATGACAATGGACTGAAACTCTAAACTTGTAAGGCAGCCCAAATAAAATGCTGTCCTTATAATAGTTGCTGTGGTCTTGATATTTCTTCATAGCATTGGAAACCCTAATTAAGACATGTATGGTTTCTGGTCAAAGATTTTGTGCTTGATCTGAACGTGAGAATCTTTTGGCTGTTCTGGAGTAATTCCATTTAATTGTTGATAGTTATTGTTTAGGTTTTATCATTCTGTATTTTATTACTTAAGCAATACACAAATGTTTAGTCTTAAATAAAAAGGTAATCTAAAACTTTATACTTCATATTCAACCAAATCTAATATAAAGCTATGTAAACATATGTGATTTGTTGTATTTATATGAAATATTATATAAATGGTGATACCATATAATGCTGATAATTTGAGTTTGATTGCTTGGCTCCTATGGTGATTAAAAAGAACTGAATCATCAAAATTGTCTTTTAAGCTCCACAAATGAGTCATGTCATACAGACATGTATTCTCATACACATCATACAGACATGTGTTCACATACAAGAAGCAAATCAGTTAACTGTTTCTAAAAGAAAATAAATTTGTAAAGAGACAAAAATGTATAAATAAATTAAATTTATGTGATTAAAAAACAGTCAACATATTGATAGTTAAGTAGAGTCCTTATAACATGTATATCACCAATGGTAAAAAAATAGATAGATAGATAGATAGATAGATAGATAGATAGATAGATAGAATGAACATGAAGTTACAGGAAAAAAGGAATGAATTAAATTGGATTTTATGAAGTCATATGATATGTATGTAGGCAATTCTCAAACAAAACTGACAAAAATCAAACTTAAATTAATTTTCTTTTGTCTCTGACTTCTCTTTCTCACCCTTCAGAAAACATCAAGATATTTGTTTGGATGAGGCATGCACAGCAGCAGTGAGCTACACCCTGTCCCATGAGCTCCGTTTTCCTGTGTGGGACCAAAAGATCAATTAGAAATACTAAAGCCTATTATGATCTATGTAGCCATAAACCTGTGGCAAAAATATCTACTACATGGATGGCATGGAATGAGTATGTAAGAATCTAGTTTATGTGTGAATTCATAAATATCTAATCGTATCTTGATAAACACAAAGAGGACATAACATTAATTGAAAGCTACTGAATTTAGAGAAAAATAGAATTAGATCAACCTGTATACTTTAAAGATGTTTTAACATCAAAATGGAAGGTAGGAACTATGTTACACTTGGGAACATGCTGTGCTTACATTTCCACAGATGATGAAAGACTATGTATCCCATCAAATTTGTTAAAGATATGATCTAAGGGCAAACTGGAAAACTAGGCTGAGATGGACATTGATAAGGTACTGATGATCAGGACAGCAGATATGAAGGATCATTTTATCAATAGATTGTCATAAAGCCATTCAGATTGTTAATTTATAGGATTACTAATTATTTCTATTGTAAGTAAACTGTGTACACATTTTGGCTTAAACAGAAAGGAGGATGGATGATGTAGAGAAATGTTAATTCAACAACATGGCTACTCTGGCTGGAATACAGACACTCCTTTAATCCCAGGAGACAGAGGCAAGCAGATCTCTTAGTTCAAGGTCAGCCTAGTACAGAACAAGTTCCAGGTACAGAAAGGCTTAGGTCCTGGGATGGTGGTTCAACCCTTTATTCCAAGCATTTAGTAGTCAGTCACTTCTGTTCAGTCTGTTGAGTTCAGTTTAGTTCAGTTTTATCAGTAGGGTTGAGTCAGTGAATTGCAAGGCAGTGCAATTCCATGGAGTTCATAGCAGTTCAGTTCGTGCAGTTCAGAAACATTTTGACAATGCCAATTTTACAGAGACAGGTTGCAGAGATAACATGCTAGACATAGGTAAACTCAGAATCACCCAGAGAAGGAGGAGCCAGCGATTACAATGGGTTGCTTAAACTCGTTTGTAGCAAAGCTGAGCAATTCAGTCAGAATCTGAGAGAAGCCAGTTTGAATCAGCCAGCTTGGAGAGGAGTTTGAGCTATTTCAACAGCTGAGTTAAATCTAACAGTCAGACTTCAGAAATAACTAAAAGGGGTGAGTTTATTCTGTAGTAGGTCCCAGAGGCTGAAAAATTCTAGGCCTAGCTAGATAAGGTTATATGGAGGATTGGTACTTACAGGAATAGGCCTAGATTGGCAGTCAGAGTCAGTAAGTCTCCAAAATAAAACAGTTACATCAGGAAAGTAAAAGTTACTTTTACAATCTGTATTAATTGCCATCTATAGCCAAAAGAAAATTTTCTGATGAGTCACTATTCATGAAGTTTAGAGATAAAAATTTAAGAAATACTTTATTTTTTATTCTTATTAAGCAGACTATTAGCATAATGTATTTGTTTTATGACAATTTTTCATAATTATTTTCAATAAGTTAGCATACATTGATATATGAGTTACCCTGGTCCGAAAGGAAATAGAATAATTTCTACTGCTCTATATAACAAATAAATGCACTTATCTCAAACCTAACAGCAGATAATATTAAAGACAATTAAAAACTATAACCAACTTTGAAAACATTAATGACATAGTAGTAAGTGTTGTAATATTCATAGGTGAAATTAAAACATAAATTCCCACCAAATATGATAAAAGAGCACTTAAGTTGCTTAGATGTTTTAATACTCATTAAAAATAGCTGAACATAATCTTGTTAGGCCAGTCTCCCTGGGGAAAGCTTTGCAATGGTAAACTGATCCCTGCTACTTGTGCTACATTTTCTGGCTTACAGTTCTGCCTGCATTCCCAGAACACTGCCATCACGAAGGACATCCAGATGAAGGTCTTTCCTTCCTTCTGCCCCAATCTTGTGCCTACTGGGGCCCCATGAGGCATACACAACAGCAGTGAGCTACACTTCATTTTCCTGTCCATGTCTCTGCCTGAATTTCTGGAGGTCTATCAGGACCTGGAACAACCAGATAGGAACAGCTCAAGATTCATTCCAGGCACGTCTTCTTAAAGAACATGCAGCAGTAATGCCTGCTCTGCCCCTGTCCCCACACTCCTTTTTCAAGTCTACAATCTGCTTGCGTGCCCAGATGAATGCCAGCACCAGGGAAAATCATAAGGCAAAAACAAACAAACAAACAAACAACCCCCCCAAAAAAACAAAAACAAAAAACAAAACAAAAAAAAACTGCATAAGAACAAAATCAACAAAGGCTAGGACATTGTGGGACCACAAGAGGCCAGCTATCTTACCTATTACATCAAGCCCTGGATATTGTAACACAGCTGAAGCACAAGAAAATGACATTATTTTTCCAATATTACAAGGTTAATTCAGGCCTTCAAAGAATAATCCCTTTAAGTAATGTATCCCTTATTTATTTATATCACATTATTAACTTAAATATATCTCATTATTTATTTAAATAACAAATTATTTAAGGAAATATAAGAAAACATCATCAAACTGATGACGAAGATGAATATAACTGTTCAAGACCAGAAATGTAAATAGAAACGATAAAGAGAACACAATCTGAGAGAATCCTGAAGAGGGAAACCCAGGTAAGTGGTCAGGAGCTACAGATGTAAACATTTCCACCAGAAATCAAGAGATGGTAGAAAGAATCTCAGACATAGAAGATACAATCTAAGAAATCAATATATCACTCAAAGAAAATATTACATCTAAAACAATTTTGATACAAAGCAGCCAAGAAATACATGACTTTATTGGGGAAAAAAAACAAACCTAAGAATAATAGGAATAGAGAAGAAAAAGATTCTCAGCTCCAAGATCCAGAAAATATTTTCAACAAAATCATAGAAGAAAATTTCCCCAACCTAAAGAAATAGATGGCTATAAACATGTGAGATGCTTACAGAACACCAAATAGATTGAACCAGAATAAAAAGTGCACCCACTCCATAGTAAACAAAACACTAAATATAGAGAACAAAGCAAACAAACAAAAAGAATATTAACAGCTCCAAAGGAACAAGGTCAAGAAACAAGTAAAGGCAGACCTATCAGAATTACATCTGATTTCTCAACAGAGACTCTAAAAGCCAGACGGTTCAGAGCAGATGTCCAGAAGTCTCTAAAAGACCACAGATGCTGGCTCATACTACTAAACCAGGAAACTTTCAATCACCATAGAGAAAAAAAAACAGACATTCCATGACAAACCCAAATGTAAACAATCTCTATGTATAAACACAGCCCCACAGAAGATATTACAAGGAGGCAGAGGAAAGGAGGGCATTGGATGAGAGATGGAAGAGAAAGAGGAATGGGGTGGTTAGGATGAAGTGTGGGGAAAGGCAAAAGGGACAGAGGGACATAGGAATTAATGGAAATTATGAGCTAGTGGGGGAGAACTGAGGACATCTCTAGGACATGCCAGCAACCTGGGATGGGGAAGGAATCTATCCTGGTGATATTAGCTGAGTCTCATGGCAGTTGGGAAGGACAAATCCCTGACGCTTTTATTAATACTCTGCTGTTCTTGCAAACAAGAGGTTAGCATAACTGTCTCTGATAGGCTCCATCCAGCAAGTGACTGAAACAGATGCAGAGTCCCACAGCCCATCATTACACTGAGCCTCCTAATTGCTGGAATTTTAAGCATGTATGATGGCAGCTGTGGTACTGTGTATGGGTATTCTGGGTCATGGTTGGGCAGTTGCCTAGAACCCCGAGACTCTGTGTGAGAACCGGCAGGAGTTCAGTGTGCCCCAAGATCCCAGGGTCCTGAAAAACAGTCCAGTCTCCATAAAACTCAGTCACATAGGCCGGCCATTACAGCCCCTCCCAAAGTGCACAGGTAGAGGGCATGACTAGAGGCTTCAGGCTCTAGGGATTTACATACTAATGAAGGCCAGAGGGCAGACCAAATTAAGCATGCTTCCCCAGATCCTACCCCATCCTTCCCCAATCTTCTCCCTTTCTCCCTCCCTATTTAACTCGGGACTGGCCTGAGTTTTAGGGGGCATACATCCAAATTCATCTACCATCCACCATGACGATAAACCCTTTTGGAACCAAGGACTTCCTCATGTTATTGGGGCCTGCTGCGGAAAAGCCTCCAGGCCGCTGGAATCACAGACATTCCTCCTGCATGTGGGACCAGCCGCAGACTGGAAACCATTGGGACTCCACAGCTGTGGGCAATAATTTTCCCCACAGGCAGCCACACAGAAAAACAGCACTCATTTTAAAATTAGTCTTGAACACGGAATATGGCTCATCGGGTAACTGTTTGGTGACCCAGAATTAAAGATTTAGAACATCTGACAGAATATCGTCCATTTTCTTCTAGATAGTTCCTCTAACTACCACACAGGCAATATGGTATTCATACACACACACACACACACACACACTCACTCACAGAGGCACACACACACACACACACATGCATTCAATGTTAAAGATTAAAATTTTCATAAAACGAGTAAAATTACATCAAGGAACCTACACACACACACACACACACACACACACTTAACTTTCTAGTAGATTTCTTTTTATCACATTTCTGCAGTGTTACACAAAGTTGGAGAAAAAAGCATTCTGTTTATTTTGTTGTATTTTATTTAGTAATTACTGTAGTTTTGTTTACAAAGTCTTCCATAAATTTATGATATATTTATATATTTAGTTCTTGTTTTCTACAATTTGATCCTAACATCAATATAAAATTATTGTCTGATGAAGGTATATGCCTGAAGTGGTTTGAATATTCATGCCCTAGGGGGTAGCACTATTATGAGGTGTGTCTTTGTTAGAATAAGTGTTGCCTTGTTGGATGAAATGTGTCACTGAGGGGGTGTGCTTTGAGACCCTCCTTCTAGCTTCCTCGAAACCAGTCTTTCTCTGTCTGTGTTTGAAACAAGATGTAGAACTCTGAGCTCCTCCAGTGTAATGCTTGCCTGGATGTTGCCACGCTTCCTGACTTGATAATGCAGTAAACCTCTGAACCTGTAAGACAGCTGCAATTGAATGTAATCCTTTATAAGAGTTGCCTTGTTCATGGTGTTTCTTCACAGCAATGGAAACCTTAACTAAGACAATTACTATGTTATAAATACACGTTCAGTTGGACTTCATACAATAAAAGGAAATGTTAAAACAAAAAATTTTCGTGATTTTAATTCATATTAATACAAATGATTCTTTTGATATTAATAAGAGCTATTAAAATTATGACCACACAGTAAAAAAAACCACTATTGACTCTCAAAAGATTGTTTATTTTTCAATATCTGCACCTGCACTTTACATTTGGGGAAAATCACAACTTATTACAGCTAATTTGATATAGAGTATATATAGATAATTCAGTAATTTTACCTAAAACAAAATAAAGAAACCATGAAGATTACTGACAAATATTCCACATTAAATATCTATAATAATGTTTACAATATGTTAAATTTATGAATACTTGTAATATGAAGGAAAGAAAAGAATTGTTTAGGTAAGTACTTTGACAATTTACATCACAAATCTAAAAGGATAAATGTACTCACCTGCCAATAATTTCTAGTGTATCAGGCCCATTAAGCCTTTATAATTATTTCAAAATTTAGCACATAAATTTAATGTTTAATGAGTGTTTTTATGTAATGAGGAACATAAATTATTATAAATTGTAAAACACAATGAATCATGCTTAGGTTATGTTATTGTCTTGCCAGTATTTTTTTCTTATAATGTGTTTTGTAATGTTACTATGTATATAATGGAGGATATTATAGGTAATGGTGATAGTGTGTAACAGAAATTACTAAGAAAATGTAACGATTCTATTCTATACTTTATTATGGAATAAAAGTCAATATAGTAATAGTTTGAGAAATTTTTAACATTGATTTTGAAACTGTGAAGTTAGTAAAGCAATTTTGTCATCGTTACTCCATTTGGAATTAACCCCAAAATAAAGAGCACACCTCTGAGGGATTTTTTTAACTAAAAATTAACTACAATTTGAAGAAGGAATATCTTCCGTTAATCCAGATCTTTGAGGTAGGAAGTCACTTCTTTAATCAATACCTTTTAAGAGGATAAAAGACATGCGTAGTCTCAGGTTATTTGAGTTAGAAAAATCCACCTCTAATCTGGACAACACATTCTGCTGGAAGCCTATACTATCTATACTCTATATCTGAGTATGTATGTATGTATGTATGTATGTATGTATGTAGGTATGAATCTATCTATCTATAAAAAATGAACCTAAATTACTCTAAATTATATAGCTTAGTAATATATATGGTGAGCCTAAATTACATATATATGGACCTAAATTACATATAGATAGATAAAGAGATAGAGAGATAGAGAGATAGATAGATGAATCTAAATTACTATAAATTTACTAACACAATTATGTGTGTGTGTATGTGTGTGTATGTGTGTGTGTGTATAATGTGTATTTGTGTCTATGTTCTTTGATTGTGCCTTCACCTTGCTAACAAGTCCATTCCTTCACTGGCAATAGCACCCACTTCTCCAGGATTCCACTGTATATTGTAAGCCACCTAAGACATCCCTTCTCTTGTACTGAGCAACTACTGGATTCTTGGTCTTTCCATTCATAACCACCCATTTTTGGATTAACTGGATCACAGCCTGTAAGCTATTTTAATAAATCATCCTTCTGTATGTAGACAGAGAACCATTCTATAAATTCTGTTATTGTAGTGTACTCTGCCTAACACAAATATTAAACTTTCATAGTACTAAATTTTATTTTGTAGGTATGTGCATGAAGCAAAATGCTAGACATAATGGTACACACTGGAAATGAGCCTGAATGTTTCGATTCACAGATGATATTTTGTTTGAATTATTAAAGCATCATATTTGTTTTCATTGAAACAATTACACTATTAACATATTACTTTTTTATAAACTAACATAAAACATTGTTTATACTTTTTTTAAAAAATAGTTAATGATAAAATTTGAAATAGGCTAAGCACATGATTTGATCAAATATGATTGATACAATACATGTTTAGGTTTGCTTCATTATTAAAACATAAAATGCCCAATGTATGAATCTTATTTATATAGCCTCATGAATACTCATTCATACTACACAAACAATTCAACATTTGACATTTCCTATAAGAAACAGTAATGTGAGAGAAAAATACTTCAAAATGTTTTCTCTTTGAGATAATTGGTCAGAAAGACTGATTTCTAACCTCTTTAAATAAGAATAATTTTGAGGCCAAATACTTATAACTGATTGCTGACGCTGTTAGCAAATATCAGAGTTGTTGACTCTTTGAGAGACTTTTTAAACCTTTCAAGCACATCAGAAGCCCAATTACATCTAAGTTGTTCATAGACTGTTACCTTTCACAATCTCTATTGATACAAATGGCACTGACATTAGAAGTCGTTTTAATGAATGACATTTCACCTAAAAAAAATAATGCTCACAACACTCATTAACGTCAACAGAAGAAATCAAACCTTGCAAATTTACATATGAATACTGTTTATCAATTGTAGTAACTGTGAAGACTTTTGATAACATTTCAGTTGATTTTTTTCTAGTCACCAATTAATAAACCTTACAAACTATTTTAATAAATAAAATCATTAAGACACTTATAGCTGGCAAATATACAGGATTCATATCATTTGAAAGATATCAATTTTTGTTTTGTTCTTAAAACTTAAAAGCAATTGTAATATGCCACTTGAATTATATTGTAAAATAAGTTTGTTTATGAACTTTAATCTGAACCTTGAGATATTATATTAAGTTTATTCTTTAATAGGATTCTTCAGAAATGAATGCAGCCTGATTACTATTACTCTTTACTCTCTCCATCATTCCATTCATCATCTGTATTAAGCAATAGCCTCTAGACATAAAGAATGGCTTAATCCCGGCATGGCCTTCAGAAACAATGTGTCCTACAGCCTAGCTCCTAGACAAAGCACATACACACAATCACATGCACATACGCACACATGCATACAGGCACGTACGAATGCGTACACATACAGCTGTAACTTTCTGCTACCTTCCTATGTGTATCTACATGTCCTCCAATTCCTCTTAACATGCTCAAAGGTCATTGCACAAGAAGCTTGCCCCACCCCGTTTCATTAAAGCAGTCTCAACTTGTTGAGATATGTCTGTACTTCTCTGCCTCACTTTTCTTATAGTTATCCCACATTCACTTCTTTTGATTTTTGATTGTTGTTACTATTGCCTGAACCATTGAGCTAAATCATGGCTATCTGCACGTCCCTTAGAGGGGAACTATTTTGAGGGTTACCAGTGAATGTATAACTTAAAACAGTGTGTGCCCCTATGCCTGAATCTTTCCTTAGGACATAGTTTAATAGTGAGAAGGAAGGGACCTTGAAACCTTCTTTTAGCATTCTTTGACCTTTAATCTACAAATTTTTCATGCAGACCCAATGCAGTCAGATACAGTTGCTGAGATTTTTTTGTTTTGTGATCCCTTAAATTACAAAATGAAACTGGTTGTTTCTCTAATGAGTTAAAAAGTAAAGACAATGGTCTCCTTGCCCAAGAATCAATAGGCAATCTTTCCCCAGCAATGGGTCATGTGCCATGAGCCCTTCTTCCATCCATAACTGAATTCTAGCAGCCCTAGTCTTATTCAGGCACAGTACAGACAACCTCGAGTTTATGATTGTGATGGCTATGCCACTGAGGTATTCAAAAGATCCTGACTGGATTATTTTTCATTGACAGTGAAAGTATGAAAAGGTAGAAAAAATATGAAGCATAGCAGGTTGTAGCAAAGAAAGATCAATCACAATAGACATCAACTGCTGAACAAAGGCAATTATTAGGGGTAAGGAAACCCTCATACAGCAAACACATGAGAAAAAGTCCTTCTGCAAAGATAAAGATGGGACAGTAAGCAAACAGACCCAGTCTGGGCTTTTAAAGCCTCTGAATAGTCTTCTGTCCATACTTGAGGGCTGGTCAGTTTCAAGATAGGAAGGATGTTGATTGGTCTAGAACTACTGTGTAGCAAGTCCTGATTCTGCCTTTAACTCTTTGAGCAGATCCATCAACAGTACCCTACTGATGGGCAATAAAAGCTTTCTGACATTTCAAATGTGGAGGTTGAAAAAGAATCTGGCCATGTCAGGGAATTTTCACCTCTATTAATCTGCCATGATCCCTTTCCCTATCTATATGACTACCATTCTGTCTAACTCCTGGTCTCTCATTATGACTAGAAGTAACATTTGAAAACTTCTCCCTATCATCTGGATATTCCTTCTTCCTTTTCTGTGATGTTCTCTAACTCTTAAAGAACCTGAAAAAAGTGTACTATTTTGGACTGTTAGGGTACAACCTACAGAATGCTTGTTTGGGAGCCTTTCAGTCTGGACACTGATAGGGTAAACAGAACCATTCCTGGTGGGTAGACTAAAGGCTAAAATCATCATTCCTCAGAAACTTGTGAAACTGGTTCTGTTGGTCAGGAGCCATTACTTCTACTAGTTCCTTCTACCTCCAACAGACAGGGTATCTATACAGTATCTAGCACATGTCTGTAAAACACACCAAAGTCCTATATGTTAGTCTCCTAGCCCTTCTGGATGGCAAAGCTCCCCCATCACTACTCTGTCTCCTAGGCTGTTTTAACTCACACATCAGTCATCCTACAGCTATCCCCTTTAAACTATCTTTAAAACCAGCAAGGTTCTCTGTTTTTGCTTAGCTCTGCTTCCAAAGAAATAGCCATTGTTAGCTTTGAATTTCCTAAAGGTTTTCCTCTTCCTTTTTGCTGTTCTCTATACCTCCAGAGAGGTACCCATGGCAGCCTTGGACTGCCACAAATAAACCTTTCCATCCATCGCACGGACCTAGTTTAGTGGTTTCACTGTATCCTGGTTTATCACTCAGCAATCACTTGTACTGAGGATCTAAAACAACCAAAAGGCTCTGCATTCACCACCAAGAGAAATTCCTTTGATCAATGCAGAGAATAGCATTTGTGTACAGGTGTAAACAAATGTTTAGAAAGAATTTTATAGCCCAAGTCCTATCAATTTATAAAAGCAGCATGGGAAGGTATCTCCTCCTCAATTAGAGGACTTATATATTATAACTGTTCTCCAGTGGATTGTCAATTACCCGTATTGTCAATTACCAAATCTTAAAATATCATTTAAACTAATCTTAGTTGATCTGAAGATGGGTTTGTTGTAGTTAACTATACTTTTACTTATAAAACCTTTTAGAAATATACAACAAGAAAGATGTCTATCAGATTTTACCTTTAATTTCTGTGGGAAAATATATTGGTTTGAACAAAGATAAGTAGGCAAAGATAGCTTGCCATTTTTCAATAAAACTAAAGAAGTTATCTCTAATCTTTGCTCAATTCTATTGAGATAAAGGGCTTTAGAGACTTTATAAGTTTGCTGTGACTTTTTCCATGCGTAGCAAGTGGTTGATAGAAGGTTTTTTATTTTTTGGAGAGAGAGAGAATCCAAAGAGTTAGCATTATGGGCTTACAGTTGTAAGGGGTGTATGGACCACACCTTCAAAGCAAAGGAGCGTCTATATCTCTGGAGCCTGAAAACAAGAGATAAACAGCTACAACCTGAAAAGATAGACTTACATATTCAGGTATTGAATTTACTGCAGGATTTGAAGCTCCAAAACTAACATCTTTGAGCAGGCAGCTAAAGCTACAGACATTGCAGACCTTTGGATGTTTGGACCTTAACCCTTGCCAGCTCTCAGGAACTTGGCTGGCTTGCAGTGATTTCTTTTACAATCTGTAGCTTTCTCGTTTCATGGCATTGTAGCTGCTTGACTTTTACAGTGTTAGTTTTTGCTGTGTTGTTATTTACTTGTGCTTTACCAGCCCTTCATAGTCTTCATGATCTCTGCTTTTGTTGGTTTGGGTTATTTTGTATTGTTTTGTTTTTGAAAAAGGGTCTCTATTCATGGCTCTGGCAGCCCTAGAACTCACTATGTATGCCATGTTGTCCTCAAAATCACAGAGATCCTCTTCCCCCCAGGTGCTGAGATTTAAGGCATGTAACATCTTGCCATGGTAGACCCTTACTTAAAAGTGAGAAGTAGGCTAGCATCCATTGGATTTTGAAGGGATTGGAGACATCATTTGTTATACAGGTCCTGCAGCTAAATGCCTATAGTTACTGGCTTAGATAGCTCTACCCATAATAAAGACTGTAATTATGGAATACAATACTAACCAGGGAAAGAATTTATCAGGTCAAACATCACAGTACAATATCTATGTGTTTAGTAAAACTCAGCCTACATATAGAGCTAGATGAAGCATTTGAGCTATTTACAGTCAGTTTCTAGTACCACAATAACAGGCACATTCATGGTTTCTAGATCCACAAAATCCAATCTCACCTATGTTCTACTCGAAAACCTCACATGGATGTTGTCTCTTCATTGAAACTCTAAGCTTTATGCATAGGAGCAGAATTCCTCTTTCATCTCCAATCCTGAAGAGGATTGCTATTCTGAGATCCAAGGTAACGATAGATGAGGTCTTCTCAAATGTTGTTTCATGTTTATCACTGCAGTAAAGTCTACTCTATGCAGTAGAGTCTGTCAGGCAGAGGTGTAGTTGCTGCCCAGTTTCTTTGGGCAACAGACCTGGATATACCTATCACTAAAATGTCAGTGATCTTTACAAGTAAAGTAGCATTTCATTTCCTCACAACAGATATGGAGCATTTAAAGCACAGGGGTGACTTGATAAAAGTCTAACTATATTGTCTAAGGGGGCTATTAGGTTGGCAGTCCCTCTAGTAAGGAACAGGGCATGAGAGAAGGAACGGGATTCTTGAATTAATGGACCTGGTAGCCTACTTCTGACCGTTTTCCTCACTTAAAACTTTGTATAATGTTTATATAAAAGATAGAACATGACTTAACATCCTCAATGATTTTTAACAGTATTTAAACTCCACCTATAATCTCCAGAAAGGGTTTGGACCCTCTGATCTGTTTCTACAGAGAACAAATATTTGGCAATTAGACCTACAAAAAAATTCAAGAAAGAAAAAGAAATGTGCTTTCTCAATTCTTCATAGGGGAGTCAGGAGTCAGTAGTGTGTATACTTGCAGGCAGGTTTCATCTTCCACAGAGACTGAAAGAATATGGTGCCATTTACTTTGACAGTGACTTGACATAACAAAGGAAGTCTTCACAGGTATTTCAGAAAGACTGGCTGTAAAAGCACAAAGAAGCTTTTAAGAAATAGGTTCATCTTAAAGAGACAGAGAACATTTCTTAAGTTTTCCAAGCAAATATTCTGGGAAGTTAGAATCTAGAGTTAGGCATGAGTCTTTCTTGAGATCTTTGTCTTAGAGGAACATTAGATGATATCGATATTTTTCTAGTTATTAACAGTATATCTAAATGTTGGAGAACATGTGGTCTTGGTGAAGCACAGTTCCAATCTCTTCCTGTTAAGAAAACAATTTCTATTTGCTGTAAATATTTCTAGAGTTATTGACTTAAGATGTCATCCATGTTATGTTACATATCAAATACATACTTTTAATCTTTGATCATGGGATATAATTTTATATTATGAAAATCTCTGTGTCATAACCTAAACAACCTAAGGCTCAGGAACTTTGGGGTGGGATAGACAGATTGTGAGGCCCTGAAGAATGGGACCTTTTTATATGATAACTCCTTATTGACAGGGCAGAGACGTTGCTTCCACGAAGGCTCAATGATAGGGTTATGTAAATAAGACTTGCAAAGACCATAGCAGGTGACAGGCCAGTATAAATGGACGAAAAATTCACAAGATCCCACCATAGATGAAGAGCTTCAGTCAACAGAAAACACTTTTGTTTTCTTTTTAATGAGACCTTAACTTTCTCTCTTTCTCTCTCTCTTTCTCTCTCTCTCTCTTTCTCTCTCTGTCTCCTGTTTCTCTGTCTTTTTATCTCTGTCTCTCTGTTTCTGTCTTTGTGTGTGTGTGTGTGTGTATGTGTGTATTTGTCTATGTGTGTTTGTATATGTTTGTATGTGTATGTATATATGTAGTATTATTGGAATACATTATAACCATTAGGATTTTAACTAAATATAAAAGTTGCATTATATATTAAAAAAATATCTTCACCTTACTGTACGTTGTTGTAAAATGTCACAATTTAAACATAAATTAATGTATAAGAAACTAGTCTATCCCCTTTGACTACACAAACAATGGATCTTTCTTGTCAACTAAAACTTCTTGCAAGAAAATTATTCATTGAAAATATATCTATATGCAAGCTTCACATTTTTTATGATGCACTATAAAAGTTGAGCTTTGTGCTTAATTATATCTTTAATATCTTACTTTATAAGATATATTAATTTAGATAAAAAATATCCTAGAAACAGACATATTAAGAGTAACTATAGAAATATGACAAAATCAGATATTATTCTAGCAAAATGTAAAAGTCAGTTTAGATTTTTAGAGTAATCTGAATATTTTGATTATTTATATGCAAAGTATTTCCATATTGTACAATGAGAGCTCACAGATGTCCACAACCTGGCTATTGTATCACAGAGCATACCTAGTGTGTTGAATGTTCAATGTTTTTGTAGGGTCCTCTTAACAACAACTAGGAAATGATTAAAATATTCGCTTCCTCTTTTAATCATTCTATTTGCTTTTACCTCAGGTACTTTGATTTTCATCATTTTTTGTTTTAAAATTTTGACATTGATATTTTATAATACATGTAAGTCATTCACAGGCAATTAGTAAGCACATCATTTCAACTTTTTTTAACTTTAGCAAATTGAACTCCAACATAGTTAAAAGAACTTTTGATATAACTAAAAATGAATATTTTTTTCTATGTTTTTACTAGTTTGTGATCATGGAGATGGAGATAGCTGTTTCATGTATCTATTTATCTATCTGCCTCCCTCTAAACTTTCTTATTTATATACCAACCTTTCTTTGACACTATGCAATCTTTCAGTCTCACTATTTGCCTTTGAAAGGATTCAAGGAATATATTAGTGAAAGAAAAGAAAAGAGCAGATATAGTGACTCCCATTGTACTCTCAACAGTTGGCAGGCCTAGTCAAGAGCTTCACTAGTTTCAAGACCATCTTAGGGTATGTACTAAGTTAATTGACAACTAAGACTACAGAGTGAAACTGCATCTTAAAAATCTAATGGATAAAACACAAAACAAGACAAACAAAAAAGTGAAATAATTTAGCAGTACAGAGTGTCTTCGTTTCTCAGGAGTCACTGTAGATTTTAAGGCTCTTAAGTTTCCCAAGAAAAAGACATCTGTTAGGGCTGAATGCCAGTACTTCTTGAAGTTCTTATAGTCAACCAGGGAATATATTCAAAACTATTCAAAGGGTGTTTTGATACTGTATTCATCTTGAAATTTAAAAAATATTTATTAATTTGATAGGAAATTTACAGCTGCTGTCTACCACATCTGGTGACAAGCAATACTACAATGTAGTCCAGATGCTGTGTTTTGTTCCAGGTCCCTAGTGCACATTTCGACTGACATCTCTAATTCCTTCAATATGACACATCACATCCAAAAGGAAATTGAGAACACAGAGATGGAATGAGAGAGAGAGAGAGAGAGAGAGAGAGAGAGAGAGAGAGAGAGAGACTTTGAATATTTTAATGGAAAGAAAGAAATATATCCCTGTGAACTATATTTGGTGTATCTCTTATATATACTTATCCTCTTGGTTATATACACTCAGCTGTTTCTTTATAGAGTAATGAACTCCAGCCATTGCTTTTAGTAGTTCACAAAGATGCTATTAAAATTGAATTATTCTAATGTTAAAATGACCAGTACCAGAAGCAACAATACAGCAATTTATGTGAGTATTCACAGATGCCTAGAACAGCAATTCTCCTGTCTTATTGTTAACTCTTTTTAGCAATTCAGAACCAATTGCCATTTGCCTGTTGAATGCAGATATACATTTTGCTAAAGGCCTTTTCAATTTCTTCCCAGATAATGACTTACAGATCTCAATTGTGTAGATTATATTGCCTTTTAAAATTCCATTCATATTTCATGCTTCTTGTTGATTCCCAAAGCATGCCCTCCAGGACTTATAAGCTTTTTATTTTCTGTTTCTTTAAAACTAATTACAACATTAATGTTATGTACATTGCATTTGTCTCCCCAAGATCACCTAAATATACTTCCATCTATATACCTCCCTATCTGTAGTATATACTCTATTATATTTGAGTAACTATTTGTGATGAAACATATTATTCATCATATCTGCCTACATTTATAACTTATTGAAAGCAAAACTATAAAGTTGAAAATGTTGTAAGTGGCACAACACTAAAGCATATTATATTCCTTCATTTTGTGTATTTTATATAGCAAATTTCTGAAATCACATTGTAGCTTTTCATTCCAGGAAATGTTTTATTGATGTATATTTTAGTTGTGGACAGCCACATAATGATACAAGATGAAATATGGCATATTAAAGAGTAATTGTGCTAATAAAGCCACCATAAACATAATGTTTTAGAACTTGTTGGGAACTATAGATTCTGAGTCAAATTGTTTTATGGACAAGAATATTTACTTCCTGCAAACAAAAAATATTGGGACTGTTTCAGAAAATATAATCATTTAAAATGAAAAAAAAATACTTTAGAAAAACTGAAGCTTCCAACCTAAAATGTATATTTTTTCATTACTTTCTCCTTTTTTACTAATAATTTTATTTATTTACATTTCAAATGTCCCTCTTCCTGGTCCCTGCTGGCCCCCCCCCCCCCCCCCCCCCCCCCCCCCCCCCTGCCTCTAAGAGTCTGCTCCCCCAATATTCCACCTTGTCCCAACTCACCCTTCTAGAATCCCCATTCTCTGGGGCATCAAACCTCCACAGGACAAACTGCATCCCCTCCAACTGAGGTTAGACAAGGCAGTCCTCTGTTACATATGTAGCAGGGCATAGAGACCAGTCCATGTATACTCTTTGGTTGGTGGTTTAGCCACTAGGAGCTCTGAGGTATCCGATTAGTTGATATTGCTCTTCCTTTAAGGTTGCAATCCCCTTCAGCTCCTTCACTTGTTCTCCTAACTCTTCCATTGGGGTCCCCAGGCTCAGTCCAATGGTTGGCTATAAGTATCTGCATCTGTCTCAGTCAGGTGCTGGCAGAGCCTCTCAGGACAACCATGCTAGGCTCCTGTCTGCAAGCACCTCTCAGCATCAGCAATAGTGTCAGTTTTGGTGACTGGGATGGATCCCAAGTTGGGGTGATCACTGGATGTCCTTTTCTTCAGACTTTGCTCCAATTTTTGTCCCCACATTTCCTTTATACAGCAACAGTTCTGGGTTAAAAATTTTGAGATGTGTGGGTAGCACCCTCCCTCAACTGGAGGTCATGTCTACTGGAGGTGGTCTCTTTAAGATCTATCTCCCAGTTCAGTTTTCAACAGCAGTGGGTTTTGATGATTTTTTTAATAATTTATTTTTTTTTCAAATCGTAATTCATTCACACGGAGGTTATAAGCACAGAAAGGCAGGATGTGGGGAAGGGGATGACACTGGAGCATGGGTGTTCAGGGGGAATACAGATGTCTTTCAGAACAGGGTATTGGCTGGGTGAAGGTTCAGGGGACAGATCACTATGACTCTGCCTATGATCCACTTGTCCTTATCTAAGTTGGTATTGTCTGCCAAGGCTACCTATTTACAAGGTCTATGACTACTCAGGCTGGTAAATTTCCACGAAAGCTGCCTGTTTACAATAGCTTATAGCCAAAAACATTGGAACTGTTTCAGAAAATATAATTATTTAAAATGAAAAAAGTACTTTAGAAAAACTGAAGCTTCCAACCTAAAATGTATATCTTTGATTACTTTCAATTAACCCCCCGCACTTATTTTTCAACATACACAAAGGTCTCAGTAGCAGCACTGTTGATATATGATAGCATCACAGACCTGGCATGTTGAATAGCAACTGTATTTCTAAACATTTAAAAGTGCCTTCTACTTTGTTGGGCAATGCTCACGCCCGGGAGTCGCGGGTTGCGGTGTGGGCACGAGCTGGAGCGCAGCAGCGGGCGTTCAGGGAGCCAAGGCTCTCAGCACTCTGTTGATGGTTCGGTCTCGCCCTCGCAGTGGGGTTTTTATAGTCTGTAAGCTGCCAGCGACCACAGGGTCCCGAGAACAGAGATGCCTGGACGCACCAGCCGGATACAGCGTCCAGCGGAACACAGCGCAGGTCCCCAAGGGCCCCAAGAAGGCGGTACACAGGCTGCTGTTGTCAGGAGAAGGTGTCCCGCTGGCCACTAGAGTGCAAAGAGCACAGGGACAGGTGGAAAAGGCTTCCCTCCCTCCCCCACCCCGCCATGCGGGTTTTGACTTACACAATGAGTCCAAGATTTCAAGAGACATGTGGAGATTTAAGATGTGTAGATTTATTGACGTGGTGATGAGTTTAGATGGTGAAGAGCTCTCCTGAAAAGCATGAACACTGTTGTTTAGGCATTCCTGTTGAGGAGAAAAGGTTAATGGTGGATTTAGAAGTAGTGAAGGAGAGCCCTGCTCTGCCATGTGGTGGCTGGGCTACCACGTGGTGGCTGGGTGCTCTAGCAGAGAGGCCAAGGAATTCCCCCTTTTGTTTTTCTTAGAAATCTTAAATGTAGAAGAAAAAAGGCCAATCTTGAAGAAAAGCTCAAAGCAAGAAATATGGGTGTTTGATAGGAAAGTCAGAAGGAGTAAAAGGCTGTGTGAAACTGAGCCATGTCGGGGAGACACCTGGAGGCTAGTAAAGAGTAGTTCTTGGGAGAAGCTGGCAGCTTTCAGTCAGAGGAGGAGGGGAAAACATGCAGCGGCAGTTTCTCTAGGCTCGGCCTGGAGTTTTTAGTTGTGAGAAAGAAACTGTAAGGCAAAGGGGGCAGATTGGGTCTCAGACCCTCTGCTATCAGGCAAGCCAGCTGGGCTATAGCTGGCCGCAAATGACCTAGAAGGTGAAGTGGGGAAGGGGGCAAGTAGGGAGCCAGCCCTCTTGTTACAGGCGAGTCAGCTGGGCTGTAACCAGCTGGCCGCAAATGGCAGAGGAGTGGGGGAAGTTTACACTAGGCTAGCAGGCAGAGTTTGAAAAGCTGACCCCTGGGGGAGGGGCAAACCTTTTGGCAGGCAGAGTGCGGGAGATTTTTGGGGGGAGGGGTAAAGAATGGAGATTAAGGAGTCTCCACCATCTTGTAGGGAACATGTGGAGAGAGAAACTTAGTTTTTTGAATTAGGAGGAAGTTAGATTGTAGTTAACAATTAGAGAAAAGATATTAGCCAGGAGCATGAGAAGGAGAGAGAGAGGAGGTAGAGATGGATGGACAGAGATGTAACTCACGGTTCTTGCAGGCGCCAGGGGGTCGAGCTTCTGTGCTGGCTTTGCGTACATTATCCACCACTAGCCAGGGGGAGATGTTGGCCCATGGGCCTTGGGAGTGCCTGGGCATTGAATTGTCCATGTTTCCCTTCTGGAACAGATGTCTCAAGGAGGCAGAGATCACCGCAGTGGAGAAGCGGGCGAAGAAAGCTTGGTATTCAGGCAGGAATGAACTCAAGTCAGATCTCACCAGGCGTGGGCTTAAGACCCTCGTATCTCCATGGGGGGGAGAGCGCAGCAGGGCAGAGATTGTGGGGGCATGTGGCTGTGTGTCTGAACACGCCAGCACGCTGATTTGGCCTCTATTTTAAGGGTCTGTGGACGTGCAGTAAAATAGAAGCAAGAGAGCATACGCAGCTGCGGCTCTCAGCACTCTGTTGATGGTTCGGTCTCCCCCGCGCAGTGGGGTTTGAATAGTCTACACACTGCCAGCGACCACAGGGTCCCGAGAGCAGAGACACCGGGATGCTGCGCACCCAGTGGGACACAGCGTCCAGTGGAACACAGCATGGGTCCCCAGGGGCCCCGCGAAGGCAGTACACGGGCTGTTATTGTCAGGAGAAGGTGTCCCGCTGGCCAGTAGAGTTCAAAGTGCACAGGGGCAGGCGGAAAAGGCTTCCCTCCTTCCCCTGCCCCACTGCGTGGGGTTTTGACTTATACAATGAGTCCAAGATTTCAAGAGGCACGTGGAGATTTAAGACGTGTAGATTTATTGACATGGCAATGAGTTTAGATGGTGAAGAGCTCTCCCAAAATCCCAAGAGAGGTCTCCTTATATTAGAAGCGGGAGAGGGGCAGGGCCAGGGCCTTTAGGTAAATCTTGAGGCAGAGACCTGTTTCCCCGCCCTCTACCTGGGCCTTACGACATGGAGATCTCGTGTCAGGTCTCTGGGGGTATGGCCAAACACTCCAGGGTTCCACAGCCCCACACTACTTCTCTTTAGGACTTAGGAAGATGCAGTAATTATTCCTATGTGTCAAACCTCACTGGAAATTCTAGACTTTCTGATAAAAAAAAAAGTATTTTTTCACCATACTCATGAATAAGACAGTATTTTATTTCTGGCACTGATATTTAATTAAAAGAAATAAAATATTAGTATTCAAAGATAATACATATATGTGGAATATTCTGGAGAATTTCTATGAAAAATAACCTTCAAAATAAAAAAAATAATTAGAGTCCAAAATTTAAGTTTATGTGTCAAACTAAACTATGACTTTGATAGTAACTATAGTGATTAACCCAGACATCAGACACACACACACACACACACACACACACACAGAGAGAGAGAGACAGAGAGAAAGAGAGAGAGAGAGAGAGAGAGAGAGAGAGAGAGAGAGAGAGAGAGAGAGAGAGAAATGCACAGACAAACTGATACACACAGAGAGACACACATACACAGACATACATACAAATACACATATTCACACAGGCACACACATATATAGACATGCATACAGAGACAATGTTATACACACACACACACACGCATGCGCGCGCACACACACACATACACACACACACACACACACACACACACACACACATACAATGTACTCAGATACAAATTATTCATAGAATTGACCCCACACATCTGTCCTGAATAACATCTCAGATGAAATGTAGGCATTGCTTTCCTGTGTACTAACTTAGGGCACAGAGGAATCCCAGGAAACATTTGTTGTTTGATTTTTTTTAGAGTATAGTAGTTCTCCCTTAATCCAATTAGTTAGTAATAGGTCACATTTCCCTTGAGCATATAGACATAAAGTGACAGTAATTAATACCATGAAAAGACACACTGCTGCTTACAATAAAGAAGAAGTAGAAAGGTCTAATTTGTGTAGGTAACCATAAATATTCTGATTTGCTTGTAAAATAAACAGGTTTCAGAGTTTGGTTGTTATTGTTAATGCTATTTGAATATCACGAGTTGAAAGTTTGTTTTCTTAAAATGCATGAGTGTATGAAACCCAAATTGTCTTCGTGGAATTAACTTTGGCGTCATATGTATAACTAGATAGTTTTTCTACTAAGCTGTAGCCTTCTCTATTCACCATATGAACACTTTCTTAATTTTCAAGGACAACATCAAAAAGGGCGTTTGAAGGAAGATAGGCTTGGTGAAGGATGAGTAGTGGGGAACCATAGATAATGGACAATTGTCACCAAGAAGTATGAGAAACTAGAAAATAAGAGATTGGCTCAATTACCTAAAACACAGAAGGAAAATTATGTTATACAATAGTATGTTAATCCACATTTAATCCCTAATATCAGTCACTTAAACTGCTTTTTATCTATATACTCAGTTATGTGAATTTTAAATTGTCATGTTAAGACTTTAAGAAGAGGTAAAATTCAAACTATATTAAAACTTCTATGATAAATAATTCAGAATGATAAAATTAACATTTATGAGGAAAATTCTAAGTAGAATATTTCCATACCCGTATAACTGGCATGTAGATTATTACTTTTAGAAGACAAGGGACCCAAAATAAAGTGTACTTGCAACACACGCAGAACACACACACACACTGCATATATATTCTTTTTCATATAATTAAAATCTATATTATGTTTTATAATAGTGAAGTTTGTTTGCTTCAGAAGAGAGACATTCTGTAACTGTCTTTAATTGTTTATCTGTTGGTTGGTTGTCACACAATAATGTTTGTAACTGCCAGGTATCATCTCTTATATGTGAATTTGGGACCTTCATTTAATGCCCAAATCCATATGTAAGTTGTACTCTCCAGGAACTCAGAAAAGGACATAAGTGGATCCTGAATATTTAAAGTAGCAGTTGAATTAAGATTGAATCATTAAGACAGGAACTAATAGAAAGGAAACATGACCTTACACCTAACAAGCCATTTGTGCATAAACATGAGGAGATTATGTGATACATGAGAAGGTTTTGCCAAATGGCTTAGCAGATAAATGTCCTTGCCATTAAGTCTGATAACCTAAGTTCAATCTACAAGAACCACAAGCTAGAAGGAAAAGTTGTCTTCTGATATCAATGCTCAGGATGTGGAATATGTATGTGCACACACACACACACAAATACACACATACACACACATGCACACAAATACACACACACACATACACACACACATTAAATAAATGAATAGATCTAATAATAAAATGATAAAGGGGATAATGCCATCTACAAGTCAGAGAGAGAAGTGAGAAGCCATTGAACCTGCATATATTTTGTACTCAAAAAACTAAACACCAAAACAACAACAAAACCAAAGCCAATTAAAAATTAGGGAATAGAACTCAATAGAGAGTTCTATGAAGATGAAGTACAAATAGGTGAGGCATGATTTTTAAAAAACAATATTCATCATTATTAGCCATTAGAAAAATGTGAATTAAATGTCCCTCATGATTAATTTGTACTCTGTCAGAGAAGCTAAAATTAGAATAAAAAAGACTAAGTAAAGAAAAGAAAAAAAGAGAAAGAAAGAAGATGTGGAGAAAAGGGAGCAGTGACTCAGTGCAGGTAGGGGTACCAACTAGTATAGTCATTCTGTAAATGAGAGTGCAGATTCCTGGAAAAGCTCACACTACAGTGCTAACATATGAAATGATACAGTGATACTGTTTAAGTGAATATTCTGAAGAGATTCTCTATTCCAATTTGGAAAAACTTGTGCATTTATATTCTTTGTTGCTCTGTTATTCACAGCAGTAAAGTGATTAGTTGTTCATGAACTGATGAATGAATTAATAAAATTTAGTTCACATTATCCGTTAGAATATTTTTTCAGCCTAAAGAAAAAATGGAATTATCAGGTAAATGCATGGCGCTTTAAAAAATATTTAGGAAGGAGGCAACCCACACCGAGAAATACAAATGACTCATATTTCATTTTAAATATGAATGCTACCTTTGAAGCCTTAGATATGTATTTACCTAAGGACTCCTATAACTATGCATGTATCTTAAAGGACTCCCTCAGAAGTCAAGAAAATAGTTTAAAAGGTCCTGGATTGTCTTTCATCATATGCAGGTTGTGTGGTGGGGAGGAAGTACAATCATGGAACAGGAATGGGTTAAATGAGATGGGAAATGTAAGGTCAGGGTAAAGGTTCATGAGGAATAACTTGTACTAAAGGTACTTGGAGAAGCCACATGAGAAATTACTGAAAGAGCCTATAAAGAAGGATCACCTTTTACTGACAATATATGCTACTAAATAAAAGTTTCAGTGAAAAATATAGATTATCTCATTTTATTGTTTTTGGTCAGTGATTCCTTTAAATATTACAAGATATTGACATCATCATTGATAGTAAAACATTATTTCTGAAGTAACTACATACTTGAACCTAGGCATATGTAGAAAATATGGCACTGGAAGTTTCATCCTTTCTAGATATGCATCTTTCAATTCTCTTCAGATAAGCTTCTATATTTCTTCTTCCTCCTCCTCCTCCCTCCCTCCTCCTCCTCTTCCTCCTTCTTCTCCTTGTGTGCCTCCTCCTCCTTTCCTACTCCTGCTTCTTTATTAGTGTAGTATTTGATGATGAAAATAGAAATAGTCATTGTCCAGATATCTGGAGATTGATCTTTTCTAAAAACTCTAAAAACATGTTTTTCCCACTGTTCCACTCAAATAAGGATCATTGTGGAAGAAGGGGCAGTAACACTGGAAGATCAAAACACAGTGAAAATCTTCAGTGAAGCATTGATTTTTGGAAATCATGCCATCATTGAAAACATAAATCACATGAGTTGTAACTCAGTGCACAACTCTCAGCCTGCATGGCATAAGTACAGAAAGAATGATGAAGTCACAAGTTGCTTTGTGTTGTTGATGACTGCTTGTGGAAGGACCGTCAATTTTCTGTAGGAATGACACCACTGAGAGGGTATAATAGATGGTCCTACATCCATGCACGTGTTGGTAACACTGTGTATTCACTGTGTTTACAATGAAGCACATAAAGTTGGGGTGAAAAAACTATGTGAAATACAGAGGAAAGGTATAGAGAAGATAATGGGTAGGTGAGAAAGGAGAAAGAAAAAGAGAAAGATAAGTTTATTTAATAAGATTAACCATTTTATAGTTTATAATGACCTCAAAATATACAAAATGACCAAAACAGTAGACCTAATTCAATCCAAGCATGTTTTTTTTTTCTGTACACTTGTCTTCAGGCACCCAAGGGACTCTCTCCTGACTACTGTTTCACTGAGGTACACTGAGAGTTACAGAACACAGATAATTCTTGGTTGTTGTTAATGATTGGAACTTACTAAACATAAGAGTTTCTCTTTCAGTTAAACCCACTAGATATTACTATACTACTCTGTGGTGAAAAGTCTATGGAAATCACCACAAAAATATTCCTCCTACCATGGCCTTGGGCGCTGATAAGAGCCTGATATGGATGTCTCCTCAGAGGCCTTCAAGAGTCTGACACATTCAGAGGCAGATGCTCACAACTAGCCATTGAACTGATCATTAGGTTCTCAAAGGAGGAATTAGAGTGAGGACTGAAGGAGCTGAAAGGGTTTGTGGCACCATGAGGAGAGCAACAATACCAACCAACCACAGCTCCACCAGCCTGGGAGCACTTAGGGAGGGATCCAGGGCTTCAGCTGAATACATAAGAGTGGAGGGCCCTGCTGGGCATAGGTGGAAGATGAGATCCTTGACCTCATGAAGGCTGGATGCCCCAGGGGGTGGGAATTTTGAGGGTGGGGAAGTGGGAGTGGGGGGGTAGGTGGGGGTTACATCCACAGAGAAGAAAGAGGAGGGGTAAGGGGATGGGCGTTCCCGGGTGGGTGGGGGATGGGGTAAGGGGACAACATGTGAAATTTAAATAAAATATCCAATAAAAAAATTAAATTTCAAAAAAAAAGTAGCTTAAGAAAACAATTTAAAAAAAAAGATCTTCTAATAGAATCTGTGAGACTTCTTTAACCACAAATAGTAAGTTAAAAGTATGAATACTAACAGCTTTCATTCTTCAGAGATATGAGTAAAGCATGTAAAAATGAAACTAAATATATTCTGAAATTTAAATTAATGCAATGAAAAATAAATGCATAATATTTTGTTTTATATACATTCACTATATGAACCGAATATTTTACATAATATGTGAATTCAAGAGATGATAGGACATATGTAATAAAATGTAGAATATACTGTTTAATATCTTTATTTAGACATTCAAAATTTAAATAAATATAAAAATAAAAAGTGAAACCTTTCAATTACCTTTGTTTTCATTGGCACATAAGAAGTTTAAAGATACTGTGAAATATTTCTATAACAGAATTTTAAATACAATTTTAATAAAGTTTAGATAGTCTATATAATTCTGAATAATTTTATTATTTTATTTATTTAATTTTAAATGTTGTCCACCTTCCTGGTGCTGCCTCCATGAGCCTCCCATCCCAATCCCTCCCCTTTTCCTCTAAGAGGGTGCTCATCCACCCAGTTCCATCTCATCCATCTAGCATCCCCCTTCACTGAGGCATTAAGCCTTCAAAGGACCAAGAACATCCCCCTCCCACTAAGTCCAGACAAGGCAATCCACTGCTACATATATAACAGGAGCTACAAACCAGACAATGTATGGTCTAGATTGGTGGCTTGGTTCCTGGGAGCTCTAAAGGTGTCTGGTTAGTTGATAATTATTGTTCTTCCTTGGGGTTGCAATCCCCAGAAGCTTCAGTCCTTCCCCTAAAACTTCCTGGTGGTGCCTGTGATCAGTCCAATGGAATAAGATGGCTATAAGTATCTGAATCTTTCTTTGTAAGATGCTTGTAAAGCCTCTCAGAGGACAGCCATACCAGGCTCCTGCCTTCAAGCAAAACATGGCATCAGTAATAGTATCAGGGTTTAGTGCTAGTGCAGGGGATGGATCTCAAGGTAGGGCAGTCTCTGGATGTTTTTTTTTCTGCATTTCCTTTAGATGAGAACAATTCTGGGTCAAAATTGTGAGATGGGTGGGTGGCCCCATCCCTCAACTGGGGGCCATGTCTATCTACTGGAGATGATATCTTCAGGGTTCATATCACCAGTGTTGGGCATTTCAGCTAAGATTATCTCCATAGGGTCCTGGGATCAACTCACATCCCTGGTGTCTGGGATTTTGGAGAGGTTCCCCCCATCCCCCACCTCATACTGCTGCATATTTGTATTCATTCTCCTGGCCATCTAGGCTTTCTCTTGTCTTTGCCCATACCTAATTTTGTCCTATTTTTCCTTCCTCTTTCCAACCTATGTCCCTCCTTCCCTCTGCCTTTGAATGCTCTATTGGATAAATAGGGGGAGCATGGGTAGCCTTGTCTTGTTCTTGATTTCAGTGGGATTGCTTCAAATTTCTTCCCATAATTTGATGTTGGCTGTTGGTTTGCTATATGTTGCTTTTATTATATTTAGGTATGTCCCTTGAATTTCTGATCTCTCCAAGTCTTTTAACATAAAGGGGTGTTGTATTTTGTCAAAGGCTTTTTCAGCATCTAAGGTGATGATCATGTAATTTTTCCACTTTATCATTAAAGGCATAGAGCGAGGCACTATGTTTGCATTCTATCCTAATCACTCACCATTCATACCCTTGTTACACACTGAGTTGTCTCCACTTCTTGTTGTTTAAATTGCTCTGCAGTGGATACAGTTGTGAAAATATCTTGAAAAAAATTCTGATTTCAATTAACTGAGGCTATCATCCTTGAGTGGGATTTCTATATCACCAGCTGTTAAATAGTCTCAGGAACAGTTTTGAAGAGCACCATTCTATTTCGTATTTGTTATAAAAACTACATTAATCTGAAAGAAAATACTCAGGACTGGGGTAAATACTGCATGAATCCACTTAAGTGAGATAGAAAATCATCATAGAAAATCATCAAACAGAATTGCATGGTGTTTTTCAGAGGCTCAAGAGAAGACAAAATGGAAATTTGTTCTTCAATAATTATAAACTTTCCATAATCCATGATGACTAAATTCAAGAGACCTGCTGATGTGCTTGGGAGTGTAGTTATCAATGTTTTTAAGCACACAAAACTCTATTTAGAGTTGATTTCAAGGCAGAGAAGTTGTCAAGGGCTACTCCAGTGTCACAGCCTACAGGAATGACTAAATTTGCTTCTGCACTGCTAGTCAAATCTTGTTTCTGGTCAATGCTCCTCTTTAACTTTCCAATAAATTGCATGCAAATCTGACTCTCAGACCTTTTCCCCCCATGGAAAGCTGACCTAACACAATTAAGTTTATATATAATTAGCTGTGTTACATAATTTGGTTAGTTTTAACTCAGAAGCCTCATTACATATAATCAAGGTGAACTGCAGCTTAGCATTTTCCTTTGCCAAAAGCTTTTATGAGAAAAAGGTTGTTGAGATTGTCTTCCATGCTTCGGGTCTTATGCTAATCATATGACATTTGTCCTGTGTTCCTACTTACACAATAACTTTTTTTCCAGAAATTTCCTAGTCTTTAATTTTCTCCTGACTCAATAATTTACCTTCAATTGGTAGTACCAAATGGTCAGTGAAGCCTGTAGTTTCATGCTAGAGACTACTCTGTGGCTACAATTTTTTTCTTTTTTTCCCTTGACTAGAGAAAACAAAGCTTGACCTCTGCCAGATTAATAAGCATTCTTCCCATCATTCATATTATAGCTTACTGTGGATTTACGAAAAGGGGTTATTGAAAAGTATCTAGCAGATTAGATTATAGTTACAAACAAAGGAATGAATGAAGTTATTTCACTCTGCTCAGTGAATTTTTATTCCTTTGGTTATATCTAGGTCATAACTTACTATTAGAAGGACAATTCTTTGATGTTTGTTTCATGAGGGTTTTTTTTTAAGTCTAGTTTTGTTCTTCTATGTAGTAATGCAAAATATCTTTGAAAACATTATGACAGTTCATTTTCTATGACTAAAAAATATGTGCATTTAAAATTATATTTAATATTAATGGGATTATTTTCCATATTTATAAAAATGCTATTTAGAATGGTTCAATGTTACTTTTCCTAAAATATTTACTTTTTAATAATTTCTTTTTATACAAGAAACATATTACTGGTAACCTGTCTAAAATGAGCCAAAAATAAGATATAACATTCTCACATTTTGACAATCTGACACTAACTACCTAAGGCCTGACTCCAGGGAACTTTTAATATCTTAAACATTCCTAATAACCCATGGTGCTATATTTTGACCATTCTGGTGCTATATAATTAATTACTTAACATCAGAATGAAACAGATACACACCCATGCAAGTATGCACTGTTTTCCAAGAACACACTAGATCCAGAGACTTTCCCGTCTCTCCTATCTGTGACATGTGTGAATCTTCTTCTGAGCATTCATACACTCCTTGCAGCATCTTTCCTTCTCTGTGCTTATGCAGTTACTACATGCCTCTTCTTTACCACCTTCATCCCACTCATCATCACATTATCATAACTTATAATTGAATGTTCCTCGAAACAAGGCTGACAGCATGTTACTAAATCCCTTATTGAATCTCTATTGAAACTTAAATAGAAATATTATGGAGAACAGAAATATCTTTTATTTATATTCTACATGTTTCTTCTACACAACTGTTTTACCTTTCACATTCTTTTATTCATCTTTCTTTCCTTTGGAAAAAGCCAACAAAAAAAGGAGGAAATTTATTTAATGTGGCTACATTGGAGAGAAGGGCAAAGTGATACAGTGATTTGTCCCCCAACCTCAGTCAATCTCAGCTCCTGAAGCAAAGTTAGGGTTTAAGTATTTGGACTGGAGTTAAGCATGACTAAGTGCTACCTCATATAGCTGTGGTCACACTCTAGTGATGCATATACGCCTCTTCTTAAAAGTGGTCTAAAAGGCTGAAATTGTCTTTCAGAAGACTTTAGACTTTCTCTTCTCCTAATATGAAAATTTCATGGAATATCAGTCTCTTGGTATTCCATGGGTTCCCTGTGAGATACACATGTGTCACTTCTTAAAATATCTTCATTCTGTCTAGCTCGTTATATTTTTCCAACTTCTACTCTATCACCCCAGTTTTGAACAGTCAGAAAAAGTCATCATGAACAGAATGCACATGGGAACCATTGTTAGAATACATTTAGTTAGTAACATGTAGCTGTGTTTGAGAAGCATTTCTTCATAATCTCTAAGATTTGATAACGGTTAGGCAAGAAGCAAGTGCATCTTCTTATTTTGTCACAGTGTCTCTCAGTGAGGCTTGGGCTGGCTTCAAATTCCTGTTTTTACTTCCAAATACTTGAATTAAAAATAGATGATTTCATGTCTATGGTTACTTCATTTAAACCCTGACTCCCTGTCCCTTTGAATATTTAAAAGATACTGCAGGAGCCATAACTAATTAGCCAGCTGCTAGTTTGTGTTCTACTGTCTCTGTCAACTGTCTGAAATTTGTCACTGTTGGTTTAATCTGACCCCATATTAGAGCTTGAGTAAGTGCCTGGTATCAAGAACTTTGTGCTAATGGAGCTATTATGTGTACTTTAAATAATTAAATATGGAAGGGGAGAAATGTCTGAGTCCTTTTCTGTTTGTCTGGTGAGAAATGTCCTTGTATCTTAAAAAAAATATTCTTCAGGGTTTATGAGATGCTGTACATTCCATTGCATCAAAAGTATTTCTAGCATTTGTTACAGATTGCATTCTTCTTTAAATCATTTTTAAGTCAACAGACAAAGCAATGGCATTTAATTATAATATTTTCAAAGACAACAATTAGCTTTCCTAATCATCTAACTTTGCCAGTACCTGCCCAAATTCCCCATCACCTTCTTTCTGTCCAGCTTTATCTCCAATTGGCTCCATTCTTCTTTCATAGGTGTTTAATTATGTTATATTGTTCGATAGCCTACAAAATGTATAATAAGTTTTGTGATGAACAGTCATTTTTTTCTTTTAATACTATACTTCTGAAAATGCACTTTCTGAAAGTGGCAATTAACATCAGCGACAAGAGCAACCTCACAACAAAAATAGCCCCTATTAATTAGAATACATAAATTTAGAAAGCCTTTCCATTAAGTTTTCTATCCTTGTTAATTCAAGTGGAAAAAAACCTCCCCCTCATTTACTTTAAAACTCATTAGTGTTTTACTTCATGTAGTTCCTTCTGTGCATGTGGCTCAGAGTGAGATGCGTGTCAGATCAATTGCTCAGTACCTGCTGCTAGTTGTGATTAAGAGACAGACACTGTTCACAGGAAAGTGTCTTATAATTACAACCAAAAAGAAGTAATCAACACAAGCATTGTCTTTTCATACCTTAAAGAGAGCCTGAGAGAATAAAATTAACCCAGAACTGTTCCTTACCATCACAATTCCTATAACAGAAGTACTTTTCATGGAGTATTAACCACCCATTGGGATGCTCTTATAGCAAAAGTAGGTGCAATGTGCTTCTGAGGAAATCACTTGATATTTTAAATCTTTGCATCTTTCAGCAAAAAAAAATATGCCAGAAAAATTAAGAGATGATTATCAACAGATGAGTTATTTCTCAACTACCAGAACATTAGTAAATTCTATAATCTTTCAGTGTCAAAGTTTTAAAGTTGCTCACCTCTCTGTAAAATTTGCGAATCTCCATAAACAAATAGTTGGAAAATAAATCTCACTGAGCACTTAAACACAAATATTTCCTGAAAATAAAGAAAAATTAATTTGAAAATTATTTGAGTATATATTTTTTAAAATATGCAGTAAAGAGAAGACACATGGAATAAACAGGAATTTTTAAATCACTCTCATACGTATTCCATTTTAATAGTATTTTTTTTTGTTTGTTACTGTTTGTTTATTTGTTTTTATTCTGAAGAGTCCTCAGAGATACATGCTTTGGACTATTCCATTTTATTTGAGAAAGAGAGATATAAGTCCTGTAATCAGCAACAAATATTTAGAGACTTGCATTTGTGTTAAATTCATGTTTAATATAGATATGGATAAATTATCATTTTAAGCTTCAAATGCAGAGGTGGACTGTTTTGTTTTTTATTTATATATTTTAAAAACAGATAATTTTGAAGAAAGCTAGGTAAGTCAATAAATCCAGGCTATCTAGCTGCTACAGTGAAGAGAAGATAAAGATAAAGGGCTTTTATGCAGTTTGTAATTGAAGATTCTGCCTAGGAAAATCAAGAGAGATATCACCACAGAGATTCTACTAAGTTTGCAGAGTTAAATGAATCTTGTGAAGTTATTAGTTCCAATATTTGATTCTTAATTTTCTGCATATTTAGTCATAAACATGTAAAGTCTGATGTTATTTCTTGTTCAAAATTTATATAAAAATTTGTGTGTGTGTGTGTATTCTTGCCTCATTATATATCAACTGCATGATTTTCTGAAAGCTGTGATCTACAACTTCAAACACATGGACTATCTTACAAATAAAGCATGTACACATAAAGCATTAGTAATTTACACATATTTTTTTCTGAGCAATGAACATTTTATTATTATTATTATTATTATTGCTGTGGCAATTGCAATATTCCTGGCAGAAGCTGCAAGGAAAAAAAAAGAGCTAACTGTTATAGTTTCTACATTTGGCTAAAGTGTTTAAACTTAAGTTCTGTGTCTACTTGAGTTCCTCTTGCCAACACCCATTTCATGGGTTTTGACCTAAAGATGACCACATGCTGAGCTTTCTATTGCAAAGGAGAGGTTGACTTTTCATGCCCTCACTAGTAGTGTGTTTGACACAATAAAGGAGTATCCAAGTTCTATCAAAATGCCATGGAAGAGCCTAAGTTTTTTAAAGTACAGATATTCTAATTCACTAATATATTGGTTGGAGACAATGCAAACCATTGTAAAGGATGCAATTGAGATTTCTCAGAAAGGTTATGCTTCTGATACCATGCAGCTTCTGCAATAATTTTGATTCAAAGTTTGTATGAATGTTATGACTCATGAGAAGGTATTTTCCCTATTTTTGGCTATACTATAATTATATATATGTCACATATAGTGGATAATAGAAATTGGAAGTTTTGCTGACTTAGTCATGTATCAAGAAGTGTTTGCTTTGTGATTTAATAGATAAATTTCCAATGTGAGGAATAGAAATAAAAGCTAAACAAGAAATAATTTCCAATCTGCATTATGTAGAAAGTATTTGTGAACAGATTTTATGCGTTGCCAGAAATTGAAGTCTTATTCATTAATGCATATGTTAGAAGATCAGCAGAAATGTCCTTGTATGCACAGATCTCCACAGATCTCCACTGAAAGCAGAAATGTTAAGCATAAAAGATTGTCTTTCCAATAGGAAAAATGTAAAACCTCTCGACTATCCAGAAATCTTGTAGTTGTAAGTGATTAAGAGCCTGGTGATTTTTGGTATCTGTGGACCCAGGCCACAGCAAGTCCCTACAACATAGCCTGGAGGTGCTAGTAATCTAAATGACTTTTCCAGCTAGGGGATCCTCAAGCTCCCACGACCATTACTGGAGATACACAATAGTCTAAATGGCCTCTCTGCTATCTACATGTCTGAGATTAGAATAGATCCTTCCTTAGGCCCTTAAGATAAGGCAGGTAGCTTATCTCTCGAACCCAGGCTCTTGTAAGAAATTATATGTGCTTTTCATTTACTTTTAGTGTAATTATGCTTTCTTGTGCACCAGGATTGTATTACACCAGTAAATATTTTTCAAAATACTGTTGTGTTTAAATACGGTGACAGTAAACCTCTGATATTGATTCCTTAGAAGTTTACTCGAGGTTGACAAAATCACCCTGAGCCAAGTTTTCATCCTCCCCTCTTTGTAGCTCATTTCCTTGACTGACTTGACTGCATGCAAAGTCCCTCTCAACTGTGTTCAGAAAAATCAAGAACATCCATAAGCTGAGGAATCTCCAACTTGAAAAATAAGCTTATGGCGAAACGCATTTGATCTGTATGTTAAGATATTTCATGTGTGAAAATCACAACTTATGGGTAGACACAATGTTAATCTCTGGTGAGACTGGCCAAGACTGAGTTTGCAATAGGCTGTCATTCACTTGACTTTATACTTTCATAGAACATGGCGAGATGTGACTTTTAAATTTATTCTTCCATTTTATTTATAGGCCAAGGAGAGTACTTACAATTAAGACAAATAATTGATTTTATAATGAATGTTATTCTTATGCTGTATTCTCACTATATAAACAAAATTTATTTTGAAATTTTTTTAAGAGACAGAAAGGATATCAGCATAAATAAATAATCATTTTAGGATTAATTTAAAGCCAAGCAAATGTTTGTCTTAAGTTAACAGAGAACATCATAGTGAATGAAGTGCATTATCCTTTCAGGTCAATACGATTGTTACATGCTACCATTTCTGCCATTTCTGTTGATCTAAAGAATCTACTGAAAGTGAGTATCATGAGACAAAACATGTTGAAAGCATTAGGCGGATTCTATTCATGTTTCCTCTTAGAAAATGTTCTCTTTGATGGAGAACAGTGTTTTCCATCCCAGCTCAAATATGCATTTAAAGTAATCAGAGCTGATCCTTTGAGGTACTAGGTTCTAAAAAAAATAAATCTGATTTGTTTTTTAAAAATTAAAATAAAAATAACATGATTTAAATAAATTTGTGGTGTATGGGGATATTATCTCCTCTTTTTTTTATTTTATAAAGATATTGTTTTAAAATTCCGTGGGACTTTTCCACATTCCCTTTTCCATGATAATTATAAGGAATCCCAGTAAAATGGGTAATGTTAAATTGCTGCCAAAAAGTCTCAAATGTTCCACTCTGATAGCTAGTTCCATTAGCTGTTTGTTAGTTCGTTTCCTTGTTTTTCATTTTTGTTATTTTTTAAATTATTGGATACTTTATTTATCTACATTTCAGATGTCATACCCTTTCCCCACTCCCCCTCCCCCAAAAACTCCTTGTCCCATCCTCCTTCCTCCTATTTCTATGAAGGTGTGCCCCACCCATCTACTATCTCCCCCTCCTAGCCCACAAAGTCCCCCTCACTGGGGAATCCAGCCGTCAAGGGAGCAAGGCCCTCCTTTCCCACTGATGCCCAAAAAGGCCACCCTCTACTACATTTATAGCTGGAGACATGGGTTCCTCCATGTGTGTTTCCAGTCTAGCTGTTTAGACCCTGTGAGCTTTGATTGGTTGGTATTGTCACTCTCCTCAAGCCCCTCTAACTCCTTCAGTCATCTCTAACTCCTACATTGGGGACCTTGTGATCAGTTGATGGTTAGCTGGGAGCATCTGCCTCTGTATGTCAGGCTCTGACAGTGCCTCTCAGGAGATACATATATCAGGCTCCTGTCAGCATGTACTTCCTGACACCCACAACAGTCTTTGCATATGGCGATTGCATCTTGGATGCATCCCCAGGTGGGACAGTCACTGGATGGTCCTTCCTCCAGTCTATGCTCCACATTTTGTTTCAAAATTGCTCCTGTATTTTGTTACACCTTCTAAGAAGGGCAGAAGCACCCACACTATTGTCTTTCTTCTTCTTGGGCTTCATGTGGTCTGTGAGGTACGTCTTGGGTATTGTGAGATTTTGTCTAATATCCACTTACCAATGAGTGCATATCTTGTGCGTTCTTTTATGACTGGGTTATCTTACTCAGGATGATATTATCTAGTCCCACCTACTTTCCTAAGAATTTCATGAATTCATTGTTTTTAATAGGTGAGTAGTACTCCATTGTGTAAATTTACTACATTTTCTGTATTTCTGTATTCCATTCCTCTGTTGAAGGACATCTGGGTTCTTTCCAGCTTCTGGCTATAATAAATAAGGCTTCTATGAACATGTTGGAGCATGTGTCCTTTTTATATGTTGAAGCATCTTTTGGGTATAGTCCCAGGAGTAGTATAGCTGGATTCACAGGTAGTACTATCCAATTTTCTGAGGAACCGCCAGACTGATTTCCAAAGTGGTTGTACCAGTTTATAATCCCAACAGTGGAGAGTGTTCTTCTTTCTCCACATCCTTGCCAGCATCTGCTGTCATTGAGTTTTTAATCTTAGCCACTCTAATTTTATGAGGTGGAATCTCGTTTTTGTTTTTGTTTTTTTTTTTTGTTTTTGTATTTTCCCTGATAACTAAAGATGTTGAAAATTTCTTTAGGTGCTTCTCAGCTATTTGAGATTCCTCAGTTGAAAATTCTTTGTTTACCTCTGTACTCCATTTTTTTTTTAAACAGGGTTATTTAATTGTCTGGAGTCTAATTTCTTGAGTTCTTTGTCTATTTTGGATATTAGCCCTCTATCAGATGTAGAATTGGTGAAGATCTTTTCCCAAACTGTTGGTCACCATTTTGTCCTGTTAACAATGTCCTTTGACTTACTGAAGCTTTGGAATTTTATGAGGTCCCATTTGCTAATTCTTAATCTTAAGCATAAGCCAGTAGTGTTCTGTTCAGGAACTTTTCCCCTGTGCCCATGTGTTTGAGGCTCTTCCCCACTTTCTCTTTTATTAGTTTCAGTGTGTCCAGTTATATGTGGAGGTCATTGATACACTTGGACTTGAGCTTTGTACAAGGAAACAAGAATGGATCAATTTGCATTTTCCTACATATTGACCTCCAGTTGAATCAGCACCATTTGTTGAAAATGCTGTCCTTTTTTCCACTGGATGGTTTTAGCACCTTTGTCAAAGATCAAGTGACCATAGGTATGTGGGTTCATTTCTGGGTCTTCTATTCCATTGATCTTCCTGCAAGTCTCTGTACCAATACCATGCAGTTTTTATCACTATTGCACTGTGGAATAGCTCGAGATCCAGGATGGTAATCCCCCCAGAAGATCTTTTATTGTTGAGAAGAGTTTTCACTAACCTGGGTTTTTTGTTATTTCAAATGAACTTGAGAATTTCTCTTTATAACTCTGTGAGGAATTGAGTTGGGAATTGCATTGAATCTATAGATTGCTCTCAGCAAGATGGCCAATTTTACTATATTAATCCTGCCAATCCATGAGCGTGGGGAATCTTTTCATCTTCTGAGGTCTTCTCAATTTCTTTCTTCAAGGACTTGAACACTAGTTTCTTTTGTTAATACCGTGTAGTTAGGATTCGTGTATACCTTTTATGGTTTAATGGCTTCCTTCTTATTAATACTCACTAATGCTCCTTAGCCCGTGTGTATCAAAATAAACATCCACTCACTCAGTTGCTTTCAGTATTTTACAGGTATAAGGGGGCTTATCTGTAAATTTTTGTTTGGAAATAACTATCCTATTCAGGTTGTTTGGGAAAATATCTAGGAGTTAATATTGTATACTAAGAGCAGATTTAAAAATCTGCCAAGATATTTTCCTGAATGTCTAGTCTATTATGTATCTCAGCAGTGGAACAAAGGGCTTATGTGTCTGCATACTTGACCATGCTTTAAGGGTGCTGTGGTGTACCTGTGTAGTGAAGCCTGCTATATTGAAACTATTCAGTTTGTATCTCTCTAATGAACTGTTGCTGGTGTTTTATTAAGTCCTTTGTCATCTGTGTGCTTTCATAGGTGGAATGATTATTCAAATATTTTTAAATTTAATATTGTGTTGTATTTTTTATTACTGATAACTGAAAGTTATTTGTGTGTTGGGAGCCTACTCTGAGCAGAAAGCGGCTATCATCTTTGCAGCCATCTCAAGCCATATACCCTGACAAAAGACTTGTTTTCAACAGCCTACAACAGCTGAGCTCACTCTGATAAACATGTGTTTCTCACATATCTTGTTTTGTTGTTTAATGTCCCCAGTTGCAAGATGCACGTGGTAAAGTGTCTTCAGCTGTGTTCCCCTGCTTATGCTTATATATACACCCATGATTTCCTTTCATTAAAGGAGAGACTTGAGGAAAAAATAGACCAGACTCTGTCTCGTTTCTTCACATCTCTCCTCTCTGTCCCCACTCTCTCTTGCTAGACCCTGACCCACAGATTGGAGCAGCAGAACGGGCAGTTACAAAGTGGCCCCCAAACGTGGGGCAGCCAGGCGGTTACAAACAAAGTCGTGGTCAACAGGGCAACAAGAACTAGAGGCCCGGTGAGGGATGTTACAGGAAGAAGGGTCGACTAAAACTTCAGAAGTGAAACAGAGGTGATTGCCTCAGGAAAGTGCCCTGTGGCGATCAGTAGGTCATAGTAATGATAATGAGGCAAGAAATTAGCCTGAACTCAACTCTCTGTTTTTGTTTTGTTGTTTGCTGTTTAAGTGTGTCAATTGTTTGCTTTTGTTTCCCTGTTTAAATGCTGTCTTTCATGTTCAAAAGAAAAAGAAAAGCATAGAATCCAAAATACACCAAAGGTTGAAGTAATCAATTTGTCAGAGCCAGATTGTGCTGACCTAGAGGAAGAGGCAGCCAAATATCATGACCCTGAATGGACCTCTTCCTGAAGACCCCCCTCCCTTTGCTCTTCCACCTCCAGATACTCCCGCTATGGAGATGGTGGTTGTAAATCCCATATAGGAGCTACAGGACAAAACTTCTTTTCTTAAACAACAAATAGAGTTAGAAAAAGCATATCAGAACTTAATTAATCAGTTACAAAAATTAAGGACAAGGAAGATGTCTCGAGAGGGCGAGGCTAATTGCGAAAATCACCCAGGTCTTTGTGTTCCTCAACCCAGAGTCCAAAGGCAGCCCCTGTCCTCTGGTTTTAGTACAGATCAGCCAGAGGAGGGAGAGGCTGAAGTTTTCCCTGTATCAGAGATGAGAGATGCTCAAGGGGTTGCATGGAGACACCACACAGGGTTTAATTTTCAATTTGTTAAAGAATTAAAAAATTTGGTGGCACAATACGGTGCCACTGCTCCCTTAACTCTTACAATCTTAGAATCTGTTGCAGAGGAGTGGCTGACTCCTGGTGATTGGAATACTCTAGTGAGAGCAGTTCTTAGCGGTGATGACTGTCTTATTTGGAAATCAGAGTATCACAAGAATTGTAAAGAGACAGCTAGGAGAAACATTCAGGCAGGTAATGGTTGGTCCTTTGATGCCTTAGTAGGAGAAGGGCAATTTGCATCTAATGATAACCAGATGCAATATGACCCAGGCTTATTCACTCAAATTCAAAATGTGGCCATGAAGGCTTGGCGCAAACTTCTGGTAAAGGGAGACCCTGGTGCATCTTTGACCTCAGTCAGACAAGGGCCTGATGAAAGATTTTCTGATTTTGTTCATCAATTAATGACAACAGCAGGGAGGATTTTTGATAACGCAGAGGCAGGTGGAGATTATGTGAAACAACTTGCATATGAAAATGCCAATTCTGCCTGCCAAGCGGCCATTAGACCCAATAGGAAAAAGACAGACCTTACTGGGTATATCAGACTCTGTTCTGATATAGGGTCCTCCTACCAACAGGGCTTAGCTATGGCAGCCACCATGCATGGACAATCAGTAAGAGATTTTCTGACAAGTGGAGACAAAAAGGCCTGTTTTAAGTGTGGCAAGCCTGGGCACTTTGCAAAGTATTGCAAAGCAGAAAATGAGTTAACCCAGAGACAGCCCAGAAAACAGCCTGGGCTATGCCCACTTTGCAAACATGGAAGGCATTGGGCTAATGAATGTAGGTCCAGGACAGGTGCACACTGAAACACCTTTTCACATAATCAGGGTAACAGGAACAGGGGCTAGCCCCCAGGCCCCGAGCCAACACAAGCCAAAACAAGCTTATGGGGCAGTAAGTATCATAGCAGCAAACAACAACCCCTTTCAGAACTTAGTCGACCAACACCAGGAATTGCAGGACTGGACCTCAGTTCTGCCACCCACACAATATTAACCCCAGAAATGGGACCTCAGGTCTTACCCACTGAAGTGACTTTACCAGATCCGCCATCTAACTTAGAACAGGCAATAAAGGCTCATGAGTTACATCACCTTAATTCTAAAACTTTAAAGGTCATGTTTAAAATTACCAGAGAACAAGCTAGACAAATTGTCAAACAATGTCAATCATGTGTTAAACTTTTACCAGTTCCTCATTTAGGTGTGAATCCAAAGGGACTGATACCAAACAGTCTCTGGCAAATGGATGTTACCCATTATAATGAATTTGGAAATCAAAAATATATACAGGCATGTGTATATATATACATTGGTTTCATTTATGCGACATTACAAACTGGAGAAGCAATCAAACATGTGATCAATCATATGCTTGCTACAATATGGTGTATTGGGTGTGCCAAAACAGATCAAGACTGACAAAGGCCCATGTTATACAAGCTCCAATTTCCACCAATTTTGTGAAAAATTGGGAATACTACATAAAACAGGTATTCCATATAATCCACAGTGCCAAGGTATGGTAGAAAGGGCACAACAAACCATTAAATGCCAATTCGAAAATATTAAAAATGGGGAATGGTACCCTACAAAGGGATCCCCCAGAAATATCCTTCATCACACACTCTTTATTTTAAATCTTTTGACTTTGGATTCTGAAGGAAAATATGCTGCAGATAGATTCTGGCATCCTGGTACCAAAAAGAATTTTGCAACAGTCCTCTGGAAAGACCCATTAACTGGAACCTGGAATGGGACAGATCCAGTACTTATCTGGGGAAGAGGTTCTGTCTGCATATATTCCCAAATGGCAGATGCCTCACACTGGCTGCCAGAGAGACTGATCAAACAAATAGACAACAATAACAAATCCAAGGAGGAGAAACCCCCTGAGAAGCGTATTTTTTCTTTACAGAAACATGAAGATGCTTCACAATTGTCTTCAAACAGGAGCAGATCAACCAGCTTACTGGACTTGGGAAGTTCTCAGAAGACATCACCACCCACACCTCCAGGGTTGCTCTATTGGACTTTTGGTTCCCTGATTTATGATATAGTGGGGTACATTGTTTAGACTCAGGAGAAAACCCATTACCACAATTACTATAGTTGTTTTTTGGGTTTAGGATTGACTGGGGCCGGAATGGGGATTTTCTTTATTTGTTTTGTTAAGATCAAAGCTATGATCATTTCTGAGCTTCTATAGATTTAGATTTAGAAAGAATGGAGTCTGCTATAATGCATTTGTAAAATTCACTATCCTTCTTAGCTGAAATAGTGCTACAGAATAGAAGAGGCTTATACTTTTTACTCCTCCAACAGAGGGAGTTGTGTGCTACCCTAAAAAGAGTGTTGATTTTGCACTAACCATTCAGGCATTGCTAAGTATCTTGTCTCTCGGTTCACGATGTTCAACAAACTGATGACTTTTGTACGACAACAGATAGACGCTATTCATATGAAACCCATACAGGTCCATTATTACAGGCTGGAAGTAGGGGACTCCAAAACCTCTGTCATCAAGACTGACGAGGATTAACCCCTAACTTAAGCGCTAAGCCCGATAGTCAATGATGAGTAAGAGAACACCTCAAGAGGCTTGCCCGAAACTGGGAGGCCTCACCATCCTAAGACAGGAGCTCAACCAATGGCTGTTGAGTATCCAAAGATGGGAAAGGGAGGCTGGGGTCCTTTGTTCCAACCTAAGGCAGGCACGGTTTCTGTAAGTTTTTCCAACCTTCCCTTTTGAAAAAAAAAAATTAAAAAGGGGGACCTGTTGGGAGCCGACTCTGAGCAGAAAGTGGCTATCATCTTTGCAGCCATCTCAAGCCATATACCCTGACAAGAGACTTGTTTTCAACAGCCTAAAACAGCTGAGCACACTCTGATAAATATGTTTTTCTCACAGATCTTATTTTGCTGTTTAGTGCCCCCAGCTGCAAGATGCACATGGTAAAGTATCTTAAGCAGTGTTCCCCTGCTTATGCTTATATATACCCATGATTTTCATTCATTAAAAGAGAGACTTGAGGAGAGAATAGACCAGACTCTGTCTCAATTCTTTGTGTCTCTCATCCCTCTGTCCCCACTCTCTCTCTTGCTAGACCCTGACCCACAGATTGGAGCAGCAGAATGGGCAGTTACATTTGTGTGTAGTAGATAACATATCAGATGTGTTTCCTGTATAATTGGATCACTCTGCCTACTATTAATAAATGTACATCCTATAAATTAATGGTAAACTTGGTAGAGTTAAGATGTGTGTGGCCTGGTGTTTTATATCTAGCTTCTTAAATTAAGTGCTTAAAAGTCTATGTGATTCTGAGAATGCATACATTTTTGTGGGGTCAACTACTATTATGTTTAAGAGATGAAATATTAACATTTAACAATTGTATATGAAAATTCTAAGGGTACTAGAAGCTTTGACTGCAATAAAGATTAAGTGAAGATATTTAAGATAGACAAGAATTTGCACTTGTGAAAACATAAATCAGAGTTCTGACAGGACTTGAAATGATTATGTTAAATCATATCATCTCTCATATATTCAATACATTTGTGTACTAAAAGAAAATTTTGAAATGCACTATAAATTTTCATGGCAACATATGATCCCAAGATCATCAATTAGATAAACCTCTCTAGCAACTAAGGCAGGAAAATTAAATATTTTGTCTTAGCTGATGTCTAGAAAGATGCTTCCAATAGTGAGGTCAGTATGACAAAAATAAAAATAATAGATAAATAAATAGATAGATTAAAAAATAAAATCAGCAAACTTATTCACTGAAACTTTGGATGCTTTACTCCTTGCCTTTTTTTTTTCTAAACACATAAAAATGAAAAAGAGATAACAATGTTTCACTTAATTTGAGTTTTTGAAATGCATTCATTTTAATTAATTTTGGAATTTTACAAAATAATTTTTTCATTTCTCGTGGAAATATTCAGCCTTCACTGTCTTAGCATTAATGATAAGTGGATCTGTTCTTTCGCTAATTTGACAATAAGAGAGGGAAACTGGAGAGACAATCAGAAAAATGTTCCACCTGCAAAGTGCCCTGTAAAGGACAAAATTTATAAGAAAAATATCACACCCTGGTGTTTTTATTGGGACCATAAGGGAGTTGTGGTAGCAGTGGGGTCCAGTTTTGGATGGAACGAGAAAGTGAGAAGCTCAGAGACAATGTGTTTCAAGGTCTGGTCACACATTATCTGGAACACTGAAGGAGCAGGAAGGAGGCTGAGGTGGCACGATAGAGAATGGAAGTTTGAAAAAATGGCTGCAGCCATTGTCTAGTTCCTATTTTTTAATCCTATAATCCTAATACTGAATTGTTTTAGCAGTTCTCCTCTGTCAGTGGTGAACATATAAACAAAAAACTGATATGATGAATCTAATGTGTACCCTAACTGTTCAACTATTGCATGGTCTCTGAGCTCTAGATTTTTTAAAATAATTGACAACAAATTCTATTATAGACAGATGCAATTAGATAAGGGAAAAGCTGGCATCTATGACAGAACTTGTGCTACTAATAAAAATCAGTATTCAGCAGCTTACATCAAAGAGTGATGTCCAGCCATGCTCCTGTTATGTTTGACAAGTACTTTATTTGAAAATAAATTTAGCAATAATTCTGTGTAAATTAAAGATTAGATTCAACTGAATTAAAACCATTATATTTATATGTCCTTCCAAAATAATCAGGAATTATAATTTCTGGCATTTAAGCCAGGATACTAAAGATAATTAGCCACAATAAAAAAAAAGGTTGTGGCTAAAAGTTTCCTGTCAATATCAGGGAAACACTACAAGGAACTGAGAAGAAACTACAGACACAGATTAATAGCGGAATCCTAGAAGATTCTGTCCCTTCTATTTTTAAATTGAGAAATCATGCAATAAAAATAATGTGGAATTATTATATATTTTTATTTTATAATGTGTATGAATAGTTTGCCTCTGTATGTGTCTGTGTACCATGTGTTTGTGTGTGGTGCCCACGAGAGTCAGAAGAGGGCACCAGAATCTCTGGGATTGTAGTTGAAGACTATTGTAAGTCACCAAACAGGTGCTGGGAATTAGACTCAGATCCTCTAGAAAAGCAACAAGTGCTTTCAACAATTGAGTCATTTCTCTAAACCTTAATGTTGATTTCTAATCTAGAGCCTAAACTTCCTGTTTGAGTCATTCCTTGTAAACTCCTGTTACAGATTCAAGACAATAGCAGCTTCCCTTTATCATCTGAAACAAACACCTCAATTCAGCTTCTTGTAGCCCACATATTTATAGCAATTCCATTATTAAAAACAAAACAAAAAAGAAAATAAACAAACAAAAATCCAACCTTTGTTCAAACTTGGATATCTACTTACTGTTGCTCCATAAACAAGAATAGAAACGATCACTAGAAAATCCATTTTATGATATGGAACAAAATATAATAGAATATTTTTGAAAACCTTTGCATTCCATGTAAACAAAAAAATCAGCATTAGAAAATCTTGTGAATATAAACTATTGGTCATGACTAGCCAGTTTGAATATTTTATGTGGGTAACAAATGGGAAGGTTTCAGGACATCACTGACTGATATAACAAATCGTAAAATCTTGGACTGTATCCAACTTGATTTGATTAGTTTTTTTTACAGATTTTTTCACTAAATGTTGGTAAAATCTATTTAAGTAAAAAAAAAAATGGTAACGTATAAGAGACTTGACTTGATATACAAAAAGTTGTCACTCTTGTATGAACTCCTGGTAACATTGCACAGTTCAAATTAAAAATATATTGAGAATGTAAAACTTAATTTGGTTTAGTCAGAAAACATTCATATCTTCTCACACAATAAATTTTAAAGTGCAAATTAAAATAAATGAATGGCTTTCTTGCCATCCCAAAGACAGCACATCTTTATGTGTCACCGGGGTACTGGTGCTTTTATGTACCTGGGATGGTTTCATTCTTCCTTGCTTAGGTTCCAGGCCACAGATTAGAAAGACTTTTTCTATTGTATCTTAGAAGATCATCACTGGAGTCAGTTAATCACTGCTATATATTCTTTAGGAGTCTCTGTGTCAAGAAAGTCATGAGGTTGACATTTTCACTTCAATTGTCTGACTGAACCAGTAATTTTTAAACGTGATTGCATATTTGCTGCAATCATCTCTAATATCTAAAATGAAATTTATATATTAAGGCTGTGTTTAGATAAAAAATTAGATATTCTATAAACTTGCATGATCTTGGTGATAAATAAAATGTCTATAACTATACAGCAAGCAAAGCTTTTATCAAAGCAGTTCTTCAGGTTTCTTTTAAAAAACAATTTGTGTGTAAGTTGATGTCCCACTCCTGCTAGTGGAAGATCTGTTTCAGTCTCTATATTTCCCACAGATAAAAATCTCAGCTAGGGTCACTTATCACCCTACAGACTCCTCATAGCATCCTCCATCCCAGGTCACCAACTAGTCCAAAAGATGCCCCCCACCAACTTGCATTCTAATTCTCAGCCCTCTTTTGTCAAGTCCTTCTGCACCTTATAAATATTCTCAATCCTCTGTCCCAACAGTTCCCTCCCTCCAATCACTTTCAGTAACTATTTTGTTTCTCCGAGTAAGATGCAACATCTATATCCACATCATCTAGATCTAGATAGATAGATGATAGATAGATAGATAGATAGATAGATAGATAGATAGATGATAGATAGATGATAGATAGATAGATAGATAGATAGATAGATAGATAGATAGATAGTTAGATAGATGGACAGCCTTCCCGGATCTGCATTAAAACTTTCATCCTCATATCTGTCCTACCTACAAGATGTGCAGGGAATGGAATAGATACTGAGAGAACAGCCAAACAATGTCTGCCAAACATAAGACCCATCCCCTAGAAAAGAGTCCACTATTAATATATTCTTCTATGCTTTCAGACAGTATCAAGTATAACTTTCTCCCTAGAGGCTTCGTCCAGCAGCAGATAGAAAGAGATGCAGAGACAAATTGTCAAGCATCAATCCAGAGCTCAGAGTCTTGTGGGAGAGTAGAATTGAGCAAGTCTAAGAGCTGAAGTACACCGAAAGATAAATGGCACAGATAAATGATTTATAAGAATGGAAGGTGGATGGTTTTTTAAAAAACTTATATAGTATTGTATATGAATTCTTTTTATCAATTATCTTTTCCAAACTATCCACCTTTAATATTTTAAGTAAGAACCTTCTGAAGAAATAAAGAAAACCAGAAATAAGTAAAAGCTTTATAGACTATGCTTTATTATATATATATA
>NW_021604567.1:11290673-11346319 GCF_004785775.1 Grammomys surdaster | reverse complement strand
TATAACTAAAATTGAATAGGCTAACAAAAAGTACTCTGTTGTAAACTGTGAATATTAATACAATATTCAAGATCACAGGTAGAATTATGCTCCTTCAGACAAAGGATACATTCAAACTGTAAAGTTAACTTTATGTAAACAGTGGTTTCTAATAGTCACTATTTGATCACTTTTTTTCTTGTGTCAAAATACCATTAACAATCAAGTGAGGGTTGAGTGTATGGGTTTTTGTTTGGTTTTTGTTGGTTTTGGCTTTTTTTTTTTTGTCTACTTTGTGGAACTGAGATCGGAATGCTGTAATACAACATGGAGCAGGGGGTAGGGAGGAAGGTCTAGCTGAAGATTAATGAGTACATTGCAAATACAACCAGTAGTAGAGCCAACCAGAAGTGAGGGCTTAGGAAGAACTTCAGTGCTTGCCTAGAAATATCCACTCCTTAAGCAAACCTGTAAACGTTATAGAAATTTCAAGAGAGTTTCAGTGAGTTTCTAGAAAAGGTTACATAGGAGGGAATGTCCACTTCCACATGAGTGGCAGTACCCCATAGGCAGGGATTCAGACTGGATTAAAGGGAAGAAAAGAGAAAAACACCTGGGACCCACCACTCCCTGCTTTTCTTCCTGCAAAGCTGGGATAGTACCAGGCACTTGGTTGGGTTGCTCTGAATCTTGTCATACCATCCTAGTATGATATACTGGACTCTTAAACCTTGCACCAACATGACTCTTTATCCCCTCAGGCTCTACCGCAAGGCATTTTGGCACCATGATTTAAAAAGGAACTACATTATAGGAGCTAAAACTTTTCTGAGCCTCCACTGTCAAAGACAGACAATAAAATGGAGCATCTGACTACATGTGAGTCCCTGTAATTAAGCTATGTTCTCCTCAGCTGGATACATAATATTCCCAGCGAACTATTTACACAAATGTCATCTTTGCCTATCCATCTATTCTCTATTTTCAGGACTGTGGTCTAATATGTTCTACGATCTTCATAAATATTATGCTTAGTCAAAGAATAACAATATTGAGAATATAACAAATACTATCTATGTAATGAGATTGCTTTTTAAAGATAAACTTATTCTTCTGCAATTAAACGTAGATAGATAAGCTTCTAGATTTTATCTATAGACAAAATTAAAGTTAATACATGAACGTACAATATCTAGAGGTGAAAGGACTCATGAAAGCATAAACATTCAAAAATTTTAGTACTCCTATCAATATGAGGGGAAACTAATTTCAACATCATTTCTGTAACAGACATTTAAAGAAAAAAGAATTATTAAAACAAGATTGTTATGTCAAAACAAAGTGAGTACCATGAGCTCCAGATCAAGGAAAGTACCGATGATATATATGAATTGCAAGGAATAAATTGGGAGAACAGTTCTTGAAGGCTTTGTTCATGTTCATATTTTATTTGGTAATCACAATGCTATTGGAATAGAATAAATTAACAGCACTTTATATGCTCTGGGAAAGTAGAATATTTTTATACTCCTTATCCCAAAGCAGTTAGTTAGCTTATTTAAGATATTCATAATGGCAGTACTGTATTAATTTTAGAATATTCATCTTTATGTTTCTGATTAATGAACATATAATTTAATGAACATTTTTTCTGATGTTAATTATTGCTTTTTATGTTTGTTTAAAAAGCTTAAATTTTCTCATATGCTTGCAGAGCTGTAAGGACATGCTTCTTTCAGTGACCAAGGTTGACAGAGTGCCAGGGATGGCACTGTATAACTGTATAATTTGGTTTATGGAATGCCAGCAGGACACATTGTATTTATGGAGACTAAATATACAGTTGTTGAAGGATATTATGATGAGGCCTGATGTCTTTTTTATTATCTGAATAGCAATAATAATTTCTTATTGCTTTAATCTCCCACACAACAAAATTAATATAGCCAGACTGTATGCATGGATGGTTCATAGGAATATTTGTTATATTTTGTACAAAGCAAGAACAATATTCACAAATTATGTTTATAGGTTTTAAAATCAGAAAATAATGCTCAAATCTAGCAATATGGTAAAAAACAAATGGCCTCTTAAATCATATATTTGAGATTTTACTCTGTATTTACTGACAGAATATCTGTCTTTTGGTAAATGAATGCAAATTATCAGCATGAAATCAGATTTTGTTCAATCAACCTAATTACTCATGAACTGGCCACAGAATGAATTATATAAAAATGATAGTTTTAGACCAGTAAATTCTAAATTTTGCTAGACATTTAAGTGAAAATTCTTGTTGATGAAGCTGTGGGTTTTATTTCACGACTATATTTCAGTTTGTGAATCTCAATAAACTAGTATAATTCTACGTGAAATATTTCACTTTCTAAACTTATAACTCATTACATAAATCTATGCACACATAGCATGAGTCCTCCAAAAATACTGATCTTGAAATTATACATGACATATGAGATTCAATAATTATGCACAATTATAAATTATGCCTGTTATGTAAATACATAAGTATGTAAAACCCAAAAATATCTGATATTGAATCCCCTCTTGAATCTTCAAACATATATTATAAATCCAAATGTTTTATTCTCAGAGTTTTAAATCTCTTGATCATAAGTATCTATGTTTCTTGACTTTTCATAAATATATTATTATATAGAGACATATATGCATGTGTGTATGCCCAAATTAGTAAAAATTTAATTTTAAATATTTAAGAGTTCTAAAAAATAACATATTTTTTTTTAGTTTTAAAGATAATATTGTATATATGGAATAACCTTCTGTTTATATTTCATCATAGCATGGATATTAAATTACACATTTCTTGTGCTGATAGGTATATCAGCTCACATACCCCATGAAAAAATAATTAATTTTCCTATAGTGCACTCCAGAGGGTAATTTCTAACAATTATCCATTCACAGGCTCAATAAATGCATGAACTAGAAGGATAGCGCATAAAGATTGCTTAGCTCGGGACTTCCTACATGAGGCTTTTGATGCTAAGGGTCTAGATCTGTAACTTCAGAAGAAAATATATGGATGATGCTACTCCATCAGCAGGCACCTCTTGCTCACAGTACATTGCTCATAGCATTATGGACAGCACCATTTATCTTATATCATCCATTCAGTTTAGAACATCCTTTAAGTTGCCTGAGTTTTAATACCTATGTGTAATTAAGTATATTTTTGGTATTCTTATTTGAGTAGGTAATTCCTTAAGCACAATTTTTGTCTTACATATTTAAATATATTAATGTTACCCACTGTCCTAACTAGGGTTGGTATTGCTATAATGAAATACCATAATGAAAGGCAAGTTCGTGAGGAAAAAGTTCATTTTCCTTACATACGTCCACAGTGTAGTCTATTAATGAAGGACATCAGGTCAAGAGCAGAGCAGGATATAACTTAGACGTCTTGGAGCTGACAGAGAGATCTTGGAAGGGGCTGGTTACTGGCTAGTTCAGCCTGATTTCATAGACAAATCAAGACCATCAGCCCAGAAACGTCACTACCCACAATGCACTGGGCTCTTTTCCAGCAGTCATTACTCTAGAGAATGTCCCATAGGGTTGCCTAGAGTCAGGTATGACAAGCACATTTTCTCAATTGATGTCCGCTCCTTTTAAATAGCTCTAGTTTGAATCAAGTTGACGGAAAACTGGCCCGCATACACATTCATCTTTTTAAATTCAACGTTTTATTTCCCATTGTATTTTATCTGTTTTTAATGTGGCTGAATTTTTATTTTTCATGTATAGTATATATTTAGGATTATCATTGCATGTATCATTGTATAATCAACCATAAAAACAGTGTATAAAGTGTAAGGAAAGAAGTTGCTATGTAAGAAACCAATGTTCACTTGAGCGAGGCAGCCATTGCTTCTGCTCGGGAAGCTTCTACATATTAATGCATTTTTTTTCTGCATACAAGGGAAAGACGATGGTTCTGAATATGTGCGATTTGGCATATGCACTGCCTGGTTATGTAGTGAAAAATGGTATGCAAATTATGGTCGTTCAAAAGAACACAGATGACCAACCATCCTAAGCAGTCTAGATATTTGACTCTTGTCACATATACATGTGATTTTGAACCTCCAGCTTCTAATAAGGGTATGGACATCTTGCTTGCAATACCTCTGTCTACCCTCAGTAGCACAATACCAAGTATTCATTTATTTTCTTATATCTAACCAGAAAATAATTTTAAAGTAGAAGTTAAAACCTATGTAACACCATTACATAGATTTGAAAATATATTAATATACCAGCCAATTGTTTGTTAGCTTTAAATGCTTCATTTTCATTTCTGAAGCATTATCTTATTTGCAAGGTAACACTAAAGTTTCAATGTAGCACCTCTGAACTGAAAGACAATTTGCCACCACATATCTCATTTACCGAGTGGCCTTGAACACGTACGCAAGAACTTAGCACTTAAATTCAAAGCTCTTTAAAAAAAAAAAACTGAGCATAAAATGAAGAAGTCAGATCACTTTCAAGAATTGATTTTTTTACTTCAGCCCAAATGGAAGTTATACTAGCCACTAAATACTTCTACCAATTTTGTTGGGCCCCTGGGGAAGCAAAACTATAAAATAATAGTGACAGAATCTTATCTCAAACAATTCTGGAAGTTTCATCTACTTTGCCTGTTCCCCTTTAAAAAGTAAATTTATAATTTAGTTGTACAAAAACAAATGAGAAAGCATAATTTACAAGGCTGCTACCTCATTTTGTACCACATATTTCTTCCTTAATCATATCAGAATAAGGAGCATAGTTGTTTGTCTGAGTGGCCACTGATATTTGTATGAGCCTGCCTGTATGCACATATCCATTCGCTCTATATTCAAGGGCCAGTCTACATTTTAAACATTTTGAGTCATAGTCGTTCACTGGCCTCTAACTCTACAAACACACTTGTTTGGATGTGTGACCAGCTAGCTTCTTGGATCTGCATGAATCACTAAAATGGGTTTTGATTTTTTTCAATTTCTTTTTATTTTGAAATTAGCAGTTAAAATATTAGATGCTCTTATATCATTTCTAAATGTAGTGTGATTTAGAGCATTCTCCTCACCACACATTTACATCCCCAGCATGTCCCCTTTCCGCTATAACTTTGATCCATTCTTGTTCTGCTTTCGTGTCTCATACGTCTTTTTTTTTTTTTGCTATGTTTTTCAGCACACCGTTTTCCTCAGAGTCTCCTTTCAAGTTCCTTTTAAACATTTGACACATATTTACAGCAGCATATATAATAAATGTGTGCATTACTAGGTAAGATTCATTCATAAGAAAGAAATGTTATTTTATTATTTTCTCTGAGTTTGGCTCACTTTGTTTCTAATACTTGACACGTCCCATCATTTTTGTGAAAATTTCATTCTTCATTACAGTGGAATGGAATCCAATTATATATAGCTTCACGTTTTCATTATCCATGTCATTAGAGAAAAGAGAAAACCTAGAAAATGGGAAAAAAAACTTCCCAGCTGTGCTGCAGAAAGGAGGCTAACAGTCAGAATTATGATCAGAATTTAAATATTAAACATGTCTCTCACACACATCAAAAAATTTCCTGCCAACCAATAAATTGACTAACAATCACACCTCTTAGCACACACACACACACACACACACACACACACACACACACACAAATGGCCCAAAAGTACTTTGAAGTGTTCAGTATTTCAGTCATACAAATGCAGATTAAAACATCTTTGATACCACTTCATCCCAGTCAGAACGACTGTAGTTAAGAATCTATTATTATTACAAATTGGTAATTGTGCTCTAATTATATTTTGAGGGAAAGATTTTTTTTCCTCTTTTATTCTAAGAGAAAGGGTGATATGTAGCAGGATACTTATTCTGCTACATTGTATTTGCAGTGGAGCTCAGTGATTAGGCCTTAGAAGAGGAGGCTTGGAGAGAAAGAGAGGAAGGGGAGGGGAGAAAAAGAGGAAGGGGAGGGGAGAAATAGAGAAAGGGGAGGAGAAGAGAGAGGCTATCAGCTATGGAGAACCACAGATGGGTCAAAAGCTGTCCTGGGTAGCAACTTCTATCAAAATGTTAGATATTGGGTAACAAATCTAATTGTGTGGGCATCTTGTTGATTGAGCATTTCTAAATATGTAAATCATTTAGATAAAAAGAATAATCTAACAACTAATACAGGTGAGAATGTGAGGTTACCTTTATACATTGCTAATGGGAGCACATGTTAATGTAGCTACCGTAGCCACCAGTTTGGAGGTATCAAAAATTGAAAAAGGACCACATGACCCAACTATGCCACTGTTGATCATAAACCCAAGGACTCCAGATGTTCTACCATAAACATACTTGCACATCCATGTTTTCTGCTGCTGTATTCAGGATAGCAAGGATATAGAATTCCTGGTACATTTACATGAGTTCTTGGTCAAATTACGGTATTTGTAAGCATTTCTACAGAAGGTACATTGTCGTGTCTTTATTTATGCCAGAACACCTTCTCTGAAAAATAAGTATGCTGTCATTTTATGTTATCGAGCATGCAGCTCCACCATTTCGTATAGATTTTTTTAAGACTAATTACATTGTTAGCACATTGCTTTTCTCTCAATTTACAATGACATGTAAAAATTGTTCTTTTCTATGCTTTTAAGAACTTATTGTCAAAAACATTATTGTCCAGTCTTATATTTCCTATATTAAAACACTGCTAATCCTTTGATTGTAGTGGCCTATCAGAATATAAATACCACCTAATGTAATTATCTAGGTATTGAGCATACTGCTTCACCCATCCACATTCATCTGCAACAACAACCCTGTCTTCTTAAACATTATTATTTACCTTTATTCTCTCTAAATAATCTTCTTCATCCTTAATTGTAATAGAAATATTGAAGGAAATAAAAAATTTCTAGAATGTAAATTCTGATTTGGTCTCAATGCTACATGTGAAATTCACTTGACATCTATATTAATATTCAAGATATGATTTTAATTGGTTTGTTCAGTCAATTTAATAACAAGGTATCTCACTAGTGAACACATCTCTTTGTCAGTCACTAAATCTTCTGTTTATAATGCAGACCTTGGAAGACTATAATAGGGAGACATTGCTTAAGATACTCTGAAACAATGTGTGTGTTAGGTTTCCTTCAGACCCTTTTCTTGACTCCTGTGTTCTCTTTTCGATATCAAAAGGAATCAATTAATATAAATGCTGAAGAATCACTGCATTCTTTCTTAGGTTACAACACAAATGAAAAATCTCATACTAACTATCGTTCATTTTTCTTTTTATACTAAGAAACATTATTATTCTAAGACTATTTTAATAATTCTAACGTGAACAATTTATATGAAGACTATAGTTCTCTGATTTTTAATTAGTCACTCTACTGCTATTTTTCCTTTATTGATATTTTCTATATTGGCAATAATTCTTCAAAAAATTCAATAATTCAATAATTATTCAAATCCTATATTAAATATATACTGTATGTGTCAAATGAGAAATACTTAAGGTCTCAAATACTGATCATCTACCCTTAAGTTCTCAGTTTATTCTTTATTCCTGTAGATTGATGAATTGGCTAATTAGCCACAAAGCACTGTGTCAAAATCCAGTTCTCCTAAAAGCTCATAATGTCTGAGTAGAAATAAGTGCTTATCTACAGCATGTTTCTCTGAAAACAAAGTGCTCTGCACACATTTTCTCATTAAAAATGGAAGAATAAAAATCCTCAACAAGAGCTCCTGGTGGCAGTATGAATCTCCTGCTTCCACAATGGCCTTGATCTTGTCAGCACGGAGCAGCAAGCTCAGGACTCCAATTGAAATTGTAATAGAAGAAGTGAAGATCTGTTCCTTTTCTATAAAACTGAACATTGACCTAATAGGACACATTCCTTTGTAAAAGAAATTCACCCAATTTTACTGCTCTTTCACTTCAAGTAAAGAGAAAAATAAAACAAAACAACATCAGCATTCGTTCCTCCTTTCTCTGACAACAATTCTGCAAAAACATTGACTTTAACAAAAACACTCCCAACTGGATGAGAACACAGCACAAATGAGTAGTTGAATCATATCTGTTTTGCTATGTGTCTGTGAGCTAAATCAATACTTATATGAATCTTGAAGTTCGTATTTATTTTGGAGGAAACCCCCATGAGGCAGAAATACTGAGCTGTACATTGCCTTCAGTATTCTTTATGGTTAGAGACACGAGTGATATGATTGAAGCTTACTATTTAGCGTGGGTATGAAGACTCAAATGAAAATGTGTGTGTGTGTGTGTGTGTGTGTGTGTGTGTGTGTACGTTTGTATCTTGTGAGAAAAGGTTTATAAAGTTAAAACTATTTTCATTGAATGCTAAAATAAATAGGATTGAAATTTTATATTGCAAATGAAAAATGAAGGAAAAAATATTTTTCTAGATTATTAAGTCTGTAATAATTGAACAAAATAATAAAGGACACTCAATTAAGGAAATAATAGAAAGTAATGCTGCCATTTCTAACAATCCTGATAATATCAACTTATTTTTTAATAAAAGTAAATGAAACTTCAATCTGAACAAGCTACAGCATTCATTCCATGTAATCTAATAATGTTAAGATCTAAAAATGTAGTCCTATTTTATTCATCATATTATTAAAAATAGAGTTGAAGAGATGTCACAGATGATACCACAGTAATATAATAGTCTTACATAAAGTGATATCATATATTAGAAAAGCTGGTCCTATCATTTACAGTATTATGGCATTTAGAGTGCTGTATACAACTATTTTAAAAGGAAAATTGATGAATTCAGATTAAATATTTGGAGAAATATTAAGAGATTTGAACAGAATTAGTGATAACTTGGGGCATGCTAGGAGGAGATATTAAAGATAATCATTGAAAGCAGAGATTATAACTTCTGGGGAAATGGCTTCACAGTTAAGAGCACTGGTAATACTTCCCAAGGACACTGACTCGATTTTATCTTCCAATGGCAGTACATAACTATTTGTCACTCCAGCTCCAGTGATGCTACTTCTCTCCTTTGACCTCTCAGGGCATTACATCCATGTGGCACTTATATAACAAACTACTTCTAAACATCCTCTTTTCCCATTTACCATTTTTCTACCCTACTTTTGACTGGTGAGCTAGAAGTGGTGGTGGTGGGGAGGTTAAAGCATTTGAGAACCCTTATTAAAACTAGGTTTTGAAATATCTAAACCTACACTTACTCTGTTGTTAATTTTGTAATTATTCCATCCACTGCTGAATTTATAATTCCTAACCAAAGACTACGAGTCATCATATTCCAGCTACAGTTTCAACTTGAGCTGCTGTTATCTATAATCTTCAGAGGATTTTCCCAAGAAGACACATATAAGTGAATAAAAAAATAACTCCAGGAAATCAACAACTTTCTGACATAGTTATTGTTCAGATTACCATAAGTCTCAAGTTCTAACAAGGGACTTGTCCAGTTAGTCAAGGAAGGATAGTTTCTCATTGTCCTGAAAAATGTAGGAATACACTCTAGGGTAAGGAGTCTTGAACTCATGAATCATGAGTGGAGAGCTGATTAACATACCTATATTGTATTTTTTCCTGTAAGGTCTCATCAAAGAGGTAAGAGAGAAATTGCCTTCTCCTGTATCTCCTGCCTTTATTTCTTTATGTGGCCAGAATATTAAATGTGTTTCTGTCAAAGTATTTACAAATTGCTGGTTTTCATAACATAGTAGTGAAGCAAAATTTAAGTGGGATGAGCTTGTCTCACTACCTCAGGCTACTCCTGATACACTAGTAGTGAGTATCAAGTCATATATCAGCTTGAAAATTTTCTCATCTCAAACCCCTGTCTTAAATTCCAAGTAGTTGATTGACGGATATCTCATTTTTAAAATTGCATATCCAAAGTACTATACATTACACAGTGTAATTTGTGGACAATGTATTTATTTTCTTTAAGGATTACATGAAGTTGTTACACAGTAGATGACAGTGTTCTTTCTACCAACATTAGCTGAGGAAACCTAATTCCTAGAAGTCTATAAGCGCAGAATAAGTTATCTTCTGAAACACGTATTAGAATTGTATTGTGAGAGGGGATGGGATGGGGGTTCCTGGGTAGGGTGTGGGGAATGGGGAAAGTGGATTACATCTGAAATATAGATAAACTATTTAATAAAGAAGGGGGAAAGAATTGAGTTCCTTGACATTTTATAACTCATTTTCCCTTTTTAAACTAATATTTTCTCATTTTTCCATGTTACTATAATTGTTGCTGTTGTTATATGTATAAGGATTGGTAGGTTTCATTTCCTACTAAATGAAATAAAATAAAACAAAATGTAAAGCATGACAAGAACAATCAAATAAAACAAACTTGCTAAATTATCTTTAACAACTCATCAATTATAAGACTTTTTTTTTTGTCTCAAAATATAAAGCACCTAGAGGCTTCCAAATACTTTCTCTTTAAATTTTTTCTCCCAGTGAAAAGGAAATTAATTTCAGTCAATAAATGTGTGCAGGAAAAAAAATACAACAAATGAATCACTCTTCTTAGTCAGTTTGTTCTTTTTACCAAATGGCTAAGAGAAGAAACATCTTAGAACCACGACGATACTACTTTAAGGCTGAATTCTTCAATTATGCAGATTATATATATGAATATAATATGTATAATATATGTATACAATGCACATAATGTGTGTGTATATATATGCATACACACACTCACATGCACACACACACACACACACACATACTGTTCTTACACAATGTTTAAATGTAAAAATTGGGGTAAAATTATTTTTCAAGACAGTACGCAAAATGTGATGTACTAAAAACCTCTCACTATTATACACTTTACTGTGTGGTTATAAATTGTGTATCATGATGAACAGCAAAGACGGTTACTCTGAACCTTAAAATTATTAGACATGGACTTCATCTTGATACTAGTGAATGCTACTGGAATTTAAAACAACAAAAGAAATGCCATCTTCTTGCATATTTTCTGGTAAATATTCTGTACCCCTCAGTACACTTCGGTTGTAGATTTTCACTATAGATTTATTTTGCAAGTGAACACATTTTTCTGCTGTCTTTGACTATAATATATATTTGAATATATATAATATATTATTTTATATATAGTATATTCTATATGTATATATATTCTATATTGTATATTCTACATTCTTGTATATTCTATTATGTTTTTAGTTCGTCCTACCCTTTGATAGGATGTAAGAAAAATACACAGGATTTTCACAGTATTCTGCACTTTCAAGTTTGAATCTAAAAACTCAGTCACAAGCCATCTAGGAAAGGCTAAAGGCATGAATGTGAGTTTTGTGGAGATGGCCCACTGTTTTGCATGTCCTGTGATGGGTGATCTCTAAGAATGCAAAATCCTTGGATACTACATACCAGGATTGCTTCTTGCTGATTACATGCCTTATCTGTTACTATTACATAGTCTAATAATTCCTGTGAATTAATTACTCAAAGAAGATAAATAGGCTAGGGACAAATTTGTGGTCAAGAAACACAATTAATTCTACATCAGATCCAAGGATGAAGCCACAGGTGTGCACTATGATAAGGCAAGGCCATATGAAAATGTTGCATTGAACTTATAATGAGCTTATTTAATGAAATAATGCTTTGAACTTACTATTGACATCCTTCTGTAACTGACCTTCTGCGTAACATTTTAGTTATCAGATAATTTTCTAAAGAACTTTTGTCTAAAAAGGTAATGAAAGGACCAAAAAAAAAAAATGGTGTCTTGGGGGATTCTGCCTTATCTGTCCAAATGTATGTATGTGGCTTTGGGCCATATATATTCATATACATACATACATACATACATATGTATATGCATACATATATACATATTTATACATATATATGAATGGCTATTTGTGTATATATATGACAATTTGTATATATGCATTATATACATATGTGTATAGGTATGTGTGTATGTTTGTAAGCATGCATGAACATGGAGTTTAGGAGACAGGTGGTCAGGCCCAACAAGAGTGTGTGTGTGTGTGTGTGTCTGTTCATCTTGTCTGTGTAAATGATTTTCTATCTTTTCTTTTTTTTTTCTTTTTTTTCCTCTATGGTTTACAAGGAGTTAACAGTTTCATGTCTCTTGCCTGGCCAACAAGAGTTCCTTGAGCCAGAGAGAAAAGAGTCTTAGCAATTAAGCCTTTTTTGCTTCTTAATTCCCTGCTGCTACTAGCAGGAGTTTATTACCAGATTCCAGAGGCATTTAGCCACAGAATAATAAGAAATCAGCACTTATTAGCACAAAATAGTAAGAGAAATAAACCAGCCCTTATCTGCACAAAGTAGTTAGAGAGAATTACAAGGTCAGAGATCATCAATCATTGACCTCTGTTTAATGCCTTGTTCCATTTATTCTATAACATGGTTAAGTCCCCAGCAAAACACCAAATGTAAAGAGATATAGGAGGTGTTCTGACTCTAAAACAAAGAAATCACCATCATTATTCTCCTAACCTAGATTTGAAGTTACTAACAGTTGTCTTTTATTATTATTATTATTATTATTATTATTATTATTATTATTAAAGACTGAAAAATAATTATAAGATGTAGATGTGTAATGATTTGTCTAGTAATTCAGATAGTAGGTTATTTTAGTACAGTATGTTACTTTATGTTAATATATTTATTGAAATAAAACAGACATTTATATTTTCAATATTTCAGAAAAAAGAAAATCAAAATTAAGGCCCTCAAAAGATCAATTTCTGCAGATAGTGCAGAAAAAAATTTTTTTTCTTCCAAAGTGAATTATAGTGTCTTGTTCTTTAGATGGAACAAATATGCATCACATTGGGTAAAAGGCGTAAAGCACAAAGGATAAAGTCTGGCTCCTTTAGTCACTTTCCACTGTATCAATCTATTCGTGAATGCAGTGTCCATGTTAATTAGTCAGTTCCAATGATGGCTATATTTGTCAACATTACCACAATGGCATCTATCTGTCAACATGCATTTTCAGACCATTTATACATTCAGACCATAGTATAAAACAAGACTCAAATTCTTCCTTTATGGTGTTAGGTAATTCTAGCATTCTTCAGTCAAAAATATTAAAAGATGTCAAATTAGTTTCAAAATTGAAATATAATTTAGTATATTTAAAGCTCATGTGTAAATAGGGTATTCATTGACATGCTTAAAAACAGTTTTTTAAGTTCACAGAAAGACTACACAACATTGACATCCCTTTGAAGGTTCCCACGTGAGTTTGCACGATAATGAAAATATTTATGCTCAGCAGTCACTACAGACAATACTATCACAAAGTGAAGTAAAAGAGCGTACACAAAATTAAAGTCATTAAATCCATACATCATATTTGATAATGTTATTTCCCATCTGGATATGGGTTAATTATTGTAAAAACTCATTAGATGTACAGTAGCATTCAAAAATTAAATATATAAATTTTCATCTCGGTTAACAGAGGAATAGGAAATGAATTAAAGAAAGTTCTTGAATTAGATTACAATGAAACTAAAAGTATACAGCCATGTTAGCTTTAATGGACAAATATTTCACATAGAAATATATTCAGAGATGTAGATAAACTCAAGATAGAATGTCTTAGTGTATTTTCTTCTTTAAGGCTTCTTAATATGTTTTTTTCTTTGAGGTAAGGGGATCAAGAATTGAAAACATGTATCAAGAAGTCAAGATAATAAATTATTATGTGAAACATATCAGAAACAAGAATACATCAAGCAATATCAAAGAAATGAGAAATTAAAATCTTGCAGAGGTAAATCTTAAGACAGACCATGATACGGTCCTATAAGTTATTTATAACTGGATACAAACAAATTTTGGAGACAAACAAACATCACATTTTTGAAGACAAGCAAATATCTGTTATAAAGAATAACAATAAAAGTTGCTATTGATTAACATATACAATTTGTTATGAAATAATTTTTTGAAAATTATGATTTTGTAATTCGAGCTGAACTTAATTTACTTATTGAGTATATCTTCTCAATATAATGAGCAGATTATATTTTTAATATATTACAAAAGTAAAACTTGAATTTACCACTAATATGCCAATAAATAGGTCATAAGTAAATGACACAATTAAATAAATAGGATTAAACATATTTTCATATTAATATTTGTACAATCATATTAATGATTATTTTATTGAAATAATCTATTATTATTAAAGAAGGGAAGAAGTATAAAAAGATAGACTCTAGGAGTCAAGAAGTCTGCTGTGAGAGTGTCTTCCTGTCTCCTATAAATGAGAGAAAGCTATACCCTTGATATATCAACATGAGACTACCTAAACTATGCCTGAATAATCAACTTGGTTTTTTATAAAAACAATTTATGCAGATTTGCCTAAGATCTCCCAAACTACAAATACCTGAATGTAGCTGAATCTTTTAAGCATGTGTGAGTCTTGCTCTGCTCCTGTAGGAGGCAGTATAGTTGATGTTTACAGACATAAAAACAGACAAATCATTAAGCAGCAACTGTAGAAGGAATATCTATTAAGCTATACATTAAGAAATCATTAATTTAGTTTACTCTATCACCTGCTTATTCATTTCAGAAAGCATACAATTGTAATGCTATTAAAAATTTGCCCCAAAGAACAATGTTTATAGTAAATATCTTATAAATCTCAGTAGTTATACACAAGGAAACTAATGTATACAAATTCACATAAATACACACACACACACACATATATGTACATAATATTTACATATATAATTTTTAAAAAGTGAAGTGATATTTTAAAACCAATCTAACTCCTCTATGACAACTGAATTGCTCATTCCATGCTTCTAACCCAGGACTCACTATCTATGCACATATCATTCTACCACCACTCATAACAAGTATCTTAGACAGTTGAGAGCTGAAATAGGATGCACATATTCTTTAGAGGCTGAAGATGCAATGTAAGAAGTGTGTTTGTTTCTATGTTTAAAGATTTCTTCCACTTACATGACTACATTCATACAATCATTCTAGATAAATTTATTTCATGGATGTAATATATCAATAACACTCAGGACTGTAGGGCAGATCAGTACTCTGAGTTTGGTCAGTTTGACAGTTATTGATAGAAAATGAGTTAAGTATTCATGTTTGTTGCTGAATTACTACCTCTAGGAAGCATTGTTCATTGAGATGCTTGAGTGTCACACAACATGGTATACTTCTCAGTTATGGAAACTGAGAGGAAATTCAGTAGCTCCTTACAAGTGATAGGAAATATTTAAGCAATAGTTTTAAAAGAACAGAAGTACTTGAATATGGATCTCACATTTTATAAAATCATTTTAAAGAGCAGCTTTTCATGTGCATCAGATGTTCTTACAATTAAAATGTTACAGTAGAGCCAATGTAAATATACATACAACTTAAACCTCAAAACTTTCCTTAATTGTGTTGCATGATTTTGCACTAGGGAAAGAACATGCATGAATGACAACTAGTTAGCAGATCACTGCTCTTCTACATGACATGTAACCAGTTTATTATATGTGGGATGGTGGGAACATCCTCTTGGAGATGGAGAAAGAGGTATGGGATGAAGAATAGTCAGAGGGTGGTCCAGGAGGGGGATAAGGACTGGACTTTTAAAAAAGATTAAAGAATAGGATAGATGGATAGATAGATAGATAGATAGATAGATAGATAGATAGATAGATAGATGATAGATAGATGATAGATAGATAGATGATAGATAGATGATAGATAGATGATAGATAGATGATAGATAGATAAATAGATGATAGCTAGATAGCTAGATAGATGATAGATAGATAGATAGATGATAGATAGATGATAGATAGGTAGATGATAGATAGATAGATAGATAGATAGATAGATAGATAGATGATAGATAGATAATACTCTGAAGACTTACATTTGAAAGGATGATTAAGTGTAGCATAACAATTATAGTTCACATTATCTAGCTGTATAAAAGTTGTGTCATCTCTTTGCAGTGAGCAAATCTTAAAGCACACTCATACATTTTTAAAGTACTGAGACTAAGTAAGTGGCTATTTGGGTATTGAGCATTAAATAAGATGTCCGTTTTATGCCCTCTCTAAGGCCGTGGGAAACATAAAAGAAAGAATAGAGAGTGATAATAGCCATAAGATATGGGAGAAACCTGCAAGATTCTGCCTTCTGGATACAATATTGCCACTATAATCATAAGCATACAGTAACAAACCTCACCTGCACAAGACTAGCACACCACACACACACACACACACACACACTCACACACTCACACACATATACACATCTTAATCATAATTCTATTGTGTTGAGATACAGCAAACAAGGCAACTATTATAAAGAAATCATTACAATTTCAGAGGTGTTATCCATTATCATCACCGTGGCTTCCAGGCAGTGTCACTCTCTGCTGACTAAGCATTCAAATCTGCAAGCCCATAGGAATAATTCTTATTCAAATTCAGATTAATAGCACACATAACCACACAAAAATTAAATACATATAATAAGAAATCTTTAGTTATTCCTTCATCATAGTGGCTGACTCTCAGAACTCTGCAAAGGAGCAAAACAGAATAAATATTAAACTTTACCACAGAAACTCCAAACGTTACATGGCTGTATATTATCAAAGAGTGAAGTTTATAGTTTTTGATGGGCTTAATTAGATTATCTCCAAGTATTTTGATGTTAACTAACTTTGATTGCATTCTTTCCTGGGGATAAGCTACTTTTTCAAGTGTTCTCAAGTGCCTTTCATCTATTACCCATTGGAGCTTGGGGGATATTTGTGTTGTATAAAAAACTAATAATATGAGGGACAACAGCATTTTGCTGCTTTACAACAAAGAATGATAGTCGTATGTTTCAAATGCTTGAGTCACCCATTTAAGTTGTTTAAAGGCTGTTGAAAACAGATTTACATTTGACAATAGATTCTTTCATTTCCACCAAATTTGGGTGTGAAATGTTTTGCTCACTTCCTCTTAGGTCAGTTTGTGCATTTAATTTTCTAAAATTCATAAGTACATAAAATTTGTATAGAGAAACAAATACTCTGACGTACATTAGCAAATCAATGCAAAGGAAAATTGCGTCTTTAAAAAGGATATATTATAGAAAAATGACTTTCTGTTCGTTAATTAATTAGTGACTTAATCTTTTCATTAGCAACTATGTTGAAGATACATAAGTTTCTCTACAGTTAATTATTGGAATGATCAAGGCTTATCCACAGCATTCGTTAATTTAGATATAGAAAATTAGAACCAATATTGCTATTATCATATTCTGTACAATCAGAAAATAAATAATAAAAACTGCTAAACTGTAATGAATTGATATAACACTTTTGGATGTAGCTTATTGGTAGAGTTCTTTCCTAGCATCCATGAGGTCTTTAGTTCAATCCTGAGTGCCAAAATACAAAATAAAACACAACAAAGACAAACAAGGAAATTTAATGGCCTGAGATATTTTTCACTGGCAAATATTTTTTCAAGAAAGAAGACCAGATTTCATGGTTTGGATTCGCCATCCCCCACATTAGACCCGGTAGGTGAAGCCATCCACCTATGACTTCAGTCCTCATAGAGAAAAGAAATTCCCTAAGAATGTGATTAGTTAGACTACTCATTTTGGCTATCTCATGGTTCCTTAGCAAGTGACCTTTCCTCAGTAAACAGGAGGAAACAGCAAATAAAGATGCTATTCCAAGTCTACCTTTTGTCTCCACATGCTCAACGCACACACACACAAACATGCACACACACATAGATATACACACACACGCTCACGTATGCATGGTTCCACAAATATGAATACACACGTAGATATACACATCATACACAAATGTAAAACTTGATTACTATGTCAGTTTTATTGATAATGTGCAATTACTCTTCTTTTCTTTTGTGGAAATAGAAATGTAAATGTAAGGTAAATGATTTTTCTCACAACCATGAATTTCATATACGATTGTAATGGAAAACATTAAGTTCTAAGAGGTTTATAGTATGAGTAGATAATTTATTTTAATCTTATTCCTTTAATTGAAAATAGTTGTGTTCTTTCATATAATACATCCTGATTATGATATCCCCATCCTCTCCTCAATCCCTCCCATATTCCGTCCCATCTAGATCTAATCTTTTATGTCTTTAATAGAAAGCAAGAGGCCATCGATGGGAGGGGAGGCCTTGATCTTGTGAAGGCTTGATGCCCCAGTGTAGGGAAATGCCAGGACGGTGAGACAGGAGTGGGTGGATGGGTGGGTGGGTTAGCATGCTCACAGAAGCTGAGGGAGGGGAATGGGATAGGGGATTTTCAGAGGGGAGTTTCTTTCTGGGCCAGTGTTCTGTTTGTTTCTTGTACCTTGATATGTATCTCTTTCAGTAGGTTAGAGAAATTTTCTTCTATAGTGTTGATGAAAATATTTTTCTGTGAGCTTTTCCTTGGTTTCTTCTTTCTCAAGTATTACATTATTTCTAGATTTGACATTTTCATGGTTATCCAGACTTCCCAGATGTTTTGTGCCATGAGTCTTTCAGATTTAACATTTTTTTTGAACAAGGATACATTTCTTGTCTTGTGTCTTCAGTGCCTGAGATTAGGATTCTATCACTTGTTTTCTGTTGGTGATGCTTTCCTCTGAGATTTCTGTTGAAGTTACAGGTTTTTCATTTCCAGATTTTTCTCAGTTTCGGTTTCCTTTATTGTTTTTACTTCTACTTTCATGTTTTGAATGTTTTATTTATTTCCACTGTTTGCATTTTTAATGATTACTTCAGTAGAACCATTCATTTCTTCTTTAATGAACATCTATCTTATTCATAAAGGCTCTTTACAAGTCTTAATCTTGTGCCTCAGTTGTGTTGAAATTCTCAGAGCCTTCTATAGTAGAGCTGCTGGACTCTAGTGAAAACATATTGTCCTGGCTGTTATTTATTGTGATTTTATATTAGCATTATACCATCCCGGTTTTATAAAATTATAATTCTAGGTGTTGATTTCTTGCCTTATCTTTATTATATGGCTGTTTTGCTCCTTGACATCTGTTGCCCTGCTTGTTACCAGTATGAGTTGGCTATAGGTTTACTGGTGGAGAATTGTTCTGGGATCCTGCTAGGTCTGGCCAGTGGGCATTCTCCGTGAAATATGTTTTTAGGTATTGAAATCTTATAATGAGGAAATGTGATTGGCTGAATGGGAGTACTAAGAAGATCTACGGGATGCAGAAAATATGGATATTGCACCAGGATCTACTTAGTTACTTGGGAATGGGGGCAAAGAGTGTGGAGAGACCATAATAGTCAGTCTGCAGGATGAGAATAGGGGATGGATTTTTGAAGAGAGGAGGGAGGAGTGAAGATATTAGCCTAGTCAGCCTGCTGTCCTGTCAGGAAGAGCCATTGGGTTCCCAGGGTCTGCCTGTAAGAGTTGGGAGCTGGGATAAAGAGATGAATGGGGACAAGAATGTTTGCAGGTGGGGCCTAGGGGGTGTAGGGTAGCAGGAGGAGATCTAAGTGAGCCACTGGAGGTGAGGCAAAAGACATCACAGAGGGTTGTATGCTAAAGATCTGGAGGTAAGACTGAATTTGAAGGACAGGAGAAAGAGGTGAAGAGCTTCAATTAACCTAATTAATTAATTTAATAATTAGTATTATTTCAAATTAATTATAAGAAATATTTAAACCATTAAGTAATGTATTTGCCAGGTTATATTGTCAACATAATGTTTAATATAAATCAATTAATTTGTATATCAATAATATTCTAAATACACTGAGCTTGTTATTTTAATCTTATTTTAAGGTAATGAAATGATATACCAAATTATTAGTAAACCTAGATATCAGCTGTATATTTTTATGTCTTCAGAGTGAAGACATTTTTCTCTTATCTAGGCACCTCATTCAACTTGAGTATTTCACAGGTTGTCCACAGCATCTCAGAGTTGCTTCTGCTCTTTGTGGGTGAGGTAATGTTATTCCACTCTGGAAAACGTTCCCTACTAGTCCATTTACCTCTGTACTCCACATCATCATTTATATTCATGTTTATGATACATGCTGCATCAACATTTTATTTTAGCAAAAAAAATCATAAAACTAACCAATTGAATTCTAAATATCTATTGACACTTTCAGTTTACGTCATTAAGTTTTCCTTCCTAATATCTAATCTGCAAAAAATACTTAGAATAGTGTCAATTTGGTGAAAATTCTTCTATTTCAATTACACATGCTGTGCCTAGCAATAGGAAAACTGCCTAACAAACCTATTATTGTGGAAAATATGAAATGCAATGAATAACACATAAAGTACTCATGCACAGTTCACACAGTAGTATGTTGCATCATTTTATCATGGTTGAACCTCATCCAAGCCTGGCTGCCTACGAGCCTCCACACGCTACAACCACCTTGCTCTTTGAGAAAGAATCACACTGCTGATCACTCCGGATAAAAATTTACCAAGTTTGACATATGATGTTTACAGAATGCATGTTGTTGGTGGTTTGGTTTGGATTTTTGTTTTGTGAAATTGGTGAGATTCTAACACTTTACGCACTAGTTCAGATGGCTAAATTGGTCATATGTGTCTTTTGTAGTAGGCTTGTTTTCCAAATCTTGTGTATGTGACTTACTTTTTATGAATAAAACCTAAGTAAACATTCTTCTCTAAAGACATAGCGATGAGTTAGTACATGTTGAAAAAGTTTTGGCACAAAATGATGAAAAAATACAGATACAAGTCCCAGAACTGATAACCAGCTGCCCAGAGTCAGGTTAGGTTAGTATTCTCAGATGTTTCCCAGATTCATATCAATAACATCTTTATTGAGGCTTTTAGCTATATGAGTTCTATGTGTTCTGGTAATAGAATTAATGAAAAAGTAAAAGACACAGTTGCATCTTAGCAAAAAAGAAATAACCCAAGTCCAATATCTTTGATTGGGAAAATAATTACATCCTGTAAGCAGAACCTTACTAAATTAAAAAAAATGAATATCATTTAAGAAAATTCTTGAATAGCAGTCATGGTAAAACATTTCAGTACAGTGTGAAACTTTGTACTTTAGAATGAGCACAGAAGTAATGGGCACTACTTTAAAACATTAATAATTTCTTAAATTGCATATTAAAATTCCATCACATGAATTTATTATTTAAAAGTCCAGCAGATTTAATACTATTTCTAAAGCAATTGTTACAGAGATGTAATGGATTTCTTAATGGGATAGCGTGTTAGTCATTACACACTGAGACTAATTAGAGTGGAGGCTGGAGAATCAGCCAATGTGGGAGATTAGTCTAGTAATGGTTTTGTATACTTGAAATAATGAAACAAAAAATACTCAAATCAATGAAAGAAAATACACAAACTACAAACTTCACTTACCACTACTTCCTTTAATGAGTGTGATATATATTAGAATTTCTTTACATGTATGTGTTTGTGTCTTTTGTGAATTAAATTAATATATTCACATTATAAAAATCAATTCAAATCATTGTTTCCATTTAATTAATACTGCTGGCTTTAGAATCAGTGCACTAGTGTGTGTAAAAGGCCATATTTGAGGTAGATTTCCAGTGTGCAATATGGAATACACGAATGACTGATATGTCAGCTTGTACAAGGATGACAGGATCTGAACTCAGGTTCTCAGGATTGCACAAATGTTCTTAACCAGTGAGCACCTCTCTAGCTCCTATTTCAATATCATATCTATTATCTAATCTATTTTGATTTATAGATATATTATTTTTTCAAGTAAATATATGATATTTCTTAATGATGTTGACTAGGTTTCCTTGTAACAGAGCGCTGTCTTTCATTGTGATACGTAACTACACAGACTTTTGATTTAAATGTATGAATGCATTAAGATTTTTATCTGCTTAAATTTGTTAACAAAATTTTCTTTTCTGTAAAGCATTGATGTGAATGAAGGACTTTAGGTAATTATAGTTTGGAGATTAAATAATACTAGAATATTTGAAATAACTCAGTTAATAAAATTGGGAAAATGGCCATGTATTTTATTGTTTTATTGCAACAACATGCATTCTGTAAACACCATATTTCAAACTTGATACTTTTATATCTGGAATGATTTTATTGTTTTATTTAGTCAAGTATTAATGCATTCTGATCATTTTCAGGAGCCATCATTTTGTTACCAATTTCTTCATTTTCCTCTAGTCTTTAGCTGTGAAAAATATCACAGCTTCATTCTGTATAGAAGCTATCCTCTCTCAAGCTGCTAAACCAGAAATATCTGGTTAGCACAGACCAGGAGGGATTCATAAAACTGAAGAGAAGTAGTGACACATATTTGACATCTGGATCAGGAACACTGTAGGAGCCTGGAGTATTTGGAATGTCTTCATTTACTACATTGTATTAGTGAAACCTCGTACATTTAATTTGTGTTCTGCCCAACAGTGCAGCTAAACACGTCATACACTGAATTTTTAAAATTTTAATGGAAAGTCCAAGGCATTGATATTGTTCAATATTTTTTTTTAGAAATACTATCATATTTTTTAGAACATTCAGTTATTGAAATTTTTGTTTATCTGCAAGTAGACTTCATTATACCTTTTCCTGACAAGTGCAGTTCTCCTTTGTTTAAAAAAAAACCTCTCAAAGCATGAATATTTTATCATTTCAAAATTTCCAGTATTCAGAACAAATGTGATTAAAATGGTTAATTTTCCATAATTCAAATTATTGGGCAAATGAAGTCCATTGCCCTGATCTGGCTTCAGTCATCAGCTGCCTGGGATTTGGATTATCTACTCTAAATGGGCAGCTCCTGCTTGTCAGAAAGCTAGCTGTGAAACTCAGGAGTCTGGCACTGAAATACTCCTCAGAAGATGTAAAACAGACAGAGACAGCACTAATGTCTCTCATACCTTAAATGATTATTAAATCTATGTTATAGACCAACTTCTTGTCCACAATTAATATTACTGTCTTTAAAAAGTATAAGATCAAAAAACTTAAAAGATAAAATAGTATAAAATCAGATCTCTTGACTTGCTTATACTAAACAAACTTGAAATTTTATTATATTGCATATGATTGGTAAATACTCAAATTATCTTTTTAAAATTTTTGGTATATATATATATATATATATATATATATATATATAAATACTTAAGTCTTGGTAGAATTACTTTTCATTATAAATAGCTATGCATAATTCTAATAGAAAACATTACCATTTCACATCTCAGTGGTTAAACATTTTATTTAGAGTTTTCTGTCAACCAAATGATTTGTTAGTATATTCTATTATCCTCTAAGTCATCTGTAGAAATATGTCTAAAGAATATAGAACAATTCCAATGCCTTGAGGATTTGCATTAAACTTAAAATAATGATATGTAATATGACTTTTTGTAGTTACAGATTGTGGTGATTTATCTGAACTCAGATCAAACACATGATGTTTCATTATACAATAATTTCTCCGTCATCCTCCTGTGCTTCAAAACCACAAAACAACACAGCCACAGAATGTTCCAGAAAGTACCAATCTATACTTCTCAGGGTTCTTATACTACATATGGCCTACATGTTCTCTACTCAACAAAATCTAATGTGGAATCGTAAGAATTCCCAACATTGAAAAGTTCCCTTTGCAGATCCCCTCCGACAGCAGACCTATCTGCGTTTTCAAAGTGCAGTATTATTCCTGGCACACAAAAATGCTCAATAAATTACCTTCAGTAAATGGATGAGTAAGTGGATGGGGAAAGAGTAAGCTCAGTTTTAAATCAGAGCAGGAATTAAATCAATCACTAGGGAAGACACTTGAGCCTCCATTTCATTAACGGGAATAATCACTTTTATAGAGTTGATCTGTGAATAAAATCGAATTATATTTCTGAACACTACGTTTCTTTTTGGCACAAGTTATTTTAGGATCATTTTTTCCATTTCCTACCTCATCCCTGGAATCTTCTGTGTCTCCAAAGAGAGCTAATTCATTATAGTAGACAGGGGATTGGCTTGCTAGATTTATGCTATATCTTAAAACTGAAGCTTGCAGATGAAAATCTTATCAGATATATAAATCTTCTCTCACCGCAGATGTGAGTAGTAAAAACTAAATGATACTATATTTCATTAATTCTTATTTATAGTATCTATATCACTCTGTACTTATCTGTAATTATTTGGTATAGGCAGAAAGTACCTTAAGACTACAAATATGTAAAATGCCAAACTCATATTACATGATTTATTCAGGAAATTAAAATGAAATATCAGGCAAGTAATAGTCATCATTACTTTAAATTGTGTATGTGTGTGTGTGCATGCGTGAACATTTATACATGTGTGTATGTGTGTATGTGTATGTGTGCTCATGTGTGTGTGTATGCATGTGCATGTGTATCTGTGCATGTGCGTGTGTGTGCGTTTGTATGTGTGTGTGTGTGTGTGTGTGTAGGTGCCCACAAGACTCAGTGTCTTTGGATATGCTGAAGCTGAAGTTATAGGCAGTTGGAAGCTGCTTAGTGTAAGTGATGAGGACTGAGTTCTTCCTGGCATCCCACTTCCCCTTCACTTCTGTGAGAGTCATCCTCCAGCATCCTTGCACCCTGGGCATAAAGACTCTACAGGATTAGGTGCATCTTCTTCCACTGAAGCCAGACAAGGCAGCTCCTCTGCCTGTGTATGCTCACAGGGTCCAGGTTAGTAGACACTGTTGGTCTTCCTGTGGAGTTGCCGTTCCCTTCAGTTTTTTAAATCCTTCCCTTAACTTTTCCATACCTGACCTCTGTCCAGTGTATGGCTTTGGGTATCTGCATCTCTCTCCGTCAACTGCTGGTAAAGCCTCTCAGAGGATAACCATGCTAGACTGCTGTCTGCCAGCATCACAGAGTATCATTAATAGTGTTAGGGACTGCGATGGATCCCAAGTTGGTCATCGGTCATCCATTTATTAAGTCTCTGTTCAGTTTTTGTCCCTGAATTTATTTTAAAGAGGAACAATTTTGGATCAAAAGTTTTTTAGGTGGGTTGGTGTCCCCCTCCTTCCACTGGGGGGTCCTGTCTGACTACTGGAGGTGGTTTCTTCAGTTTCCATATCTCCACTGTTGGGCATTTCCGCTAAGGTAAACCACACTGAGTCCTGTGAGCCTCTCAGTTCCCAGGTCTCCAAACTTTCTAAAGAATCCCCTCATCCCCTGCCCCTGGCATCTGCATATTACCATTCATTCACCTGGCCCTCTGGGCAGCTCTTCTATCTCTCCTCATACCTATTCCCCTGCCCCTCCCCTCTCCCAACCAGATCCCTGCCTCCTTCTGCCTCCCATGACTACTTTGTTCCCCCATCTAAGTGGGATTGAAGCATCCTCACTTGAGTCTTCCTTCTTGCTTACCTTCTTTGGATCTGTGTGTGTGTGTGTGTGTGTGTGTGTGTGTGTGGGTGGGTGTATCATGGGTGTTCTCTACTTTTTGGCTAATACCTGCTTATCAGTGATCAACACATACCTGACTGAAACAGATGAAGAAGCCCACAGCCAAACATTAGATGGGTCTTGGGAACATTTATGGAAGAGCTGAAGAAAGAATTATGGCCCTGAAGGAACAAGAACTTCACAGACAGACAAAAAGCCAACTATCCTGTACCCTTGGAGACTCTCAGAGACTGAATCACCATAAAAAAAAACATAAAGCACTGGACCTAGGCCCCCTGCACATATATATGTAGTGGATATACAGCTTGGTCTTCATGTGAGTCCGAAACAACTGCAGTGGGTTCTATCCCAAAAGCTGTTGCCTGGCTATTGATATGTTCTTCTAGTTAGGCTGCCTTGTCTGGCCTCATTGAGAGAGGATGAGCCTAGACTCACAGAGATTTGGTGTGCCAGGGGAGAAGGGGATACCCAATAAGATCGCCATTCTATCAGAGGAGAAGGGGAAATGAACTGTAAGAAAAAGGGGTGGGGAAGCAGTGATCAGGATGTAAAATAAATAAATAAATTAATTAATTAATAACAAAAAACAACAAAAATATGCATCAGTGAAACGTTAAAGTTAAAAAAATAAAGTGATACAAATTGAACTCTGATCTGCTGCAAAAGCAGCAAAAGCTTTGAACCACTGAGGCATCTTTACAAACTGATTATTAGAAAATTGTTTTTGTTATTTGTACTTTTCATTTTTATACTTCTGTGTACATGTGTAGGTGGTGTCCATTGCTATGTTGTATTCATAAAACGTAGCATTCTTTTTTGTTTTAGAGGCAATATATATGGGAAAATGCACAAGAAATTAGAAAGAATAACTGAACTGAAATGTTTGCTAAAATTAAACAGTCTAAAAATTGGTATACATGATTCCCATTTAAAGATTGTTTAGAGTGTTATTGGGTTTTACAATATTATAACTGCTCAGAAAACGATCTCTAGTAATTCATATTTGTATGTGTCATTGTAACTTTGAGCAGTAAACTTGACAAATGCCGCCAGTTACTTAGAAAGACAGAACCCCAAGTGAAGAATATCCTCTTTCAGAATAGCTTTCTGTCATATCTGTGATTAATTACTAATTTATATGGTGTCATATAAAATAAAAAAAATACTCATTCATCCTCCTTTGGAATGGGTAATTAGCTAAATTGGCCAGTACATTGAAGTGACCATTGGATGATCTTTTTCTGTTTTCTGTTTATTTCCCAAGGAATGCCAGGTAACTTATGTATTTTATATTTATCCGCCAAAATATAAAATGCATTTTTATTTCATTTCTTTAATGTTGTCTGAGTTTCTAAAATAAAAATAAGGCACGTGCAGAAGGGAAGAATCCTGACAAATTAAGCAGCTTGCTGTCTATATCACCAGCTGAGGATGGCCAAGGCTGTATGGAGCTGTGTTCCAATGGAAGACAGAAGCAAAGGAGCTTGTGGAGGGAATCTCCGATTTATTTAACTGGGATACTGTGCAGAACTCTTCTCAGGCTTTGAAAACAAAATGGAAAACTTGTAGCTCAGAGCTTCCTGGAAGGTGCAATTTTACACATGCAGAAGACACAAAGAGCCAATCCGGAGTGTTGTCACTACTAGGATATGAGCAGTTCAATGCCAGACCACAAGAACCCCGAAGTTGATGAACATCAAGGCAGCTGTGACAATCTCAGGAGCTTTTACCAGTTCCAGAACTGAATACAGCCATAGTAGAAAGATGAGGAATGGAGGCCGAAAGATGTAAAGTTGGTACATACAATGTAAAATTATAATGTAATGTAAATAAGATAATTAAAATAATATAACAAATCTGTTAGCACTTTACTGTCTATAATATTTGCATAAAATGCACTGTGAAACTTTCAGACACAGAATGTTAAATGTTCTCTTGGGAGTTTTATTATTTATTCGTGAGAATGAAAAGCAGTTGATAAATACGTACATCTCTTTAATAAGAAAACTTAATTCCATATAACATCTTATTTAACAAAAGTTCATTTATGAGCTTCTATAGTTTTCTCAAGGCATGGTTTTACAGGTTTTACAGATATAGAGATAGATTTTTAGTATTTTCTTGAATAATCATTTTTCTCTGTGTGAGTGTGTATGCATATTCACCGCACATGTTTTGTGAAGGTTTAAGGTGTATTTCTGTAATACTTTCTACCTTATCTTTCCAAGCCAGGGATTCTCTTTGAACCAAGCATTTGCTCTTCTTCTTAGCCTGGCTAGCAACTGAGCTCTAGCTATCTGTCTGTTGTAGCATGCCTAGCACAAAAGTTGTAGGAGCAGACTGTCAAACCTGGCTTGATATGAATGTTAGGATCTAAATTCATGTCCTTATGCTTAATGACAAATGCTTTAACCTCAGATTCCTCCCTCTAACATAAGTATCTTTATATTTTAATTTTTTAATAAATTTGAATTTTTTTCAAATGGTTGAAATATCATCCATATATTTAAATGATATATATGTGTGTGGCACATGATGAGTAAGTAGATAGATAGATAGATAGATAGATAGATAGATAGATAGATAGATAGATATGGATAGGTAGATAGATGAAACATATATACATATATATATCATATATATAGAACATGTATACATGTATGCATATATACATGTATTCAAACATACACATATACATATATGCACACATACATTTTTATGGTCAGGTAATTTTATACTGATTTTTACCTACATAAGCAAGTATGTTCCTCTTCAAACAATATAAAAATTTAGATTCTGCATGTGAAAATACACGAGTTAAGAATTTTTTATTTATAATATCTCTTAATATCTACCCAATACTATTTCCAACAGGTTGACTCTGGGGAAAAATAGCAGGAATAAGGATGACCAGAGGATTTTGTCTGCAAAAGATACCTGGAGCAGAATTGTAGAAACTAAGAGGATTCACTGCTGCAAAATGAATTGAACTGGGACTCTAGTCCTTTAGAATTCCTTTGCCAGCCACTTACTGGCCTCACACAAAGATCCAGCTTCTGCCTCCCTCTGGGAATTTACCCTGTCAGGACTAGTGCTCAATACCTGCTCTTCTGATAGGCAGCTGTCTCTTTTCTTCCCACTGAGATTCTAACACTTCTCTCTGAGGACCTGCAGGATGACTGTTTTTGTTTGTTTGTTTGTTTATTTGTTGTTGTTTTGTTTTTGTTGTTGTTTTTGTTGTTTTTAAAAGGCTTGTTTTATTTTAATGACTGATCCATGGGAGGCCACAGCCAGGCCACTATGTACAGACTGAGGGAAGCTTATTTCTTGGTCTCTTCCTCCTTGAACAGATTCAGCCATGAGTATGCTCAGGCTACAGAAGTGCTTGCCTCTAGTGTCCTCTGCTGTGGTAAAAAGAAGGTCTGGTTGGATCCCAATGAGAAAATGAAATTGCCAATGCCAACTCCCGTCAGCAGATCAGGAAGCTGATCAAAGATGGCCTGATCATCCGGGAGCCTGTGACTGTCCATTCCCGGGCTCCACACCAGAAAAACACCTTGGCCCGACAGAAGGTCAGGCATATGGGCATAGGGAAGAGGAAGGGTACCACCAATGCTCAGATGCCCGAGAAGCTCACCTGAATGAAAAGAATGGAGATGACTCTTCTTAACCCAGGTGGCTCTACCCCAGGTGGCTCTCTGTCAGGCAAAGAGAAATCAAGCTGGAAGTAACTGGAAACCTCCTTTCTGCTCATTAGCTTTCAAAGAGTGCCTTGAAAGCTATGAAGGGAAAAAAGGCATTGGTGATCTTACCCAGTGTGAACCATTGTGCCTAATTCCAAGATACCGGACACTGATGTTCAACGGTGTAATAATGGCATGACTGTTACGGTGATAAACGATCACTCCCTGATTCGATAAGAGGCCAGCTCTACTAGAGGTGATTCATATCTTGTAAGTAGGACTATTCAAAAAGATATAGTATAGCTGGGGAGCTTGCAGGACGTAGAGGAGATCTCAATGCTGTTTTATATAAATGATCATGACTCTAAGATGCCTGCAAGATATTTGTTTATAACCATAGACATGCTACCACTAACTAACTTAAAAAACCCTGCTCTTTACAAAGAACAGTCTTGATTATAGAGGCATAAGCCTGTTTAAAGCACAGAGAAGTGACGCTTGCTTACTTAGCCTTATAAAGAGCATGTATGACATACCCTCTAAGGCTCAGAGAACAACATGGATGAGACTAAAGAAAACGTAAGAACCTCAAAATATAGAGAAGGGATATAAAAGCTGTCTCCCACACATATCACAGAGAGTGCATTCGTTATCTTACACTTCCTGTGGTAAGATGTGTGCCTATATATGAATATGTCCATCAACGAGTAATTTAGAGTCCAGGAGGAGCTCAGCTTCTACCTGCAAAACTAATGATCCTAGCAAATCTCAGTAGATCTAAGAAGCTGTGAATTTCGTTCTCTGTATCCACATCAATCTATAAATCTAGTTTCAGGACACACCAAACTTTATTCTGGCCTGTGGAGGCACAGTTTTCATGGTGAATGGTCCCTCACAGAAACATATTTAATAACAATAAGAGCAACAATATCAACCAACCGGACCCTCCCCCCAGGGATCCCAGGGACTAAACCACCAACCAAAGAGTACACATGGGGGGATCCATGGCTCCACCCGCATATGTAGCCGAGGATGGCTTTGTTGGGCATCAAGGGGAGGAGAGGTCCTTGGTCCTGTGAAGGCTTGATGCCCCAGTGTAGGAGAATGCTAAGGTAGTGAGGCAGGAGTGAATGGGTGGGTAGGAGAACACCCTCATAGAAGCAGGGGAAGAGGGGATTGAATAGCAGGTTTCTTGAAGAGAAACTAGGTAAGGGTAAAACTGAAATGTAAATAAATAAAATATACAATAAAAAATAAATAAAATAATATCATTAAATATAAGTAAAAATAAAAAAAAACCTGAGCAATTTATGTTCATGCCCACTAGCTTTGAAATAAAATGTAACATAAGAATATATATGATTTGTATTCTGTGCATAATTTTGTAGTAAGAAGAAATCCAAAGTATCTCTATACAATGGAAGATCAGGAATTATTCTGGGAACAAGGATGGCAAATGAGTAAATGCCCTTATTCATTTATTATCAATTGCAACTTTTAAGTATAAAGAGTGGGTATAGGAGCTCAATATCCATGGCTCGTTTATATATATATACACCTACATATCATCATATGCTACCAACACTAACTAGATCATATTAATAGGTTCTCTCAAAAATATTGATCAATGGGTTCATAAATAATTTTCAAATTATATTGTTTTTACTCTATTCCTATTTGGTGTATCATTATGCATTTCTAGGAGTGCAACCTTTATTAAAAGTATATTGTCATCCTTCTTAGAGACTATGTATTCAAAACCTAGTTTGAGTTCAACTAAAGAAAAATAAAACGATCTCTGGTTTTTGAAGGAAAAACTTTTGAATAGAAGTGACAGTGAATTGAACCTCTGGGTATGAAGAGAAACTTAAGCTTCTTTTCATTAAGCACAGGGGGATGACAAGTACAGCTTAAACTACCTCATGGCTATAAACAGTGCCTTCATGTACAGCGAGCATGACAGAATGAGAACTCTCTTTTACATCTGGAAATGGGGTGCTGATGTATAGACAAGTACATTCTCATACATAGCACATGCCAAAATAAAAATCAGCAATTCAAGTGTGTTCTGCTACATAGTGCATTCAAAAATAAAAATCAGTAATTATCTATCGATCTTATATTATTTATACAACGACCTCTATCAAAGGAATAGTGTTACTATCCTCAGCAATGCATTATTCAATACATGAAATTATTGAAAAATACTCAACTTCACACAAAATCAAAAGTACAATCATGAGAAATTCTGAATGTTAAAAAGAATATTTGCTAATTCTTCCAGCCAACACTAATAGATATTACAGTGTTAAGAAGCTAGACACCAGAAACATTGATGAGAATACGAATCAATTTTTATGAAGTGTGTTTACCTTATACTACTCATTTCCCAGAGTTTTCGTATGTTACTTTTATTTCTATAAGCTAAGACAAGCTTTCAGCGTTGGTACTATCAATATAGGAAGCTTTAAGATAATTTCATAAACCCGGGCTGAGAACTGTGTGGAGTAAGACTTCAAGATGTTGACTGGCTACTTTGACTCGAAGCCTAGCTGGGACTACCAGGTAGAAGAGGAGGGAAAGGACAAGTGTGTCACCAGCGAGCTCCTGAAAGGAATCCCTTTGCCCACAAGTGACACCAGTCCAGATGCAGAGTTACTGCCGGGAGACCCATTGCCACCTCCCAAGGAAGTCATCAATGGGAACATAAACACGGTGACTGAGTACAAGATAGAGGAAGATGGGAAGAAATTCAAGATTGTCAGAACCTTCAGGATTGAGGCCCGGAAGGTATCAAAGGCTGTGGCAAGGAGCAAGGATTGGAAGAAGTTTGGCAACTCGGAGTTTGACCCACCAGGGCCCAATGTGGCCAGTACCACAGTCAGTGATGATGTCTCTATGACATTCATCACTAGCAAAGAGGACCTAAACTGACAGGAAGAGGAGGACACAATGAACAAGCTCAAGGGCCAGAAGACTGTGTCCTGCCGCATTTGCAAGGGTGACCATTGGACCACCCGTTGTCCCTACAAGGACACATTAGAACCCTTTCAGAAGGAGCTGGCTGAACAGCTAGGCCTGTCTACCGGGGAGAAGCAGAAACTGCCAGGAGCTGGAGCCCATGCAAGCAGCCCAGAACAAGACAGGGAAGTATGTGCCCCCTAGTTGCTGGGACTGGGGCAGCCACAGTGGGGAGTCTATGCAGCCGAACCACAGAGCTGAAGACAATGCCATCATCCGTGTCACTGACCTGTCTGAGGACACTCGTGAGATTGACTTGCAGGAACCCTTCCGGCTTTTAGGCTCCATATCCTGAATCTACTGGCCAAGGACAAGACCACTGGGCAGTCCAAGGGCTTTGCTTTTATCAGCTTTCACCTTTGGGAGGATGCTGCACGTGCCATTGCAGGGGTGTCTGGCTTTGGCTACGATGATCTTATCCTCAATGTCGAGTGGGTCAAGTCATCAATGAATTAATAAGACATCTGCTACCTGATGCTGTTGTCCAGACCCTCAGGGACAGAAAGCTTCCAGTAAACAGATTCCAAATGCAAAAAAAGAAAAAATAAAAGAAAGATAATTTCATAAGTACCTCATCTTAGTTATATATTATTTATAGTTTAAAATACTTATTGTAAAACAGTATAAGATGGCATAGTATAGAAATTAAAAAAAAAAAAAACACTCAATGAGAATAGATGACCTGGAGAAATGGGTCAGTGGCCATGACTTCTTGTTTTTCCTGTGAAGGAACCTGCTTTGATTCCCAGCATGCACTGGGTGGCTCAGACCCTCAGACCATCGATACCTCCACGTCCAAGGGATCCAATATCTTCCCTTAGGCTGTGTTAGCACCAGAAATGCTCATGTTATGCAGATATATATGTGAACAGAACATTCATACACATACAATACAGTGAAACAAATTTAAAATTATTTAAGATCATTTTTGCTGTTACAGAAAACGGAAGACATGAAAATTTTGGTGTATGACAACAGTATTTGAGAAGGTCTCTATTTTGACTTTTTTCCTATTCCTGTAGATGATACCACTTACTTGTAAGCCATATCTGGAACACAAGGTAGAGTCTGGATTGATGTATGCTACTGTTTGATAATTGTAACTCAGAAGTTTATGGAAATTACAGATAAGCATGTTATTACACTCATGTGATCCAATACTATAAGGCTGAGGACAATAATTTCACTATATCCCGGGCTACCACTTACCTGGATTGTGCATCCCATCAAACACAAAACTGTTGTGGTTATATTTAAATAGGCCTCAGGCTCAGGCCCACTATCTAAACTGCACCAGCTCTGCCTAGCCCAGCCACCATGTTTCTCCGCCTGGGGCCACCTGCGCACAGCAGCTAGAACTATCTCGCCAGAAACACCAGCCCTGCAACCCACTAGATGGCAGCGTGGGAGATAGCTTTGCCAATCTTCTATGCTGTCTCCGCAAGGCAGGGCATTGTCCAGACCATTCTGCCATCCATGTGGCCCAGTAAAAGAATGAGACTCTAATTCTTACAGATTAATCAAAGGCTTTATATGTTTGATAATGATAAATAACAAGATGCCCATACAAAGAGAGTTGTATACCAATTAGCTAACCTAATTATAAGTTTATAAATTGTTCCTCATGAGTGCTTTCCATACCTGTGTGGTTCTCCATCCTCCTACATCTCTGCCATCTCTAGCTCCTCCTCTTCCTTTTTTCTCTTCCTCTCCCAACTCCTCCTCTTCCTCTCCTTACTCCTCCCACCTTAGCTCCTCCTACACAAAACCAAATGAGTAAATAAATATGTAAATAAATGTCTTAATTTAAAGAATATTCCTTGTGGTATTAGGAATTATTTTAAAAGTCTTCCTGGTCCTTTGGTATTTATTAGATTGGTTTGATGATTTTTAAAAAACCTGTAAAAAAATACAATTGATAATAAGACACTTGAAAGTAAAAAAAAATCATTGAAAGATAAAATAATACATAAAATAATCTATTCCTGCAAATCAAATACATGATCATCATGAAGATAAGTGGTCATGGGAAGTAAATCTGCCTGGTCCAAAATTACTCACTATACTGCGATGCTTGCTTGAGATGAAAGACATGGGGTATACACACGTATGCACACATATAAAATACACAACAAAACATCTTTAACCCTGCTCCTGCTGGATCCCGTAATTCATAACTGCTACCTGAACACATACCCATCAAGCGCACTCCTTACTTTGATATTTGTATAACTATTGTTTTTCATTTCTTCTCAAATTATATGTGTGAGTGCGTGTGTGTGTGTGTGTGTTTGAAGGGCACAAAAAAAGTGCTATTTTTTTGTGCTCAGCTATCACCTTCTTGATATTGCCATAATACCACTTACATCATAGTTTGTTTCTTTCTAATTTGTAATGTCTTATAATAATGTCTTAATAATTAATGTAATTATTATAAATAACTACATTAATTTTAGTGAATCCAATTGAATACACAATGATTAAAAGAAAAATAAGTCTTTTAGTGTTTATTCATAACTAGACATGTATGAGTAGTTAAGTAGTTCTTTGAATACATCTATTTTATAACGTAAAATAATTAAAATAATTATTTATATACTTGTCATTTTTATTTCTTCACATTATTTTACTGTCTGCCATTCTGTCTTTATGTGTATGTTTATTTGATAAAGTACACACTAGTGTTATAAATACATATTATTAGTATGCTATATACTAATTTCTCCCAAAAATTTTAACTGTTCTGCTTATTATTTTTGTTCTTGTTCAGGGATTATTAATGACTAATTACATTAATTTTCATGAAAGCAATTGAAGAATATACAATGAATAAGTGGGAAATATCTGTCTCTCTGTTTCTCTGTCTCTGTCTCTGTTTCTCTCTCTCTCTCTCTCTCTCTCTCTCTCTCTGCTCTCTCTGTGTTTGTGTGTGTGTGTGTGTGTGTGTGGTGTGTATACTGTGTTGGTCTAAACTTGACAAGGGGTAATTGTGGAGTTCAGAGAATACCTTTGGAAATCAGTTCTTTTCTTCAACATGTTGGTCCTGAAAATTGAACTTAGGACATCAGTCTCAATGGTAAGAGATTTTTTCCACTGAGCCATCTTTAGAGCCCAAGATGTACAATTTTTAATTTTTAATTACATTGAGTTTTTTTTAAAGATTTATGCTTTTCTATAATATAACAGAACTAGAATATTTAGAATTGATTTTGATTTATTAACCTTTCTCTCACATACTGAAATACAGTACGACAATTACATAACATTAAGAGTAAAAATAAACCTGGATACATTTTTTTGATCACAAATAGTTGTGATATGTAATTTCAAATATTTTTTCAAATAGATAGATAACAATGAACAGCGTATCTCTGCACAGATAGAGGCCATAATCACAGGTGTGAGTGAAGTATAGAAATCTAATAAAGATAATAATAGATATTCCTTTTTTTGTCTGTAAAAACTAATGGGTAAGTTTCTAAGAATACACAAGCAATTGAAAATGAGACCTTGACAGGCAGCCTTTCTGAAACAAAAAGCTATTTTCCTTGCTTTCTTTCTTTTATTTCTGAAAGTGATTTTTCCAGAGAATTCAGATAACTTTGAAAAACCTACTTCACAAATAACTGAAAGTTTCATAATGAAATGACGGAAGAATTTCACTAAGTCTTTTAATGCCTCATCAATGGCAAAGTTGCTTTGTGATGGAGTTTGAGGGCCATTCTTTCATTGATCATTAATTAAATGTTGTCTAATTTGAAAGTCATATGTGAGCTTAAGTATTATACATAAATGAAACATAAAGTTAACATATATCAGATTATTGTTAATCCTGACAGTTCATATAAATATGAAAAATAAAACATTTTTATATTTTTACTTTTGTGTTTACAGGCATATATAACTCATTATTTTTTACTTTAACAATACAAATAGCAACATTTTCACAAACTTGGTATATTCTGTTTAAAATTTTTACAAAAAGATTTTAAGACACTTATGTACCATAAAAGTACACAATAAAATAGGGTATTTTTAAAAAACTTTTAATTATCAGAATATATTAGGACAGAGTATAAAAATAGAATCTATCATCAGTTAAATCATATCATGTGTAAAAATTTCTACATTTGGGTTTTATTATATTTACCATACTAAATTGTAGACTCCTCTATTTCCTAAATGCTTGGTTCCTTAAAATGAATGGGTTGAAAATTATACTCTACTTAGAAACCATCACATCACAAGCGCTCAGCCTGTGTTAAACCATCAATAACAAAGTACTACCAAATCAGAATACAACTACTTGCTTTCTATGAACCAGAAAAGGACCTTCACTAGACACCCAAGCTACCCATGCCACTATCCTGGTCATCTAGCTTCCAAGCAGGGAGCTTAAACTGTCCAGTTTAACTACTGTAGCTTAAAACTGCCCAGTTACTGCATTAGTGAGAACAGGCTGCACTCTTTTAGGGAAAGATCACCTGTGACTATCATAGAAAGACTCGTGATAGTATGGCATTGATATTTCTGTTGTGAATGGATGGATTCCAGCATTATTTGTCTTTTCTGTCACCACCAACACACGTGGTGAAATATGTAAAACAAAAGCAACGCTGGTTTAAAAACTACGTAACATAATAATGCCTGTGTTGTTAAGTATGAACATGCTTGCTTGAAAATGTAAAAATCAGAGACCTGACATTTTTGACAGGATTTATTGTGTCTACTGTATTTATATTTTAGGAATAAAACCTGGAATGATAGTAACTGTTTTGGTAAAATAATCAAGCAAGCCGTGTTGTAAAATTCTCAAAGGGTGGGAAAACTAGAAGTCATTTAAATCCCAGTAGAAAATATGACTTACAGGGCCAGAAAATCATTAATAAGGGATAAGCACATGAGTACTTTCTTTTCAAAGTATTGTTGCATGTTATATGTATTTACTTGTTTTTACATTATTTATTGTGTGTGTGTGTGTGTGTGTGTGTGTGTGTGTCTGTGTCTGTGTGTGTGTGTGTCTGTGTATGTTTGGGTGCAGTTGTCACAATATAGATGAGGACACCAGAATACATCTCATAGAAATTCAGTCTCTCCTTTCAGCTTATGGAATCTGGCAATCCAACTCAGGTGGCCACATTTGGCAAGAACGCTTACCCTTGGAGCCTTCTTACTGGCTATTTTTTTTAAATACAATTGAACACTTTATTTTTCAGATCTTTTGTATCAAGGATACCTGTAACCAGAGAATAAAATACCTTTGTCAAAAATTTTGTATTAGATTAAACTCAGTGAGATTTCCAATAGTCCTCTGTCTAAACAAATTAGCCATTCTATACCCCACCCCATTTACCTTGGAAATACCTTACCTATACAAGATATTTGTATAGATGATAATTAGTTGATTATTTGTCGAAACTTAGCGAAGAGTGTGTATATGTGTGTGTATGTATGTGTGTGCTTGTTTGCACACATAATTGGCTGCCTAGTTCTTAAAATTATAGTAAAAAATAAAATTGCCTCTATCAAATCAAACTAAACATAAAGCAATTTTATTACCAGTAAAGGACATGGTACATGTTCAAGAATGTTAGAAGATATAAATTATCTGTAACAGAAAAATCAAGAACTTTTTAAATTTAAGGTTCTTTAATATTTTAATTTATTATTCTCTCGTACACTATACCCTGACTATAGTTTCTCATCTCTGCATGCCTCTGAGTCCCTCCCCTACAACCTATCCTCAACCCTAGATCCACTCCTTCTCCATTTCCCTTCAGAAAAGAGCAGGCATCTCAGGGATAACTGCACATAGCATAACAAGTTATAGTAAGCCTAGGAACAAACCCTCATACCAAGACTGGACAAGGCAACCCAGTAGGCAAAGTGGTCTCAAGAGCAGGTAGACTTAGAGCAACCTCACACTCACAGTTTTAGGAGTCCCAGAAAAACCCCAGCTCCAAAACAATAGCATGTATGTTAGAGGACTTAGTGCAGACCCATGTTGGCTCCATGGTTATCACTTTAATCCCTGTGACCTAACCTTAGTACATTCTATGAGCCATTGTCTCATGATGTCTTAATTGTTTTAGCATTGAAATTCGTTTTAAAATGTATTTGAATTATTTTAATATAGATTTCATAATTCTAACTCACATTTCTTTGACAGAAAATAAAACTGAAGACAGACTAGTTGTGAGGGAACCAAATTTTATGTACAGATTATTTGTGTATTACTTCAAAATCTAATCAGTTGATAGACCATTATAGTATATGAAATAAAGGCTTAATAGCTACCACATGCTTCACTTAATAACAAAAGGACTCGTAATCTCATCCAAATGCTAATTATCTCTCTACAAATGAAATGTCTTTGACATACCGCTCATCAGATAAAATGACATAAAATGCAGATAGGTTTGCATTTTCTAAATATGTCGCATTGTCATGACCATCCAGAATATATGTAGGGTAAGTGATAATGTAGTAAACTTAGCAAATTTTCAGCTTAATTTTAATTTTACTTTTTGAAATCAGGTAAAATAGAAAACATATCTAGATAAGCTGATTCATCCACAATATACCGCAAGTAAAAATACTTCAGTGTTTGCTTTGTTTCTAATTTTTGTGAGATTTTAACATTTTTCTGTAGGGAGGATTTTCCATGAATCAAATCATTACCCAAAACTGTAGCATATAGGTCAATTAAAAAGACATAAAGTAACATAATTAACATCATCATCCATTTTAATTCTGCTGAGAATGAGTAAAATAGTTTATCATGAAATTATATAGATTCAAATGCATTGTACATGGAATTTTGTCAATGTCTATAGATTTCTAAAGGGAGATAAAACATTAAGTCAAAGAATTTTCAAGATTTAATATCATAGAAATATAATAATAAAAACTCATAGAAAATCTTAAAATAATATACATTCTTTCTCATATCATATGGACAGATTGTAAGTAAACTTCAATTTTTTAAGAATATAATTTAGTGACTTATTCATTTCCATAGCCTAACAGTGTTCAGTATTTTGAAAAGAAAACAGTGCAGAGATAAGTAGAAGAAAAAGAGGACTGCTTGTGATAACACACCACAGGGCTGTAATCTCAGGTACCATGGGGGCTGAGGCAAGAGATCAAAGGTAGAGGCCTATACACACAAAACAGTGAGTTCAAGGATATTTACACAACTTAGAACAGCCCTTGCTTCAAAATAGACATAAAAAGTGAATAGAGATGTAAATCTGAGATTAAGAAGTTGGTTAGTAGGTCAAACGTTGAGGTCGATCTCTGCCATTAGGGAGGATGATAAGGATTGCTATTTGTTCTTGCTATTTAAACCACAGGCTCCTTTATCGTTAATATTCCAGATATATAACATTTATAAAATGTGTATCAATGATATTTGCTACTTATGCTAAATAATAATTCTACTCTTAAGTTCATTCTGTCAGCTAAATTTCATAAGTAATGTGTCATTTATAATTACTATAAAGTAAAACCCTGGTACAACATTATATATCTTCTAATTTCTTTCTCTTTTTTTTCTTCAGCTTTTGGGAACTTTATTTTCCTTCCACCTTTTTTCCCTTTGCTCAGGTGTCTGCAGAGCAGCTCAGGACCACTCAGTGGCGGCTCCAACCCACTCGGTGGTCTGTGCTGTGGGAGCTGCTGACCAGTCCTCAGTGGCTGCCTGTGCACTCCAGTCCTCCGTGGGGAACTGCTGGATGGGCACAGAGGGTACCTGCACACCCTCAGACCAGTCAGCCACCTCAGGCTGAGCAGCAATGAACTCAGGAGCTGGTGCGGTTCATTCACCCTGGAATTCCTCCTTGGTCACAGCCTTCTCAGCATCAGCCTGTTCCTCCTTCTCAATCTCCTCTGGGTCTATATAGAAGTAAAGATCAGGCATAACCCACGGGAGATAGTACCTCACATGCGGAGTACTTCCCAGGCCAGCATCCACCACATCAGACCCACTGAATGAGCTCCCTTGTTGTTGCATGGGATGGCAATGTCCACATAGCGCAGGGGAGAGTCTGTTACACAGAGCAATGGTGGGCAGGTTGACATAAGAGGCCTCTGTAAGGTCTGGTGGTCAGCCCTGGGATCAGTCACCACTAGAAGCCGTGGCTCCCTGAAGGCTGCTTGGATCTGATTAGTGAAGGTCCCAGGTGTGGAGGGCCAGCAATTGGAGCGGCTCCCGTGGCAGCAGCAAACTTGAGCACAGCTCACTGGCCAGTGTTCCTGGAGGAGATGACACTGATGTCAGCAGGGTTCTCAATGGCAACAATGGCCCGAGCTGCGAGCAACAGCTTCTCCCAGGTCCTCTTTAGATTTATGATGTAGATACCATCACTTTTCCATTTGTAGATGTACTGCTCCATCTGAAAGTCAAGATTAGTGCCACCTAAGTGGGTTCCTGGAGCAAGGAATTTGAGGACATCCTCCTCCTTCATCTGCAGGACATCAAGGGCTCCGGACATTGTGTAAGTTTCCCTTTTAAGTTACGATGGGAACCAAGAACAATCTCTGGGTAGCGCGGAAAGCTTTTTATTTTTCTCTCCTTTTTTTTTTTCCATTTTCAAATTTTCCCCAGCTTTAGGACATTTTAAATTTATTTATCATAGAAAATTTCAAATATATCTATCCCTAGTTCTCTATCACTAGAAATATTGTAGAAACATCTAAAATTTTCTTTTTTTTAATAATTTATTTATTTTTTTCAGATCATAATTCATCCACACAGAGGTTATAAACACAGAAAGTCAGGGCATGGGGAAGGGGATGACACTAGATCATGAGTGTTCAGGGGGAATACACATATCTTTCAGAACAGGGTATTGGTTGGGTGAAGGTTCAGGGGACAGGTCACTATGACTCCGCCTATGTTTCACTTGTCCTTATCTAAGTTGGTATTATCTGCCAAGGCTACATATTTACAAGGTCTATGACTCTTCAGGCTGGTAAATTTCCATGAAAGCTGCTTGTTTGCAATAGCTTATAGCCATCTGTTTTAATGTTTTTCCACAGAGACCGAAGACTTGGTGTTAGTATACATGTATGACAGGCCTATTGCTGATTTTAGGCCTATGGCTGATTTTAGGCCTTCAGTGGGTAAGCAGGGATGTCCCTGACATCTCCTCCCTTCTCTAAGTATAGAAGGGCTGTGCCAATTCTAATCCTTCGAAGGCAGGGATAGAGGCCTGACCTCCAGTAATTGAAGGGGACCTTGTAATGGCTCCGATCCCCCTGTCGTTGTCCAGTGAGGTATGAGGGCCATACCCATCCGATGTCTTTTTCCTGGAGAGGAGATACTTTTGACATCAACCCCTATGCAGTCAGGCTTGTCCCTCAGGGAACCCAGAGAGATATTTTTAACTTTTATTTATATTTCCTTGCAGTGCTTAGCCTTGTAGCCTAAGCAAGAATTCAGATTGCCAGTCAGAGGGAGTTCTGGGTGGCCCTTCTCTGCTTGGTCTAGGGGCAGAAGTCCCCTATTTTAGGTTGGGTGGAGATGGGTTTTGGGAACACCCTGTATAAAGTAACAACCTCCTCTTGAGTCTCAGATATATTATCATATGTTAGCTAAAATTTTCTTTAGTGGTATTTTTAAAAATATTACCACAGACATAAAAAATATACATATGCTTCAGAAATAAATCAAGGTCCAAATTTACACTCTCCTACTGTATCTCTAATAAAGTCAGGCAATATCTCTGTTTTCAAGTATTTCAACCTCTTTCCTGTGTAATGAACAAAACATCCCTTGTAAGGAATAGAAATCATTTTATGTCTGATTAAGAACACTTGCCTATAATCGTTAGAAACTTCTACTTTCCATTTGTAAAAACCTCTAAGTAATTTAAACTGTACAAGGACATTTGTAGATTTTTAAATTACATTTTGATGTTTCATTTTTGGCCTATCCTTCCAAAAGACTCATATGCTGAAGGCCTGCCACATTGTAGGATGTCAGGACTTAGCTGAGACAAGGTAATACAGGACCTGTCTCTGAATATTATATTTCGTCATTGGTCCTGTCCTCTTTCCCTACATACTGTCTGATTTGATACTAACAAGCTCCTTAGCAATATCATAGGAATGATTTGCCTCTACTCCAAGGCCCCTGGCACAGAACATCTCAGTTCTAGAACTAGGTCCTTGAGACTATGAGATTAGGTTGTTTTTGTAAGTTATCTCCAAAATAACAACTCATAGACATGAAGACAGTAGAAAGGAATCAGAAACCTGTGTAGAGTATCTGAATTTGAGAAAGATTATAAATTGCAAACAAAGCATTTTTTCAATAAATGTGATCTACTGTAATAGGTACTGCTTTTCATATAATTTTAAGATAATGAATATAGTACTCATCAACCTACATAACCATTTTTAAAGAACTGTGACTATGATAGTTAAAATCTCTAACAACAAAGGACAAAATGATTATTTGTCTGACGTCAGGTTCACTGAAGCTTGATACTTTGATATTTGTCAAAGGACATCCTCTTAGCATGTCTAGCAGTTATCATAACACGTTGTGGAATATTTCAGATACCTGGGCATTGATCCGAGTATCAAATATGATATTTCTTTTTCTCTTGGGAGAATTGTATGGTGAGAAGTGTGAAGGAGCTGGGAAAATATGCCAATTATGTATGAATCAAAAAGATCTTGTCTTATACCTAATATGGATGTGTGTCTACATTGAAAATAATTCACTAGCAATTTTAAGTTAATTCAGACATCTTTTCAAGGATTTATTCATGAATTATAACTGCTTTAGACATGTTATATTTTGTTTCTTTTTTGAAAAACTATTTCAATATTATCAGTACCTGTGAAAATATTGTATATTGTTCATAAATTTTATGTGAAATATTAGGATACAAGAAAACAATCAAATATCTTTCAGTAAATTGGACAATGCAGTGTAATTGTGATAGTGACATTAGTTAATACTTGATCTTTGTCTTAACTTTAATTATTGAAAGAAGAATAGAATTAAAATCAATCTTCCAAAGATAAAATATAAAAACAGTGAAATAAAGTCACATATTGAGCAAATTCTAAAACAGTGACAGAATTAAAGATATCTATATTCAAGAATAATAACTTTACTAATGTACTTAGCATGCCTAATTTGAGTATTCTAAATATACAGAGTTAAACTACATTGTTCCTGTGTATTTATAAATATCTCTTTATTTTATACACTCATAAATTCTCTCTAAGTGAATACATCAACCATTCTATTTTATAGAGTTAATTTTTATTGAAAACACATGTATGCTATGAATATAAGTATTTGAAATATTATTTAATATCTTCAAATGTCTATTATCTGTAGAAAAATCTACATCAAAATACTGGTTATTTATACTGTATACTTAAAGATATCACAGTACAAATACTAAAGAATACAAATGATGGTAATGTTAAAAGACAAAATAATAAAATTGCTCATTATATATATTGAACATATATATATATGTTGAATATATATATATATACTATTTTGCTATACGTTTACTTTATATTTACAATATTCTGGTCTCCATGGCCAGCTAATATCTGTGCACAGAATACTGATATGTAAATGTTCAGTAAGAATAAGAACCCATGTGCAGTTAGTTTAATAATATAATTTAATTAAGGATGAAATTAATTTCCAGAAATATGCTTGTAACAAATCCAACATTAGGATAAAATAATCTTTACCAGCAATAAATAAGATCTCTCTCTCTCTCTCTCTCTCTCTCTCTCTCCCCTCTTTCTATGTGTATAATGCATAATATGCACTATTCATAATTTTATAAGATTATATACTTTCTCAATGTTTTATTAATTTTATATTAACAACAAAATTTGAATTTCTAATAACTAATTTTCATATAATGAAGACATGCAAAGCATCTTACTAAAGGAGCTACTCACTATTCCTATATGTTGTTGATTAAACATATGTACATGAGTGTAACTGACAATCTTTGCCATTATTTATGCATTCTATTAGAAAATGTGAGACCAATCCACTTACTTCAGTATTCATTCCAATCAACTTTAGTTAACCTAATCAAATATATAAATTTTATTTTCAAACATACTGTATGAAGTACATTCTCTGAATTCCATATACTCCCCAAAAGACACATGAAAGAAAATATATTTAAATGAGATTTTCAGAAAATCAATGCATGACATGATAAACACACCCTTCGAATAAAAGTGAAAGCCATATATATACTAAGTTATATCTTAATGTATAATGAACATTTTTTTGCCCAAAAACAAACCTGTCAAAGAGGCACAGGGGCCGTGACGGCTCAGCGCTTGTGAGAGTGGCTAAACAATGACTGTTCTAACTTGAAGCCCAGACCACTATGGTGAGCTCATACTAGACACTACATGGAGGCCAGGATCTAGAAGCTGGACAGTTCTGAGAACTGAGGTAGTACCAAACTCACCAACCAACACACACACACACACACACACACACACACATCTGTTTCTTTCCTTTGGTTTTGCTTTGCATTTTGTTTTATTCTTATTTGTCTTTTGTATTTGTTCATTTTCTTAAAATAGAGAGAAGGCATGGAATTGGAAGGGTGAGGATGCACAGAGGATCTGAGAAGACATCGGAGAGGGGAAATCATAATTAGAAAATATTCTATAAAACATAGTGGACTAAAGTATTTTAATAGAAAGCTTAACGAATCAAAGGTTTCATGATTCAGGTTGTTGGAAAGGCTCAACGAAAGCATAGTAAGCCAATTTTGCGCTTGCTGTACTTGTTGTTCAATTGTATTGTGTACAATATACACTCTTGGTGCAATTACTCTGGTGAAATTGACAGTGGTGGTGGGAAGTCTTGGGTATAACTAAGAACATAGTGTGCTTACTGCAATTGAACAGTAAATAAAAAAAATGCATGGATTTCACTCAACCAGTGGAAGAACAGCTCCTGCCGTGCTGCAGAATGGAGAATTTATTCCAAATTTCAGGAATTTGCTTTGAACCCTGCAAGGAGATTGAACCCAAATGTTGGTATTCACTAAGTGTTTTTCTTCCACCAGAGACCATGCCTCCTTAAAATAATATTGTTCAATACTGTCTTAGAAAGGATTAAAATTGTTTGAAAGATTGACATAGCCCTTTTCTCATTCTTTTGTCTAGAAGGCAAATTATTTGCTGTTTTATACATAACTCTCACTGCAAAGTTGGGACAAAAGTTGACCGGTTAGATGACTGGCTAAAAGTGATGCTGGGTTCGGGTTGTTTGCACACATCATGGATCCTCCTCCTCCTCTTCCTCCTCCTCCTCCTCCTCCTCCTCCTCCTTCTTTATCTTTTAATTGGATATTTTATTTATTTACATTTCAGATGTTATCCCCTTTCCCCATTCCCCCTCTAGAAACCCTTTATCCCATCCCCGCTTCTGCTACTTCTATGAGGATATGCCCCCCATTCATCCACACCTCCCTCTTTGTCCTCGAGTTCCCCTACACTGGGGCATGCAGTCTTCATGGGACCAAGGATCTCCTCTCCTACCAATGCCCGACAAGGCCATCCTCCACTACATATACAGCTGGAGCCATGGGTTCCTCCATGTGTGTTCCCAGGCTGGTGGTTTAGACCCTGAGAGCTCTGATTGTTTAGTGTTGTTGCTCTTCCAATGGAACCTCAAGCTCCTTCAGCCCATTCAGTCTTGTCTCTACCTCCTCCATTGGGGACCCCATGATCAGTTCAATGGTTAGGTGCTACCATCTACGTCTAGCAGAGCCTCTCAGGAGACAGGTATATCAGGCTCCTGTCATCATGCATTTCCTGGCATCCACAACTATGCCTGAGAATGGTGACTGCACTCTTATGAGGAGGCTGAAACAATAACACAAAGGCTTGGCCCTTCATTTTTATCTTGTCACTGATCTTATTTTACCTATCTAAATTCTGAATTGATAATATTAAACATGAACAGGTAAAAATGAGATATTCTTATTTAGATATAGGTACTATTAACGATCACACACAGTTAAACTGTCTCAATAATGGGTAATCTGTCATGAATTTCCAGAATTAACCAGATTCACCTTCATAGTCACAGAGATGGGGGTTGAAGAAGGATAGAGGAAGCGACAGACCTTTTTACATTGAGCTGTTGTAGGCTAATGAGATGAAGCCATTGATAGAGCAAATATATTGTATATAAAGTCTGAAAATATGAGAAATCGTATCAGAGTTTCTTTCTCAATGGGGATAATGTGAAATAGAACAAGAGATGATTATTTCGATGAGGGAGAAAAGGTCTTTAATTATGAGTAGGAAATGAAAATTTTATATTATTCTTTTATCCTGCTACCTGTACATAATTCTATTAGATACTTATGATGGTCTCTGAAGTTCTGTCTTCGCTGACATGTGCAGTGAGTTTGCTGCATGAGAAGTAATGGGTATGTTTGTCTCCTCTTGTCATTAACAGTTCTATTTTTCTCAATTTGTTGATTTGCCTTGCCTTTGCATAGAAAATTTGTTTAAATTGTATGACCATCTGATCATTCTTGAAACTAATATTTATGTGGTCTCTAATAATACATTACATAATATTCCATTCAATTCAGATATATGGAATAGTATATTGTAATGCTTACTAGTTCTATACAATATATTTTTCTCTTCATTTCATTCCTTTCTTCCTGTTTGGTCTTCTTAATACTTTTAAATTTCTTCAACTATTTTTTTCTAAATTTGGTGTCAGTTAAACTGATCTGAAACTCAGGATGTGTATTTGAGATAGTAAATAGTTAACCACATTTGTTTCTCTAAGTTTAACATCAAGCTTTGGATCAATGCAAAGCTTCCTATCTGTTGGTTCATCTTAATATTTCAGTTTTAACAACTTTCTCTGCCACTGGCTTATTGTCACTGGCAGACAGTAACAGGAGGTTTGTGTTTATTTGTTTGTTTGTTTGTTTTCCATTACTGTTCTTGTGAGCATCCCTCCAGTTTCCTAACTTATTTTTTAACTACTGTAGGGACAACACTATCTATTAACAACCTAGTTGAAGGGAAACTGATCTAACAAACAGATTAAATATACTTAGGATCAAAGTTGTTGCCTCATTTTGTTAATATAATACAAAATTCAGCATAGACTGTAAATGATATGTTAAATTGTTATTTCTAATGCCAGAAAAGGTAGAGTCATATATAGCATATCCACATAGAAGGTAGATTACATGTATAGCATATCCAAGTACAGGTGAACTTTAAGACATACTATTTCAAGAGTAAATATATTTCAGAGTATAAATTCATAGATTCAAGCCTTCCACATTTTTACATTTTGAAAAGTTACACATTTTCCTACATTTTCAGTACTTTTTAAGAGTGCTTCTTATTACCCAGAAAGCAAGCTTCTAAACTAGTTTCAATGATTAGAACTATCTCTATTACTCTATTTCTACCTCCTGTTATGACCAATTACCATGATTCATATTCATGAGTTGTCCTTATTCTGCTAAGGAGAATATATCCAAAAATCATATTCTTTTGCCATGAAATGACATGCAATAGAGTTTTATTGGTGCATCAATCTTGGATCTTAAGTATACTTGGTGTATAATATAAATTTGAAAATTACTCATTAACTATATTGTTTTGGAAAAAATGAATCATTATTTTGATTTTCTTTCATTTTGGAATGCAGAAGCTTATTTTTTAAAACCTAGAAGAAGTCCATTTAGAGATTATTTTTGTCATCTATAAAATCAAATAGTTGTAGTATCCATTACAAAAGGTTTTGGTGAGAGATATTTGTATTCATATTCTTTAGAAAAGAACTGTTTTATTTTCTTTCATTAATGTGCAAATAGGTTTCTTATGCTTCAGCAGGAAAGAAGATAAAGGAATGTAGAAGGAAATATCTTAGCAGTTCTTGCAGAGGGTTCCTCTGACTCTTCAACAAATCACCTAAAACCACTTGAACTTATTTGCTCTGAAATTCACACACACACACACACACACACACACACACAAATCAATGAGAAATAATATGAATGAAGTCAGATATATTCAAAATCTTGTTATTTATTTATTATTTATATTGCTATCTGCTTATGTACTGATTTAGATCTTATTTGATACATCATTTTTTAAATCATCTGAATTTTAGAAGTCTCATAACATTGAAACTAGTTATTTGAGAGATATGTTTTAAATATATGAACTCGAGTAAAATGAGAGTTTTCTTAAGTGTCCAGCCATGATAACATAGCTAGAACTTCAAACTTATCTTGAAATAATTTATATATTCTATTTGTTATCTAAATGTATTGTTTTATTAGCTCAATGTCAAAGTAATTGTTTCCATAATTTTAACTAAGATTATTGGAAAAATATAATGTGGTGGTTTGAATATGCTTGGCCCATTGAAAGTGGCACTATTAGGAGGTATGGCCTTGTTAGAGTAGGTGTGATCTTGTTGAAGGAAGTGTATCACTGTGGGGTTGGGCCTTGAGATCCTATGATCATGTTCTGCCCAGCGAGGAAGAGACCTTCCTCTTGGCTGCTTGTAGAAGAGTCTCCTCATGCTTGCCTAAGGATGAAGATCTAGAACTCTCACCTCTTCCAGCACCATGTCTGCCTGGACATTGCCATTCTGCCCACCATGAAAATAATGGACTGAACCTCTGAAACTATAAGCTGTCCTCAAGTAAACGGTTTCCTTTTAAGGGTTTCCTTGCTCAGGAATGTCTCTTCATAGCAAAGAAACCCTAACAAAGACATATAAATTAATTTTTCCTTCAATTAAACAAAACTATGGAAAACTGTTACTTATTTTTCAGTGTTAACATTGGCATTCTTGGCAATGGTTTATCCTGCAAAACCCAGAAATACAGTTCAAAGACCAAGTCCACATTCTGCAGATAAAGGAATGATCAGGTGACCTGGCAGGTCTGCTCCTGTGAAGGCACCATATCCCGAATCTTCCTAGAGCAGCAGGTAAGAACCCTCCCCCACAACCCTAAGTCCCAGAGATGCAACCCACCTGGCTGGTCTGCTCCTTGAAGACACCTTATCCTGAACCTTCCTAGAGGAGCTGTTAAGAAACCTCCTCCACAAACCTACACCCCAGAACTGCAACTGGGATCCTGGGGCACTCTGAACCCATCACCCACCCAAACCCCACCCCTCTGGAATACCACTCTCCTTCCACCCCTTGCTTGGTCCTTTTGGCTCAGGCAGACACCTAGCAAGTCTGCTCCTGTGAAGACATCATATCCTGAACCATCTTAGAGCAGTGGTGGAACCATTGCATACAGAGCAGCAGGATTTCAGGATCCAGAGGAAGCTTGAGTCCCAGGAGCTCTTCTACCCAGGAGCTCAGGATCACAGGGTCACAAAGATATCTAGACTCTGAGGAGTTCTGACAGAAGCAAGAAAACTGGAAAGACAATCTCCAGTCAGAGACAGTGAGTGAAGATAGCAATAGAGTTAACTAGATCTCAAAAGGAAAGAGCAAGAATATAAGCAACAGAAACCAAAGTTATCTGGCATCATCAGAACCCAGTTCTCCTACCATAGCAAGTCGTGGACACCCCATCACACCTGAAAAGCAGGATTCAGATTTAAAATCACTTCTCATGAGGATGATAGAGGACTTTAGGGAGGACATAAACAACTCCCTTAAAGAGGTACAAGAGAGCAGAGGTAAATAGACGCCCTTAAAGAGGAAACACAAAAATCCCTTAAAGAATTGCAAGAAAACTCAACCAAATAGGTGAAAGAATAATATAAAACCATCCAGGATCTAAAAATGGAAGTAGAAACAATATAGAAATCTCAAAGGGAACTATCCTGGAGATAAAAAAAAAAAACCTAGGAAAGAGGTCAGGAGTCATAGATGCAAGCATCAGCAACAGAATACAAGAGAAAGAAGAGAGAATCTCATGTGCAGAAGATACTATGGAAAATATTGATACAACTGTCAAAAATGCAGAATCCAAAAAGCTCCTATCCCAATACATCCAAGAAATCCAGGACAAAATGAGCATAGGTGGGAGAGGAGATATTTGGTCCCATGAAGGCTGGACACCCAGTGTGGGGGAATTCGAGGGTGGAGAGGTGGGAGTGGGGGTTAGGTGGGAGCACATCCTCATGGAAACAGGAGGAGGGGGAATGTGATAAGGGGTTCCTAGGCGGGGCAGAATGGGGTAAGGGAATAACATCTCAAATGTATATAAAATATCCAATAAATAAAATTTAAAAATAAAAAAGAAGTGATCAGGTTATAATGCTTATTTCATACCTTGTCTTGGCATTCTTGGCAATGGTTTATCCTGCAAAACCCAGAAATATAGTTCAAAGACCAAGTCCACATTCTGTTGATAATGAAATGATCAGGTTATAATGTTTATTTCTTACCTTGTCTTCACATTAAAAATAAAGAGATGAAAGTGAAAGTCTGCATGTATAAACAAGACTCATCCTCTTAACCCAAGATGCTATAATAGCACATTTCTGGGCCTGAATGCTCACTCATACTCAACGCATATGTAGAAAGAACAAAATGAATAAATTACAGCATTGTACCACACTGAAGGAAGAAAAAGTACCACTGCAATTTATAGAAGAAATTAAACAGAAGCTGTGATATTTGCATATGTATGTTTAGTTGCTGGCACAGTTACCTGAAATCAGAGCTAAGTTTCCGATGGCAGACCAAGAATCCTGAGGAGAGAAATTTTTATACAAAATATGATATTTCTAGTAGAAATTTTCACCCAAGAGGCCCTTTTACTGTATTTATACTTATACTAAAATTAAAAATAAGATAAAAAGCAAAAACCTAACGATGTTAAAGGAAATGCTAAAGACTAAATTAGTTCTTATATTAAAGTTCAATATGTTTCTTTTTATGAAGATGTCTTGCTTTTATTGTTTTATGCATATGGGTATTTTGCCTGCATGTATGTTGGTGTGACACATGTGTTCAGTATCTGCAGAGTCTGGAAGAAATTGAAGGTATAAATTGTTGTGAGCTGCGATGTGTGTGCTGGGCATTAAATCAGATCTTCTGAAAGAGCAGGCAATGTTCTTATCTGGTGACTCTCAAGCCTTCCCAAGACATTTCTAATTCTGATTCGTTTGTTTGTTTAATTTTTTAGGGTATCAAGGTTTCCCACTGCATGCCACGATGACCTTAAACTTAGAGCAATCCTCCTGTCTTATCCTTTTGAATTCTGGAGTTAGAGGCATGAGCCACAACACCTGGTATCCTACCCAATACATTTGCAATTATGTTGGTTCTATTTAGCTCTTCAATTCTTCAAACAGTAGCTATAAAATTAGGTGTTATCTGTGCTTCTGTCCCTTTGTGATAGAGGTAAATGTTATAAATGACATTAATGGATTGACAAAATTATTCCATAGGAATAGAAATTGAATTCTATTGAATGTGTATTCTCCTATTATTACCATTTAATTGAATTGATACTCTCAGTAAATGAGGTCTTTTAATACAGGAATTCATAGCATTTTTAAAATCATAAGTGGTCCTTTTCAACAGCAAAGTGCAGCATAAATGAAAAAGACAAGGCGAAGATCCTCACCTGCTGCTAGTCAAATACTCCAAGTGGATGTAAGTTAACTCAGTGATTGCAGGACATCACCAAGAATGCCAATTTGACATCATTCTTTGATACAGTACATTCTAGGCACTCATGTAAGTATGTGGTTAAGTCCCTTTGGCAAATAATCTCAATTTTTCTTTATAGCTTTTCCTCCTCTACTATCAGTCTGTTAGCTGCTATTATTCATTGTTACCAATTTATGTTACACTATAACCTATCATTTTCACATTTAAACTTCATAACTTCCTGTTCTGTAAAAATAGCTAAGATTTTTAAATTCATATCATTTCTTATCTGTGTGCTCTCCTCTGTGAGTGTGTGTGTATGTCTGTGTGTGTGTGTGTGTGTGTGTGTTATTTATATGCTTAAAAGACTTTGAACAGCATATAAGGCTTAAATTAAGAAACATTTAATTTTTAAAATAAAACCCTAAACACTAGACTCATTTATAACAATGGTAAAGCACTTCCTATGAACACAAAGATTTAAAAGTTTATTATTAAAAGAATCAAATGCAGGCTTTTAAAATAAAATTAGCTGAGCTTATTTATTTATTATTTTGTTAGCATGCAACTATGTTTTACTATCAAGATTAAGTATATATTAATGAAAATTCCACTGTTTCATCTTAATTAAATAATTTGTCATCTTAACAAGTGCTTTCATTAGCACAGTAGCACTACAGTTATACAAATTTATATTTTTTTATAATTATAAAGTTAAATCTATATAATCATAATATACAAAATTATGTAGTGCATATAATTATTATATATTAATTAATCTATCATTCATACAAATGAAAAAGATTGAAAGAAAACTATCATAAGCAAAGCAATTTTGAAGGAGATTAGAGAAGAATAGGTAGGGAGAGACAAAGAAAGCAAGACTCAGAGTCAGGTCGAAGTGACTAAATTTGTCAAGTAATCCACAAGATAAATTTGTGGAATGTATCTTTCTATCTAAATCATAATAAATTATAGTTGATAAACAGAGAGAAATAATCAAAGATGTGATAGTGAAGCTTCATAGATACGTGAATCTATGAATGAATCAAATAAATATTACTTAACATGTGTTTTAGATGGAAGAGTAACCAGATTTAGATTGTAAATACTGATAGTCCTAATAAAAGAAAATGAAACAGTTGGACACACTTGAAGGCAGGTCAAGAGTAAGCACATGAGTGTAGGGATTAACGAGTAGCTAATGACTTAGCGACTAAAGAGCAGAAGTGGGCACAGTGTCAGCTCTGATAGGATCTTTCAAAATATTTTGAAGTGCAACAGATTAGCTACAGTAGTGATCACATGGACATAGTGTCCTATGAATGTAGGATTATAGATGTATAACTATAAAAATAACCTTTACTTACCAGATGTACTTGTTATCATGGAAGATTACTGATGAATACATTTACCTTTTATGGCTCTTTCTGAAATCTGGATGGCTGGTTCAACTCAGCAGTTCTGGCTCAAACTCCTCTCCAAGCTGACTGATTGATTCTGGCTTCTCTTGGATTCTGATTGAATTGCTCTGCTTGGCCTCAAACTAACTGTGGCAAGTTATAATCTCTGTCTCATTTTGCCTTGACCTACAACCTGTCTCAGTAAAACTGTTCTGTTATCTCTCTCTCTCTCTCTCTCTCTCTCTCTCTCTCTCTCTCTCTCTCTCTCTGTTTGTGTGTGTGTATGTGTGTGTGTGTGTGTGTGTATGTGTGCTGTTGTCTTAAGTAGCTTGTCTTTCCTGTGCTGTTCTTTTGAGAGGTGGTTGTATCCTGTCTGACTTACTCTGTCAAATCTTTCTCTGATTCCTCACTTTGTTCCTAAATTAGACAAGGCTTTCAAACATGACTGCTTTCTTCTAGAAACCAACTTTGCCTTCACTGGTTGGGATTAAAAGTATGCACTAAGGACTTGTCTGTGCTCTAGCTAGAGGGATTAAAGGTGTCAATATTCTAAAGGCTTGCCAGTATTCTAGCCAGATAACACAGACATAGAAGGTCTTTGGATATGATCCCTTGCCAGAGCAGCCATGTTGCTGGATTAAAATTCCTGTACATAAAACTCCTTCACAATATAGGAGGGCTTAGTTTACTATGTACTGCAAAAGCAATGCATATATCGAAATTCACAAACACAATTACATGAAGGTATAAAAGCCACAGAGTCTAAGCAAAACAAAAATAGTAAAACAGGATGAACCTCAACTTTAATTACAATTATGTTGCCGTAAGACATAAACTGTCATTAAGTTACCATATTAGAAGATGTTTAGAGACTGAAAATGTGATGTGAGAAAAATCAATTATCAAACTTCAAGCCCCAAAATTAAGCAACATGGAGATTATGAAACATTAACAATTCAAAAGGTAATTAAATATCTCCAAATAATTCTGTAATAAAGGGTTTGAGGAAATTCAAGCAGTTACTTCAAATGATAGCTGAAAGACTGTACTCACCAACGTTTAAATAAACCAATACACATGATGCTGAAATTAGAGGACAGATGATCTAAAAAATCTACCCAAAGGCACAAAAGTAAACTAAAAACAGGAAAATACAAAATTCCTAAAAAACTTGTTGTGGGGAAAATTTAAGAAGGCCGCCGTGGCGGGTCCCACATTAGAGAGGGAAGTCCTATAGTTCCAGTGGCCTGAGGGCCTTGGCAGCAGCAGGGCCCAGTAACACGAGGAAGTCCTTGGTTCCAAAAAGGTTTATTGTCATGGCGGATAATAGATGGATCTAGGCGTACCCCCAAAAAACTCAGGGCAGTCCCGAGTTATATAGGGAGGGAGAAAGGGGGAGGATTGGGGGAGCATCTGGGAGCATGTTTAATTTGCTCTGCCCTCTGGCCTTCATTAGTATGTAAATCCCTAGGGTTTGAGGCCTATAGCCTGGCCTATGTGACTCTATGGAGATGTGACTGCTTTTCAGGATCCTGGATGATGGGAGGGACCGAACTCCTGCTGGTTCTCGCACAGAATTCCATGCAGCAGAGTCTGCAGAGTCTTGGGGTTCTAGGCACCTGCTCAACCATGACCCAGGATACCCTTACACAGTCCCACAACTTGTCACATAAGGAGCGCCAGGATGAGGCTAATAGAGGTGTCTCCATGACCCTGAGCCTTCTCAGATAGAATGTATTATAGAATTTAAAGATAATTTTCTATCTTAGTAGGAGCCATAAATGGGAAAGAATCGTATCAACTCAGTTTTGAGGGCTACTTAGTCTTTAAATTTCCTACTGTGTGGAAATTTTCAGGGTAAAGCCTTCAAATATAAAAAAGCTCTATTCTAGAACAGATAGAAAATTACTCACAGGGCTAGTCCCAGAATCCAAAAGAAATCAAGACCATTCAGTTGTAATTGCTTGGTTAGATTTAAGCATTATTTTGGAACAGATACTTTTACCCAGCCTTTCCTTTCTATTAGAAGAAAATGCATCGGTAGAAAGTTTTATATTCTTGCATGATGGGTGGGGTTGGTGAAGACAACTTGCTTCTAATTTCATGAGCTAAAGTTTAGTTTTGAATTTATTCTAGGTGGTGATTCTCAATCTGTTGATCACCACCACTTGAAAAGACATTTTTCCAATGGTCTTAGTAACTGAGACAGTGCTCAGTAGATAAATTAGTTATATAGTAGCAACAAAAATAATTTTATAGATGAGAAGTCACAACATCAGGAAGGCTACATGGAGAGAGAGAGAGAGAGAGAGAGAGAGAGAGAGAGAGAGAGAGAGAGAG
>NW_021604567.1:11235291-11290663 GCF_004785775.1 Grammomys surdaster | reverse complement strand
GAGAGAGAGAGAGAGAGAGAGAGAGAGAGAGAGAGAGAGAGAGAGAGGAGGGAGGGAGGGAGTGTGCGGGGCGCGTAGTGGTCTCGCCGGCAGGAACACACACACACACACCAGAATCCTTCCGTAGAAACACGTTTATTCCCAAAAACCAAAATGGTGGAAGAAGACAGAGAAGACGGAGAAGACACACAGAAGACACAGAGAAGACACACACACACCCGACCCCCAGCCCTGGGAAAGCATAGTTTTATACCCTAGAGCGGTGTAATCACCTCTGATTGGCTGCTTACTCGTTGCGCGCCAAACGCCGTGGGATGGGCTTTAACTTTGGCGGGCTTTTACCATGGCACATGTGCAATTTACTTGTTTACTAGGAAGAAGTATGGCTGACAGCGCCACCTAGCGATGGCGGACTTTGCCAGCACCTGCCGCGGCTCCCAACAAGGGAGGGAGGGAGGGAGAGAGACAGGAGAGAGAGGGAGAGAGGGAGGGAGAGAGAGAGAGATGGTTCACAACATTAGGAAGGTTGAAAAACAGTTTTCTAGGAACTTTCCTTAGTAGATCACACCCTGAGTCCTCATCTGTAAAGATGAGGTTTTATGGTTAGGGTTTGTTTTTACAGGACCTTGGAACTGAATGTATTTACAACGTAGGAGGAGTATAGAAAATATTACAGAGTTTTCATTGCAGTACAGAATATTCAAGTCCTACTGAATATATTATGTAATTGTCTTCCCTTGAGTACTGGCCAAATAAGTGATATGCTGTGGTAGCTAATATATGGAGTGAAGCTTCTCAGACTCATTTAGTGTCTGAAATCAAGCACTTAATCAAAAGAGAGACTATTTTAATGCATTTGAATGAATCAAGAAAATTTCTTTTAAACAGGACACAGTAACAAACATCTTCACTCTGGTATGATATTAAAGTTTTATAGCTTCCTCTAAAGTTTTCCTCCAACAAACAAGACTATCTTGGATGCACATAGCTTGAAAACTAAATTTCAAAAGAACACAGTACAACTTTTATCAAAGATTGTGTATTTGGTTTTTTGGGATTTTTTTTGTTTGTTTTTTTTGCTGATATATATATATATATATATATAAATGTAATATATAAATGTAAATATATAAATGTAATATATAAATATATAAATATATAGATGTAATATATAAATGTAAATATAAATGTACATATTCATATATATATATATATATATACATTCATATATATTCCTATAACTGTGTTAATACATAAAAACCTGGGGAATCTTCTTAGTGTAGATTGGGTGTCATTTTAAATTTTTCGAATGCCACATTGACATGAAAATTCTTCATATTTGTCCATATTCACAATATTTCACAGTGAGCATTTTGGCCACATAAATTTGCTAATGTATATTACCCATTAATCAATTTTAACACTGTTAGAAGGACATGACTTAACAAAGCTTTCCAAATGATTTGGCGTCCTATTTCTCTTCTCTATTCTCACCACAATGTGTCCTTTGCTCAGACCCTGGCCTGGAAATCAGAAAGATGTGTGTACTAGGTAATATCCTTATGTCTTGTCTTCCCATGACCTATAATGAATTCTCCATTTTTGTACTGAGGATATCCATCTCTGTAAAATGCAGGCCTTATTCTAAAAGGCAATTTTGCTAGTATATAAAGAAATCAGCTCCTCCATATATTGTCTAAAGGTTATCACAAATTTACTATATTTACCGTCACAATGTCTAAAATTATTAAATAAGGTAAGATTTAAGATTTATGAAAAAACACCCATAACTGATTACAGTGTATATGTTTATTAAACTGGACAAACAAGAAAGTGGTTTTGATATTCTATTGGGAGTTTTGAACAAAAGGAGTTTCATGGAATGGTCATTTTGTGTACGGACAAAATAACCAATCAAAAGGGATTATATTTGCACTGCATTAAAAGATATTCATAATAAACTTTCAATACTAATGGAATCATGTTGAGAAACACAAGATACCAACTAGATGCTTGCTTTTAAATATGTAATTCATACATGCTCAGATTGCGCCCCTCTGAGTGTTATTATACAAAGACCAAGTAGAAGCATCCCATGGGGAGTAATTTTTGTTTTGCTTTGTTTTATGTTTCCATGGCTGGATATTGGAATTATAAAAAATGAATTAGCCACACAATACGTTGAGTAAGTAGAATATTTCCAGTTGACAAAAAAATATTTTCAATTACAGCAACATATAGCCACAGTATTTACCAAAATCCATAATTTTGTTATTGAATTACATTGAATTCATAAATTACAATAAAACTACCAAAACACTTGGCAATTTTTAACAATTCGATTGAAGGACATTGTGTTAGCATTTAAAACTGTTTCTTTACTCTGCTATGAAACTTCTTACAGGATCTAATTTTATTCTTAAATTAAAAAGTAATCTAATGGAGAATGCTGAAAGTAGATTGTTCATATTGAAATATTCACTAACTGCTGAACTAAAATAATATTTTAATATAAATCTCACTATTAAGTGAGAAGCATGTTAAAATGCAATTAATTATTGTTTAAAGTACTTGAACAAAGAAAGAAAATTTGTAATATGGCCTCAGTCAACAAATTTAAAAAAGTCTTATCTATCTATTAGGTGTTTTCATTCTGTTTATTTGAAAAGTTTCCAAAATTCAAAGGAGTTTCTGATCAAATTTTCAATAAGTGGTCAGATGACATAATCTCCTCTTCTAAAAGTCACCTACAAATGCACAGATGAGCAAGATCTAGGTTCCTGCCTTGATCTTAAAACTGACTTTGAGTGCTGTGCTGTTCAATTTTCTCTGCCTTTGAGGGCCTGATCTTTTAAGTACTACCCTATTTCTTTCCCTCCTATATTGGAAAGCACAAAAGCCCAGGCAGCATTTTCTCAGTGCATTTCTCCAGAAATGAGAATCCCGTGTGGCTGACGCCACGTTCAGGGCTAGCATCGCTCGTTGTCCTTTTCACCTTGTTTTGCTATCCTATCTCTGACTATATTCTTCGTTTACTGGCTATATTTCCTTCCTCCGAATACGTGCTTTTACTGGAACTCCTAGCAGCACATCTACACTTCCTGCCTTCTTTCTGTAGCACACCTAAATTTGAGAAGAATGCTCAATCTCTCTCCTCCGCAAGGAACCCATCACCTACTCCCTGTAATTTATTTCTCATAATGGAGGAGAATGTCGAGCTTTTTCATCAGCAAAGGATGAAGCGCATTTCTTCTACAATCTCAGATATAAAAACAATCCTCATATCCCACATGTCACTTTGTTATTCAAATTGTAGAATACATATTTTATTTTAAACACACACATACACACACACACACACACACACAGAGAGAGAGAGAGAGAGAGAGAGAGAGAGAGAGAGAGAGAGAGAGAAGAAAATAGAATTGACTTTTTGCTATTTTTTAAAGCAATTCACTTAAATAAGTATTAAATCACAGTAAACAAAACTATATAGGCTACTAAATGTCTTTCAGAGACTTATGAAAACAGCCATTGGAAGATAATGTTTAGAATATTTTTTCTGTACTATTATGCTTCTATGTGTTTTAGTTTGAGTTAGGATTTCAGGGCTTAATAATGTGATAACAGTCATGTTATAATCTTAACAAATATATCTTTACTTATCTGAGTCTTTCTAATTTCTCAAATTCAGTTTAATATGCAATATATACGTTTCTATTCTTACTATATCCCGGATAAGCAAAAGTTATTTGAAGCAGTGATCAACTTTTCAAATGATGAAGGTTTTCAAATACCAGAAAGTCCCTGTGAGATTCTCCACTGAATGTTTTACCTACGAGTCTTACAAAAGTTACGAGGTGTGTTTTATTCTCTACATCAGCTTAGGTGTCAGGGATGACATGTGTAGTAATCGGGAGACTAGTAGACGAAACATTGATGAGCTGACAGGCGTTAGATATGTCCTATCTTTTTAAAGATAGCGCATTGCATGTGATTAAATCCCTATCTCTGCTTTCACAGGATATATATGCCTGTAAGCACAGCGATGGGAAATAAAATTGCTCTAATGAGGACCTAAAGTCTGTGTACCCTGAGGGTGTCATTCCAGAGATAGAGCAGGATTTGTTTTAAAATATTTCAGAGAATTCTGAGCCTATGATCAGCTCTGCTCTAGTTTGGAAGCTCAGTGCTGTGGTGTATAAATGGGAGCAGAGTTAATATTAGTTGTCGAGTTTTAATTGACATTCACCAAGTGTACTACTCACCCAAAGAACTCTCTGTCAATACTACAGGTCATTGTCAGTACGCAAAGTAACTCCCAAGCGTTATGCAATAATGCCGTTGCTAGACGCCTCAGCCTGTGCTCTCCTAGCAGAGAGCCTGTCTCTCATACAGGTTCCAGAGGACAACGCGCTCTGCTTGTTATCAACAGTGAATGATTTTAACGTCCTATCATGTAATTTATTGAGAACTTCACTCTGAAATCTGCAGACCACTTCTCTTGCTGAAACTTCTTCATGAGTTATATTAACAAGACTATGGTTCTATGGTGGTTACTGCTCTCCTCATTTAAACCTGTGCCAGCTTCAGCAGTGAGATAAGTTCTCTAGGGGCCGTGTTCTGTGCTCTGTCCGAATGTACATACTTACCTGTCTGGTACCTCATAATAAATCCCTCTGATCACTCCTCATGGAGGCAGTCACATTTAATTTTTAGCACATACTTCACACCAAATCCAAATTTCAGTAAAAATTTCTCAGAAAACTATAATTAACAAGAAATGGAACAATTTTGGTACAATTGTAGTCTGTACAGTTGTTATCCTATTTCAGGGACTGTGTGCCTAAGTGGTAGTAATTCACTCACTCATACTAGTTAATTTGGTTAATAATACAAATTCTTCCATCTATTCTAAATATTTGGTTATTTTAAATTAGATGTTATTATATATTATATGCAAGAATTATAAATACTATCCTTTTACATGTATGCCTTCCCGTGAACGTAGAACAGAGTTCTGGCACATGCATGAAATTTCAGCAATGGGAAGATGAAGCAGAAGTGCACAGAGACCTTAATCTCAGCGTGAGCTTCATGTGGAGTTCCAGAACAACCTGAGCTATAAGATGTGTATTAGTTCTCAACAAACAGAAACAGGGAAACAATTTATATATTGGAGCTACAAGAACCTGAATTATGTTTTCATATTTAATTTATAGTAATATAGCTGTTCTGGCAAAGGACCTTTAAATTATAAAATAACTTTAGAATAAGACAATGGTAGTTTATTACTGTGAAGAATCGCTAAATATTACAATATACGGGGTGATGTACATTGAATTTTAATTAAAATGTTTAATATCCAGTGCTTTGAGCTATATACATATTCTGAAACTTACATTATTGTATATATTTTAATAATATATGATCTCCCAAAAAAGGTTGGAAAAAACAAAACTTATGCGTGTTTTATAATTATATTTACAAATGTTTGACAGTACTGAAAATTAAAAATCAAATTTAAAACTTATACAAGACTTGCGTTGTTATGTTAATCTGTTACATTTATGACACATGTTTTCCTGCTCATTTTATAAAATACAAAACATCTCTTTTATTTTTGACAATTTTTGATAGTGTTTTTAGATTGTATTACTTGTCTCCTTTTCTTAAATATTACCTAGGTAGTAGTATTAAATCATATGTATTAATTCAATACGTTTGTAATACAAATTTTTCCATGTATGCCATCTATTTGTTTTAAATTAGTTATAATTGTATATTACATAGGAGAATCTTAAATAATACTTACTGTAGATCATTACCTGAGATAAATTTAGAGCTGAGGGTGCTGACACATACATTTACATCACTCCTTCTTTCTTATATCCCGTTGAAGCCTCTCACACAACAACATTGTTCTCTTTGAAGTTCATGATCTCATTTTCATTAACTGTTCATATATCTCTTTCTATATCTGTCTATATTATTTATATGTATACATCACCTATATCTTGATCTACATCTATATCCATATGTATGTATATGTTTGTGTATGTATGTGTATATGTGTATCTGTATATATGCATATTTGTAAAGCAAATGTACAACACTTTCAGTCTTTATAATGTTACAGGTATGTATATTTTCAGGGATGTTCATTTGTTACTGGCATGCTCTTTCCTGGGAAGACTATTTCTGTCCTACTCTAAACATTCTTTAATTGCCTATGGTGATTATATGTACCCACCCACTAGCATATCTACTGTTTCTCTCCTTGTTCAGTATATGTTTGCAGATTCATGTTGATAATACTTATGGGTATAGCTTCTGACATTTCTAGGAGACACAATATCAGAGCAAACTGAATATTTCTCTGGATTTCCTTTTGTTGTTGTTGTTTCAGTTGTTTTGGTTTTTTGTTTTATTAATCTTTATGTCTTCTCTTCTGCAATGATCTGCACTGACCTTTGATGTGGTGTTTGTAGACGTATTCTTTGGGCCTGGGCTCCACAACTCAGCACTTTTATCAGTTTGGGTTTCAGTAATGATCTCCATTTGCTGTAAAGAAAAGTTTCCTTAATGAAGAATGAGTATAAAATGTATTTATGACTATAAGGACAAATTTTATAAATTAGTTAAAAATTTTTCTGGTTTTGTAAAGTAGTAGTTTTAGCTTCTTATTCAAAATCCATGTCTTTACTAGTGCTGTGTAGTTGAGAAGATTTTAAGTACCAGATGTGTTTTCCTTTCATTGAGAAGGTCTTCAGTCCAATTAGAAAGCTGCTTGTCACTACTGAGGTACAGGTGCCAATGCTGGACAACTTGAGTTATCATACCACGTTGGTCATTGTGGTGGTTCATAGGCACCATAGCTGGGCAAGACCGTTGGTTGCCCCTTTTCTTTCAGAAGTTGTATGCTACTGGTAAAATAAATGCTAGTCCTCATGTAAAAGACATTCAATTTCTGTTGGCTATTTTATTTATTTACAATTCAGATATCATCCTCTTTCCCCATTTGCCCCCTCTAGAACCCCCTATATCATCCCCCTTCCTCCTTTTTGCTATTATACCATTTTAATTACACACATGTATTAAGGTCAGTTCTAGGTTGAAAGTCTAGCAATATAATAGATGCGAATAGTCAAGGAACAAGCAAGACAATAAACACAAATTGTCAAAGAACAAACAAGGCATTAAATCCAATTACATGAACACTCCCATGATCACTGTTTCTAAAGGCTTATCCAGATGTCTAAAATATCTGAGTCTACTTCCCTGTTCTAGACCAAAGTCACTACTACCTACTTCCTTGTTCTAGACTAAAATTTAGATTCCAGTCTGAAATTACTTCTTTTTTTCTAGCCTAATATTTAGATTTCTGCCTGAAATTACTTCTTTGTTCTAGCCTAATATTTAGATTCCTACCTGAAATTACTTTTTGGTTATAGCCAGTGTCAGATTCTTTCCTGAAGCCTACTTCCTTGGCCTTGGGCAATGTCATATTACTGCCAAGCAGCCCATTTCCTTGTCCTTGGCCAATGTCAAGCGACCCCAAAGGCCCTGTGCCTCTCCCCCTTTTTTATTTCATTAACAAGACTGATCCTGTCTTAGGTCATTCTGACAAGAATGCCTTCCTTGCCTGTCATGGAATATGCATTATCCAAAGCAATGTACTTCTATCATAGGTTGGTAAAGCTCTGTGCAGCATCTTACCCTTCCTTGGCTCTCTAAACTGTTAATTTAATAACTCTCTCTGGGGGTCATTTTCAGGTTCAAGCCATGTGCTTTGGCTGCCAACATCTTGATGTTGTTAAAGACAAGCTTTAACATGATGGACAGTAATAAAAGTATTCCCAGGACAAAAAAAGGGTTAGCATGATTAAGCTATATATGCCATTCTTGACACTTGACCAAAATAACCAGAAGCTGGAAAGAACCCAGAAGTCCTTCAACAGAGGAATGGATACAGAAAATGTGGTACATTTACACAATGGAGTATTCCTCAGCTATTCAAAATAACGATTTCATGAAATTTGTAGTCAAATGGATGGAACTAGAAAATACCATCGTGAGTGAGGTAACCCAATCACAAAAGAACACACATGGTATGCACTCATTGATAAGTGGATATTAGCCTCAAATCTCACTGTACCCAAGACATAACTCACAGACCACATGAATCCCAAGAAGAAGAAAGACCAAAGTGTAGGTGGTTCGGTTCTTCTTAGAAGCAGTGACAAAATACTCACAGGAACAAATATGACACAATGTGTGGGGCAGAAACTGGAGGAGTGACTATCCCACTTGGAGATCCCACCCAGATGCAGTCACCATATGCAAACACTGTTGTGGATGTCTAGAAGTGTATGGTGACAGAAGCCTGATATACCTGTTTCCTAAGAGACATTCAATTTCAATCCAGACCATGAGCCCTCTGAGCCCCAATCTGTCATGCCTAGTATCTTTATCAACTCCTTTTGAAACACAATGTAAGTCCAGTTCATAGTGGAAATGGCCGTTAGAATGCAAGAGATAATCAGAAAATAATATGAATGCAGTAGTTCAAAAGCAATTATATTTAAAAATTAAATCAGTAATGGAAATATGGGTCAATTTTCAAATAAAAAAAATGAGAGGGAAAAGATAATGCTGAATGGAAGATGAAGTTTGCAGATCACAATTCTGTGTCTCTAGAAGCTAATGTATCCAGAAGAAATTTCAACTTTTACATAGAAAGGACATATGAGAATGAGCACATGGGGGTAAGAATAAAAATGGAAACTAAGAGAGGAAGAGATGTAACAGACGGTGATGAATGGTTGATCATGGCCACAATACCTTGTACACATGTTTGAAATGGTCAAGAATATTTTGTAAAGATAAATCTTCAAGTCTTGTGTAATGCATGGTGAAAAGGGAAAGCAAAACTCAACACAGGGAAAAATTAACAGTTTTCTCCCTACCTAAAGGCTTAAGTATGTGGAAGAATCTTGACTAAGAGAAAAACCCCAGAAATACTTTTGTTTCTTAACATAGTGGAAAACATTGTTATTGTTGTCAGTGGACAAAGAAACTCTGAATTCAATCAGATTAAGAAAGGGTAGCCTGAATAAAACCAAAATTATCAATAAGGAACCTGTGTGTCCTAAAGGTAAATGACCTGCCCAGGGCAAACACTAGGAGTTATTTTTCCCAGGTGAGAGATGTGTCAGAATGAGATACTGAGTACTTGTCTTTTGCTGCTATACAGAAAAACAGACCAAAACAGGAGAAAACTGGAAAACGAGATTTACTCTACTATTCCTTTGATCTTGTTACAGGGGTTTACTGATGTACATTCAGATGCAAATAAGCTATACATACAATCCATGTAAATACCCTTTGAAATGCTTTATATTTGCTAAAGATAAACACATCACAATAAGCAGTGTGGTATGCAATTATTTCAGAGTTTCTTCGAAATATGTGGAAAACTATAATGAGAACAAGGATAACCTTCTTTCATGATATGATTCATTCTGTGTTTATTACTTATAATTTCATAATTATAAATGAACCCTTCAATATATTACGCTGTTGACTTTGTGGCTTTGCTGCATATAAATATACAGGCACAGTTAGGTATAGAGATGTCCTGAACAGAACAGTGGAAAGTGGGAGGAGGGAAAGGAGGGAGTCTGGCAGGGGCTTAACAAGCACTCTGATTATACTCACTGAAGCTCTTTCTGCAGGGTTGCTTTCCCCACTCACAGCAGGAGACTTTTGTTCAAGTGGAGTTGCTAAGTCTCAGACATCACAACTGCATGGGTGGAGAGAAGCTTATTTCACATCAGTAGGGAGCCATGTTATACGGCCTCCCGCCGTGCTTTGGTCTCCTCCAAACTCTCCTTAAAGCTCACTGTCATAGATGTTATAAGGCACTGCTCCTGTTTTCCCCACCCTTGTTGAGAGCAACTGTTTCCAGGACATCTTTGGTGGTACAACACAAGGCAGTCTAGAGAATGTCCCTTTTATTCTTAGAAGGAAGTGAGCCTCACTCACATACTATAATTTTAGCATTCTGGGAAGTATTGTGAAGCAAATATAGCAACCAAAAAATATCAGCAGTGATCTGCTGGTTTGTAACTGAACAGAATTATTCAACTGTTTTCCTCCCTAGTTTTGTCTATTATTTAGTTTCTTCTTCAAGTTTTTAAGAAGGTCGTAAAACCATAGTAAAATAACCTTGCGTCAACTTCTTACTATGGTAACTAGCCTTCCACTTAGCCAGCCTGCATGGTTATTTATGCATGTGACATTATGTGAAGGGCAAACATGAGTGCTTTATTGAGCACCACTCTCCTTTACAGGATGCAACCTAAAACTCTGTAGTTAAATAACTTCCATTTCTTTTAATGCAATAGTTCTTTAGTCTTGCTCAAGTTAATTTTAACATTTTTATGTTTTGGGGAACTCATGAGTAATATATGTACATCATTTTCCCTCCCCTTTCTCAAATCCCTCCCAATTTTTCTCAAACTCATGTTCTCTTATTCTTATTTGTATGTGTGTGTGTGTGTGTGTGTGTGTGTGTGTGATACCAGTTGATATACACACACAGCTTTCTAAGATCTTAAGTGTTGTTCATATGTATATGTAGATTTGGGGCTGGCCACAGAATGGGATAATCTGTTAGGTGGCTCATTTCATTCACTTCCTGTCAGTTAGTAATTATCTACTACCCTTCGTCTACAGTGGAGCTTTGCAGGCTTTCCCCATTGTTGGAACGTTAACTGATGGTCATTTCTCAGGGCTTGCATAAGCATATTGTTGAGATTTTATGAGTGCTGCTTTCCTGTCATACTAGGAGACACTATCTTGCAGTGGGATTCTTGGTCGCTTGGATTTTATAATTTTTCTTCTGCTTCTTCTAGCTATATTCCCTGAGCCTTAGGTGTAAGATATGTATGGAAAATATATTGAGTCCTTCCTCCTAATGGGGCATTTTTCTTTGAATTTTGACCACATTATGGATTTCTGTAATGGTGTCTTGCACACAAAAAGTTTGTTTAATAAGGAGTGAGACCTATCCTTATTTGTGTATATAAAATACACTTTTTAGAATACAGTTGCTGGGTAGTGGCGGCGCACGCCTTTAATCCCAGCACTTGGGAGGCAGAGGCAGGTGGATTTCTGAGTTCGAGAGTTCAAGACTAGCCTGGTCTACAGAGTGAGTTCCAGGACAGCCAGGGCTACACAGAGAAACCCTGTGTCGAAAAGCCAAACCAAAATAAATAAATAAATAAATAAATAAATAAATAAACAAACAAAGAATACAGTTAAAATTTATACTGGTTTGGGAAAGTAGCAGTAGTATAATTTCATCTAGGGTCCATGGTTTCAAAAACCATGAGTAATTGCCTTGGTTTACAGTAGCACCCATGAATCTGCTTGTATTGAAGGGACTCAAGTTTAATTATCAGGTTGTTCATTATCCCTAGGATATGTTTCACTATTATTCCTTTTGATATATCTTGCAATCTCCACAAATCTCATAGAGACTTATTTTCTTAGGTTTACCAACTATAAAATAGGAACATTACTAACAGATCTAGTAGATGTTAAGGTTTTAAAATCATCAATAATTTATTTTGCTATATCATCTTTAAGTTCAGATACATAATAAGCACCAAGTACCAGAGACTGCCATATTTAATATATCTATCACACTACTTAAAACATTATTATACCCTTGTGCCTTCTAAACTCTGGATTTCAACATATTGTCAACTCTATCAATACGTTAGCAATTTATGTTTCTTATTCAATTAATATTTTGAAATATCACCCTCCATTCATTTTATTCTGAAATTTGTTATTATTCTGTATAAAAAAATAATACATGATTTTCTTGAAAATCCCATGTTTCACCAATCAGGGAACAGAGGCAGAGCTCTATGTAGCTACTGACAACTGCCTTTCAGAGTGTAAATTTTGAAGAACTTTGGCTCAGTTTAAACTGAGATTTATGTTCAGAAAAATAATTCAAGACTATCTTCTATTAATATTTGAGATCTATGAAATGTTTTTATATAGATTTAAGCTAAAGTGTTAAGAGGAAGAAAGGTGGTGAGCTACTGAGAGACATCACATTGTATGTGTACAACTGTGTCAGAGTAACGACACTGTTAGTTTTCTTTCACAATAGGCACAGATAGTACTAATAAATTTTGAATTTGGTATCATCAAAGGATGACTAAGGAAGCTAATAATACAGGATGTCTCCTGAAGACCTCATGGAAAAATTACAATAGAAAGACATAAGTCTAGGTCACAAGAGTATTTGATGAATGCTGCTTCTACTGTACAAAGCTAACAGTGTTGTACGAGACTATCAGAAAACATCTGAGTAAGCATGCAATGTCCTTCCTGATATTAAAACATTAAGGTCTTAAGCCTCATTCATTGCTATTTTAAGATACAATTTTTATGTAGAAAAAGAATTTTGTCTCCATGTTAACAAGGATGTAGAAAAGAAATGTTAATTTTCTTGGATTCTTGCAAGATGTTTCGATCCAATTCCTTGATGACAGCTCATTTGTTTCCAATGTCCACATATATCTTTTTACCTATTTGTTCTCCCTTATATCTATGACTGAATACCCTGTATATCACATTTTCCCAAATTTTTGCTATGCCTGATGACACATTTTATTTAAGGCAGTTCAGTCAGTGTCTACTTCTCTATGGCTGGAGAGGATAAACAGGAAATCCAAAATATAAAATGAGATTTATTACAAAATTTACTGTGGAATAACACTGTGTGCTTATTATCTAGGTGACGTGGTAATCTGAAAACAAATATCCTCATCAACATATAAAACTACATGTATACAAATACAAAAAATAAATAAAACCGTGGAAAATAGCTCAAAGAGACATAAAAATGGACATATTCCACTAACAAATCTCTGTGGATCTCCATCATTTCTTGAGTTAGGTCCTTGAGTAAGAGTTAGTCAATTTCTTCAAGAATATAAACTGTGTACTTACTATGGAGAGCCATGAACATAAAGCCATAGGGATGATTATAGAGACAGATATGGCAAAAGACGGAACAAATGCAGGTGATAAAAAATAAATGTAAACACTAAAAGAAATGTGAAAATAAGAGGATAAAATCTTTTTAACATGAATTCATTTCAGGTTAAATGAGAAATGAATAATTTACAGAAATAATATAAAATAATTGTATACAGAATGTCTGAGGAGACAAAGATAGTAGCATTGCTGTCTACTAAATTTAATACCAACCAAAACAACAGAAAATAGAAAATACAGGTTTTCTTGGCCTGGGTGTGTCAATACAGTGTTCAACCTCGAAGTTAAACAAAAAAAGTGGGTGGGGCGGAGACAGAACATCAATCCATCTTGGCTTTTCTTTTAGTCATTCTAGTTTTTTATTTGACCACAAACTAACAAAGATTTTGTTCAAAGAATTAATTGCAGAAAACAAAAGCTTGCTCTATGAATTTTTAAATTTTTTATTGTTTATCTGCCTTCTTTGATATGGAGACAATACTGACTCTCTTCGTTAAGGAACAAAATATACTTGAAAATAATATCTTGTCTCAAAGAATAAAACAATCTTAGGGGAATATGATTTTGAGTTAATAACTACTTTTCTCGCAGATAATTAAAGTAAAATGAAGCATATTTATATAGAATGGCTGTTGATAAGCGCATCAAAAACACGGAAAATCTATGGTCAGTGCATAGATTTGACCCCAACTTAAATATTATATAAAAATGAAAAAAATTATCTGTATCTGCCTAAAACCAATTCTTACTTTAGGTAACTGTTCAAAAAGTTTTGAAAAAGCAGAGATAAAATTAACGGCTGAAGATAATAAAATTAGTTACAAAGTGGACTCTTTAATAATTAGGATTTTGAAGATTAGAAATATATAATGAGAAGCGGTTAGAAGAAAGTCGAAGGGGATTGTTCTAACCTAATATCGTTGGATTAGACCCTTAAATTCTGCACAGCCTTCTTTGCCCATAGAAGGAACTTCTCTGCCTATGTTCCCTGAGATTTCCTTTTTGCTTTCAAAACATATAATGTCATAAACAAGAAGCTTCCATTTAAAGAGCTACATTAATTTTATTGCTTTGAGATCAAAAATCCTGTAATATATAGCAACTTACATGACTGATCAATTTTACCTACAGAGGCCTAGGGACCATGTGAGCGAATACAAATCTGAAACACAACGAGGTAATATACCCGGGATCTCTAATCCTAGAAGCTGCAACCTAAGTGTTAGTTTGTACTGAACACTAACAACTCGGATAGAAAAATTCACTAGGATAAAATATGAATGGAATTGAAGTTTAATTTTAATTAAACTTATGCCCATCATTGGGATATTACAAATGAAGATAACAAGTGCCTTAGGGAAATTGCTCCTCTTTTAGAGTTGGTGCCTATACATGTTCTATCTTTTCCTATGAAGAAGGACAAGACAATATTTTGGATCACTGTAAGTGCAATGAATCCTGACATTGAACTAAGTCTCCGAGATTTAGCATATAAAAAATTCTAAAACAAAGCATGGACCATCATTTTAATGGACTTCACTGTCAATCTGATAATCAGGATAATCTGGCCCACAGAGATCACATTTAATTGACAAGAAGAGAAATCTCCCTGATGTAATAATCCTGAAATAGGAACAGATAGGAGTTGTTACAAAAGTGTCACATACCATGTGAAATGAACTATTCAGAAGCCAGAGAACACAAGCTTGTCTCCAATCTTGTTAAGTTAGGATCCCTCAGTCAGTCATCTGTCTTAAGACAGTTCACAGACCCCAAGCTTCTTAAGAATGGAGGACACTGAACTTCAGTGTGCAAAGAGCCCACAACTATTCAAATGCATGTGTTATGAATATTTTACCTGTCATTCCCAAGGGACTTGTAGTGATTCAATAAGGATGGTCGTGGATTAATGAAAGGCAAATAAAAAATCAGTTGGAAAACAGTATCAATTCAAGAATGATGTTAATTCTGAAAAAAAAATCAACATACATTAATAGACTCCAAATCGGAGGCAAAATCAAGACAATTAATAGAATTTTCATTTAGTAGATGACAGATTCAGTCAAGTGGTTCCCCAAGATCATCCTCCAGTTATTTTCCTACTCTTGGAAATGTATAATTAGATATGTGAAGACAAGCATATCCAGATAGTGTGGTAAAATCTATCTGCTTAAAAACTGGCAGTGCTTAAGAAAGGGACAGGAAGCCCCATGGCTCCTTAGGAAGCAGCAGGAAAATGTTAGAAGAGTTTATGTTTTAAAGTTACTGGAGATATCTGGGCCATAATGATTGAGTAAAAAGATTTCTGTATGCTTATTTGTGCTGTACAACTACTTGAGTAATCTGAGTGACCTTTGTAGATGCAGATAGATTTTGTAAAGTTACAAAGGATCATTTTCAATATAAATTAGAGATCAGTTGTGTCTAATTTTCCAAAGCTGTTTGGAGCCCCAGGTCAGCTTAACATAGCTTTTGACCCATGGTAGAAAGCTATGATCTAGGAAACACATTATCCATTATTTATCTATTAATGTTAACCATTAGATGAGTTTTTACCGGAACTGAAAATAAAAAAAAAAGTTTCATATCCATGGGCATAAATATCTTCTCTTATATTAAATCGAAGACTTTTCTTTTACATAGAGAAGAAAAATTTTCCTATGCTATACATTGGAACTGCTGAAGAAATTGAAGCAACACCTCTAAGAATATCTATAAGACAGTAAGATAGAGGTAAAGTAAATTCTTTTAAATTACAGATACTCGCAGCAACAACTATAGTCATCCCTTATAGCTGTCCTCTCTCTTTGATACTAGTTCAAGACAGGGAAAGCTTGCTTTGAATTTGGAAGCAGTATCTATTTTATTTAACCATACATTTTTAATTTAACATTTTCCTATTTTTCTGTGTTACAGAAGAAATTTCTTTTTATAGTACAAGTCAGCACCAAATTTGACCCAATGGGCCATATAAACAAACATATTTATTCATAAATAGAGTCACTCCAAGGAGACAGATTGTAAGTGCAGCTTTAATGCATCACAACCCAAATCCTTAGGGTGTGGCGTACAAATACCTATCACCAGATATCTTAATAAAGTTCCACATAATAGAAAAATTTTCTAGACTAGGATGTTGGTTACCAAGGCAACATTGAATGGAACTACCCTTCCAAAAAGCTAAGCATTCTCTAAATAAGTATAAAAATAAGCACACATTATTACCTGTGATCAAAAGAAAAATGGATGCATCAGTTTAAATTTACCATATTCTGGAGACAGAAGTATATTGTTAAATAAGAGATCCAAGTACCGTTTCTTTTTTATATACTTCTCTTTGTATTTTCTCACCTGGAGTCGTAGACATTTTCGATCCACATGTTGAATAAGAACCAATGACTTTGGTTGACATATGGTTTTGCATTCTTTTTTGTTATCATTGTGAAGAGACCTACCCCAAAGTGGTTCTTAAGAATGACAGAAAGGAGAAACTCTTTTGGTGGCAAATTTTCCAGGTGTTAGACCTGATCTTTCATTTGTAGTGAAGCTCCAGTCACTGATCTAGAGATAAGCACTGATACATGAGCTGTGATCAACAGCTTGACTTACAAGAAATATTCACAGAACACACGAGGCAAATATACTGCAGATTTATGAAGAAATGTCTTGAAGGTAACTTTAACTCAGGTGAGCACATGATGTGAAGAGACTTGTATCACGAGCTTTTGCTCATCAAAAGAAAATTTAGTATTTATAAGCCCGTGATGCCATGAAATAGATTCAGTAGTTCATTCACCCAGCCAATTTTATCAATGACTAATACTCCCAGAAACAAAGTGCCCATGGTGGCAGAAATATAAATTGAACACGAGATAAGAAACATGGGTCTCCACTCCCAAAGATAGATGTGGCTGTTGCCACTGTGGAATGTCCTGTCTGATAACAGCCAGGATCAGCACTGATCCAGAGATTCTCCCAGGGCTATCAGCCAGATGCATTTTGGCAGGCTGATGGATGCAACCAGCTCCATCATGGAAACTTTGTTCTAACGAAACAAGAAGATTCATTGTCAGTGAAATAGACAACTATTCTTGAAAGGAATTTGTTTTCTTTCTGTCAATAGTTCTTTCAAATAACTGTCTGTGGACACAGACAGTCACTTATCTTCTCTCATGCTGTTCTATGCTACATTGCCTCTGACCATGAAACTCATTTTACAGCAAATGGATGGTAGAAATGACCTCATACTCATGGAATCCATTGCTTTTATTATTTTCTCTACCATCCTGAAGCAATTTTTTTTTAACAGTCTTTTGAAATGGACCTTAGAAAAAGTTGGTTAATGTGACAACTTGGCCCAAAAGCTTGGAAAATTGGTTTTACGTTGCTCAAGATTTGAAATATACCCTAAATCCTAACAACATATCCTCTGATGTCTCTCATGGTTAGTTTTCACTAATGTGGAACTTGAGTGGTAGAGATAAAATAGATTTTTATTTGCTATTATTCTGAGTAACCAAGAAGAACGTGTTGGTTTCAAAGTTCTGAAGTATTGCACTTTCAGGACAGGAAATAGTTTTTGTTCTCAGGTTGATGGTCTCTCATTGTAGACCCTAACAGTAATTTTATTAGTAGAGAAATTGAAACTGAAGTGTAGACTGCTTAGATTATCCATGCCCACAGATCAATCAACAAAAATGGAGTTAATCTACTGGCAAAGAATATTGGCACCTGAAGTATACTTGGAATTCTTGCCAAGCATATGGAGTAAGGAGGATTATGTCTGTCACATAGACAGTCCGTGTATTTAAGTTAATACTACTACAGGAGGGTAGTAAGTGTAAAACATAGTATGAATGAGAAACACCTGTAATCACGAATGTAGCTTCAAAAACGAAATCTGCAATAGTTAAAAGCAGTCCATAAACATTTTGTATGAATGTACATTTATATATAAATGTATTTCACCTTTAATTCCCCCAATCAAGAACAAGAGGGAAAAATAATAGCAGTCACTTTATATCTCAATATTCAAGTTATGTAATATGATGCAACTCAGATAGAGAAGCCACAAACATCCAAAGGAGAAGAAATTAATTATCTTATCCCAGGAAATTAAATGTGCCTCTATGTGCATATGTGATATCTGCCACATGTCTGTTCAAAGCATGACTCCCATACTATCTTCATTTCTATATGTCTAGGTAATTATGTATGTATGTATGTATGTATGTATGTATCTATCTATCTATCTATCTATCTATCTATCTATCATCTATCTATCTACTTATCTACCTATCATCTATTTACCTATCTAGAAATAGCTATATGTTTAAGAGTTTCTTACTTATATATAATATATTATGATAATTCTTTTCTAATTACCTTCCTGCATATTTCTACCACTACAGGTTAACCCTTTCTTGACCACAACTAGTCATTCCTTCTTATTTTTTTCCTATACGTACAGGTCTTGTGCAATGACTATTGATAGTGTGTGTTTTAATTGTCATGTCTTTGTTAATTTACTTTGAGAATATGTATTGTACAAAATAATAAATTTTGTGACAATGCCTTCATCTGTATATCCACTGATCACATTTATCTACCATTAATCTTTTCTCCTTCTCTTCCTATATTTTTTCCAAATAATTTATATGATCTTTCATGGAATGGAGAAAGCATGCGATATTTATGTCAGTAAGAATTCCTTAGTTTAATACACTCAAATGCCTTTTCATATGCCTGGAAATGACTTGGTTTCAGTATTTGTTTTGCTCTTGAGCTCTCTTTGGGTCCAGGTTTTATGAGAGCTGTTCTCAGATAACAACTCTCAAGCTGGCCTCCTAAATCATCTTTTCTAAGATTCCCCTTCCCTGTCTTTTCTGCCTAAAGAAAACCATAAGAAATGTTTTGTAAGATCTGGATGGTGGAAATGAAGCAACCCTCACATTAATTTCTCCATCAGAAGGCTGCAGCAGACAGGTGCTACTTTTGCTCATGTATGCTATGAAGAGCTAAATAGTTGTCACGTCACACCAAGGAATAGGGTAGTATACATGAGCCTAAGTAGCATTTGACTATTGAAACTTTCTGATCCTGCAATCAGTGTGAGTCCCATGTTGGCACAAGTGATGTGAGTTCATTAATGTCAAAATTTTCCAGTTATTTTTGTTTCCTGATCTCATATATTTTGCATATATGTCCCTCTTTCATGGCCTGATCTTCCACTTCAAGATTTGCATCCACTGAAGAAGAGAAAAAAATGTGAAGAGAAGGAAGAGTGACATATTTTTTCACACATATTTCAGTTATTCATCATCAAATCATTGCAAAAAGGCACATAGTAATTTTGTTCTTCAGTATAAATTTTGTCTTATTCACAGGGTTGCAGTTGTTAAGCATTATTGTGAAATCTCTACAGTTTATATGATAAGTTACAGGATTCTGAGTAGATTTGGAAATGTAGCAGAATGTTAGATATACTAGTAGTTCATACGGAAATTAATATTGCATGATATGACATCATAAATTGGTAACAAAACGGTGAACTAAATATACCCAATGCTGAAATATCTGGCAGGCTATTACAGAAAAATGTAAGTCGTGTTCACTTTTCATGCTGTACACAAACTGTACATCCAACAGTAGTGAAACAACTGCTAATTTTATGCTAAACTGTTTAGTATCTGTGACAGACTATATAACTGATTTCAATTACTGAATATAAATCAAAATAATTCTATCTGCAGATGTGGGCAACTGTACATTTATTTAGGTTAAGTATAATTAATAATGATAAATAGCATACAATATGTTAAGAATTTGAAATATCACATATCTTGTCAAAGAAAAATGGTAGATAGTATGAATACTAAATGTCTATCACTATGTCTATCATGGTTTAAAATATTTTAATTATGTATGTTAAAGTGTCTTTGTATGTACATGTAAATGCAGGTATGCAGAGTAGAGAGGAATTTTATTCCTCTGAATTTGACCAAGTAAGCTACCTGACCTAGTTGCTGGGAACTGAACTCTGGTTGTCTGCAAGAGCAGTACCCACTCCTAACCTCTCAGCCATTTCTTCAACCCCTCTCTCTTCTGCCCTGTTAGTTATGGTGACCTTATCTGTAGTATAATTAGGGATAAAAACAGCAGGATTATATTAAACTTTTTAATTAAGTAACTTTGATCTGAAAACTTTGACCTTCTGATTCGCATCTTTAATACTTGTACTAAAATACCTAGTACTTTACCTTGATTACAACTAAATAATATTTGTATATACTCAGTGCTTTATCTTGATTACAACTAAACATAGCTTAAGTAGCCACGTGCCTTAATTCACATATCCCGAAGGTCATTTTATAACCTTTTTAGAACTTCATGGTTGTGATCTTGACCCATCACATGAGGATAAGTGTGGATGTTACTTTGATGTCACAGCAACGTTTTAGAATTTAAATTTTAGAGCATTTAGGATTTCACAGTGGGAATTAAGGTTTCAAAAAGACTAGGCTGAAGACAATTGAGAAAGCTGACTGTGAATTTGTATGAAGCAAAACCAAACATATACAAAAAAAAAAGCAAAGAATCAAACACTAAATAAAACACAACTTGCAACCCATGCATGTGAATCTCATAAATATTTTTGGGTCAACAAAATGACTGTATCTGATAAATCACAATTAACTGCTACCATTCCAAAGATTTAAAAGTAACTGTCATATCATTTTGAAAGATGCATTGAACAGTTTTATGAAAATAGTTAATTAAAGTCACTCTTAATGAATGTCCTCAAATTAAAAAGAATTTTCTATGGAAATCCACTACTAATAGCATAGACACTAATTACTTCACCATTGATATGAATGTAACTTCCCTGTTTTATTCTTTTGTCTGAAAGACACTGTTTTCTCTCCTAATTATAATTTTCATACATCCATCAAAATATCAAATTAAGCATTACAGCTCATCTTCCTATTTTAAAGATATGTCTACAATTTGAAGCTTCTATATTTTCTCAACAAATTTTAATGAAGCTATGTTGCTGTTAATCCCACAAGATGCCTTCTTCTACAATGTAAGATTGTATTAAAGACATGAGGATCTTTGATTTAAAGTACCTGTACAGATTCAGCATGCTCCTCCTGTGGAAGCCAATGAGTATCCGGAAAATAACATGTTTCTTACATTAGAAGTTTGCACAAACATAAAGGTTAATTTATAATAGAATAATATAAAGGAAACTATAATTTGTGTTATACTTTAAAAGTTAGTAAAACAAAATTAAAAATCTAATTAAACAAAAATGCTGATATACTGCAATAAACTGCATGATACCATACAACAATAAAGGCAATTATTAAAGTCACTTAAAGTCTTAATTTCCATGCTGAAGTTTAAAAATAATACAAATAATTTTCTAGAGTACTCATTTATTACAAGAATTAAACAGAGGGTGGCTACTAGAACACATCAAGTATCTCTGATTTGGGTTGTGTGGAAGGTGACTATTAACAGAAATTCATAACCTGAGTAATTTCTTGCTGGGTAGGACATGGGAAGCAATGGGGGCCGGAGAAATGAATCCCTGAGATTTGGACTCAAAACCCTGGTTCAAGTGTCACTTTCAGCATCCAACTGCTCAGAACATTTTGGAATATAATGAAGTTAATTCTATTTTATGTAATTTAAAAAATATGTAACATCAGTACACATTTTGTGTGAATGGTGTAAAGTCATACATGTTATTTTTATGTTTTACATATGTGATTAATATGGTCCAGTATATTCTAATGGTCGTATATATGAGTATGTATATGTCAAATAGTTGCAAAAGAATGAATTTTATTGGCCTGTTTTTTGTTTGGTTTTGTATTGTTTTATATTTTTTATTGATCACTGGGGAATTTCACATGAACCCCAAGCACCCTCATTTTCCAGAACTCCACGGTCTGTTTTCCAACCTTTAGACTTCTTCCAAGCAAAGAAAGAAAAGAAAACCAAGTCTGATTTTTGTTACCCATATACTCACTAGGGCATGGTCAAACTCCAGTGTACAGCCACTTAAAGAAGACTGAGTCTTTCCCCAACCACATCCTCCATAGAAGTTATCAGTTTTTGAGAGCTGCACATTAGTATCTTTAGAACGATTTTGAAGAGTTTGCTGCTATGGCTTTCTGTCAAGGTTGATACATCTTTTAGGAAGGTAGGATGGAATGGCCAAGGACATCAATATGGCCCTCTGCCACTGTATGGGCCAGGAACACTATCAGATCCCTGATAGCATCACCATGGCCTTTGGTGGCACAGCAGCCATTCAGATTAATATAGCTCTCAGAGGCATCACTGCCCATTGAAATCACCATGGCTTTAGAGTTTGTTTGTTTGTTTGTTTTGTAAACATAGTCCGCTTTTATTCCTTACATATACAAAGTCCACATAATTAGGTATGGAAAATACATTTAGAAGATGACTTTAAGTATTCTAAGAAAATAATTATTACAATGTAAATTTAGGGAACAGTGAATTATAGGTAATTTGGTTAAAATGCTATTTAAATGAATATATGAAAGTGAGTTGTGGATGTCCTGAAATGTACCATGGTAGCAGTACTTGAGTGAAGTATTAAGTCTTATTCTGAACTCAGAAAGGCTATGTTTAGCTTCAGTAAATTAAACGTCTCATACTTTTTACTTCCTTCACAGAGCTAGCTGCACACGAAACATCTCTCAAGTAGGTGCTGTCAAAACTGTGAATATTCTCTTTGTGTATTTGTGGGAGAAGATGACTACACCCGAGCCGAAGCTGACTTGAACTCACTGTAATGACTAAAGTGGCCTCAAATGCATAGCAGTCCTTCGCCCTCACCTTCTCCACAGCGCTGAGGTCACAAGTATTAGAAACACTTCCTGCTTTGGGATGGAACTTTATTACCAAATAAAGTTTGGTAAAACGGAAATGCTTTGTACTCCAATAACTTGCTTCTTACATTCGATTAGGACAAACCCAGGACCAGGACTCACAGCCTGACCTCAGGTTCCTGTTCCTCTTAGAGTCAATTCTGTCCTTAGAATATATTTTTGAACTGGAGCAGTCTCCTCTGTTCTTTATGGCTTGATTCTTTGACAAAAAATCAAGAGGAGGGTGCTCGGTGCCATCAAAGTTTCTGATACGTTCCACATAATTGAGAGCTTCCATTGTGTTAATACCATAAACTGAATAAAGCAAGAAAGTGTGTGAATTCTGATCTGCTCTAGCTTGAAATTCATCTTTTTTTAAATTAGATATCTTCTTTATTTACATTTCAAATGTTACCCCCTTTTCCGATCCCCCTCCAGGAAACTCCCTATCTCATAACCTCCTCCTTCTGCTTCTATGAGGGTGTTCCCCCACCCACCCACCCACACCTGCCTCCATGCCTTTGCATTCCCTTATACTGGGGCATTGAGCCTTCTCAGGACTAGAAGCATCTTCTCCCATTGATGCCGTGCAAGACCATCCTCTGCTACATATGCGGCTTGAGCCATGGGTCTCTCCATGTATATTCTTTGGTTGGTGATTTAGTCCCTAGGAGCTCTGGGATTCTGGTTGGTTGATATTGTTGTTCTTCCTATGAGGTTGCAAACCCTTTTAGCTCCTTCAATCCTTTCTCTAACTCCTCCATTGGCTTCCCGGTGCTCAGTCTAATGGTTTACTGTAAGCATCTGCCTCTGTATTTCTAATTCAGTTTTTAAAAGAGAAGGCAGAGCACAAGAAAGGTGTTCTCACTTTCTTCTCGAAAGATAAGGTTGCCCTTCAGAGGACCGGAAGAAAGAGGACTTCATTTTTAGACCAACCAATAGTACTTTGATTATAGTGCTCAGACAGAGAAAGGGGTCATGGTTTCATGCCATAGCTATTTACTAGATTTTGGAAATTCACTTTAACAACTACCTCATCACTTGAGATATGTCTTCTGCAGACATTCCAACTCATGCAAATACTTGTCGATTGGTTTATTTATTTATTTATTTATTTATTTATTTTAATAACTCAGGCTCCGAATTCAAAGAAACAAGTATGAAGAATGTGTGTTAATGTTTCTGGATAAAAAAGAAAATAAACAGAAAAAAACACCTGAAGGGTTGAGGTGTTTCTCTTCATTCATATGACAATCAGTTATTGGGTGTTTTCCTAGGGAGGAGACATCACATCTGCAAGGTACAGTTCTAGAATTCAACCATTACTTGAATCATATATTTCGGTAAACTTGAGAATTGAGATAGTAGAAAGGGTATAGAGGAAAAGAGTGGTAAGAGAACTGAGTGAAACAAAGTCCATAAAGAAACTATAATTGTGGGATATGTGTTCTGACAGCCTACTGTGTAAAATCATCTAGAGATCTGTATATGTAGAGGATAGTGATGAAAGACACAGGACTGTTCCGGTTGTAGGCTATAAGGAATGCAGACTTATTTTTTGCACTAAGAACACTAAAATAGGAGAATAACAACACGTGTGTAGCCGGGCAGTGGTGGCACACACCTTTAATTCCAGCACTTGGGAGGCATAGGCAGGCGGATTTCTGAGTTCAAGGCCAGCCTGGTCTACAGAGTGAGTTCCAGGACAGACAGGGCTACACAGAGAAACCCTGTCTCGAAAAACCAATTTAAAACAATAAAAACATGTGTGTAAGATGTGAGAGCTTGCATGAAATTCCACTAGTAATCAAATATCTCATTATAATTAAATGGGAATTATTTTTTTCATGACACACAGTAATGAATCCTATGAAAGTACAAAAGCTATGAGAATAACCTATTTTAGAATTTCAGTTAAATAAAATGTTTGAATGAAGATTTTATGAACTTAATCCCAAGGAGAAATCAATTTTATGAAACATTGAAATGTATAATTGACACATAAATATACATAAATATGCATATATGTATATGTGTGTATAGCTTTTCTTGCATGAGTGGTTGTTTGTGTCTGTGTGTGCACATGTACATACATGAATGTGAGTCCCATTTGAATGTCCACTGAAGCAAAGTATAGAAATTCCATCTCTTATTGCATCCATCTTTGAAATTCAGGCCCTTCTTGTCCTGGAGAAAAGTCCTCAAAATTAAACTCCAAATAGAACTAGAATAGTGCATGCCTGTCTTAGGTCATGGTTGCAGAGTCTGTGAACTGATATTAAATGAACAACTGCAAAAGATGTGTGGATATGTCTCAAAATGCCCAATCGACATAAAACACCTGCATGAACAGTTTCTTCCAGAGAGTACCACTAGTAATGGCTATGTCTTCTTAAACAGCATGTGTTTATTTTAATGTCATCACCCATTTTGATACGACCCTATCATGTGAAGAGTGGGATTACTCCTGCTGACAAAAGCTTACTGTCTCCATAAGGAAGCTTGTGATGGTGGTGATAACATGCAGTCTTCTTCTCAGCTGTCAGTTTGCTGTTTCCTGAATGCAGCTGCCAGCAGTGTGAACTGAAGATTTGCAGACTCTCCTCGTCAGCTGATGTGTGGGAGATGCAGAGGTCCAGTGACAGGTTAGGAGTTTGTGCAGAGGGACGCAGATGGGGACACAAGTGTCTCAGTTCATCACCACTTATTTAATGGCAGGGAAGCTGAGAAAGCAAGCTCAAAGCAGTTCACCTCCTAAGTAAATACGTCTGAGAATCATGCCAAATGGCTGTCGCCTCTCATCGAACAAACTTTCATAATGTGGGTGGGTTTGAATTTCTATTGTACTAAGGGGTGTATAATAATATAATGACATATTATTTCATCTGAAAATAGGCTGAATTAATAATTAACCCAGGAAGCACCATATAGAAATAAATGATTTCAGGTATTTGAACACAGGGATGAACTAAAGGATCTTTTCATTAATACATAAAGACTAGAATTCACTTATTATTATATTATCTTCATTTATATTAAAATAATGACAATCATGTAGTTTTCTGGTAAATTCCTTTGTGGCTTTTGATCAAAAGCTTACAATAAAATGTAGTCAGCTTGTGAAGACCCTCAAATTCTGATTCTGTTTTTGGGTTTGAGGTACGTAAGGAACTAAAGAAAATCACTTACCTTCTGATGTTTCTTCAGACCTGCCTGACACAAGTATAAATTACAAGGAGAAAAAGTAATAGAACTGAAAATAGAAATAAGAAGAGCTGAAAGAAATTTATCAGAAGCTAAAGTAAAAGGAATATGTATCTAGTATCATATTAAAGAATTCATTCAATCTTAAATTTAGGTTGCTTCTCTTCCTCTTCCTCTTTCTCTCCCCCTCCCTCTTTCCCTCTCCCTTCTTAGCCTTCTCCCTCTCCTTCTTATTCTCTTTCTTCTCCATTTTCTTTCTTCATTTGGTGCTATATTTTGTTTTTATTTTTTCAGATTGGTGAGGATTGTAGAACTGGATACATGTTTTTTTCTCTTGTACAATCAAAGTACCGTGTTCCATTTAGTGTATCGTACGGGCACATGTATGTCTCTCTGCACATATTTAATTGTAAAACTAATACTCAATATGAATGTTTATGAATTAAAATTACTTACTTCCCATTTCAATACTCAGAAAAAGAATACATGAAGTAGACAGCTTCAAATAGCAAATATGTATACACTTTAAATCTATAGATACTAATATAATGCAAACTACCATGAGCTTCTACCACTCTTCACATTCATTGCTCATGATCTTAGTATAATAAATGATGTGTTATCAATTTTTAAATGAATGATATATGTTTCTCCTTGTACACTAGCTATACAAATATTGATAATAATAGATATGTAATGTTGAGGAAATATTTGAAATTAATGTAAATTTCTGTTTGGAAGGTGATCAGTTTTGTTGTTTTTAGAGTTACTTTTAGTTTTCTCTTTTAAATGTCTTAAGTGAATCATAACAAAATTAGTGTTATAGAAAATTTAGGCATTTCAGATAGAACAATAACACAGGCTTCAGATCTACTGAAGATAATATTTGGACAATGTGGAGAGCTGCGATGTGCCGCACCCTGAGATGGCGCCGGCTTCAGCCTTCTGCTAGCCCGAAAGTGAGCCCTCTCAGTGGTAAACAGGTCCTTATTTGGCTAAGCTTGATGCATCTGGTTGCTTCCGCATACTAGGGCCTATCTGCTTTGCCCACGTGGCTTTTAGAGGTTGGCTGATGCAAAAATATTTAAGGCCGTTGGGTGTGGGCCCTGGGAGCAGAAGATTGTTCAAGGTTCCCGAGTAAACCGCCCAAAGAAGAGCTCAAAGGGTTGCGTCTTTGTCTTTCTTGCTGGTCGAGACAGACGCGACAGGACAAGGCATTTGAGGAGGAGAAGGTTACTGATGGGAGAGCAGGGGCAGTCTGATATTCACTTCAGACTCCAGGAACATTAGTGTGTGCGGATCAAATGATTTTTCAAAGACTGGTCCAGAAAAAAAAAAGATATTTGATTGTCAAAATTAAAGTTGTACCAAATTACCAAAGGCTAGTGTAGTCACAGAACTGAATTTCCCGGATCAAGGTGCATTGACACCGTTATGAAAAGGAACTCTGCAACTTGAAACTTGCAAATATTCTATCCAGGAACCAGTGCAAGGACTGCCTACCTCCAGCCTGGGGAATGAAACAAGTGCCCAGTGGAATCAAAGGTAACCTGAAATGATGCCTTAGAGCCATAGAGTATTTGGCTAAAGGCCAAAGAGTATCTTGAAACCAGAGAAAGATGAACTATATGTGGGAACAGGATAAAATGTTCCACATCAATGAACTGCAAATAAAAAAAAAAATTGTAATTACCAAACCTGAAAACTTTGTAAACGAAATGGGAAAATCTTCACAGTGGCACTGAATAAGAGCACCGTTCTCAAGCACATAAACCACAACATTGGTTTACATCTCTACTGACTGCACAGATCTATACAATTCCCTCTCCATTCTGGACTGACTACCTTAGCTCTGCACTGGGAGGGTTTCTTCTGCCATTAGGACTGTTTTCACTTCATTTTAATCAATTCTACTAGACGAAAACAGATGGGTATTAATGCTAAGCTATCCAGTCTTGGACAGTTCTTACATTTGTCCTTTGTAGACATTAAGATACTCTGAATTTTTCTACTAAAAACTCATTAAAAACCCACTCATTGGCAACATCACTAAAGTGCTTTCTCTATTTCCTTTTGAACAGCTCAAGAAAAAAAAAAAAAGAAAATAACACCGACTTTTATAATCAGGTTCCTATTTGCTTACTTTAATGGCACGAGTCCGTGCTTATCTTTAAAATAAGACTTTCCAAATGTAGATAATACCACAAGGCACAAAATGCATTTTATGGGCGTTTTATCATATCATTGTATAAATGAAACATTTCATACTTCTTTTGTTGAAAGATAAACCCTACGTATACCCAACTACCATAAATACACAAAACACAGTTTCTTGAGGGGGTTCCATAATCATTGAGCTAGTATTACCAGTCAGTTTCTATAGGCAAGTTCGATTAGTTTTTAAAAGGTTCACTTTAGTATTTATTTATATGTATGTGGTTGAGTACGTGTCTGTGCGCATTCATGCATGAGTCTGCAGAGGCCGGAAGAGGCTATCTGATATGTAACCTCCCCCTGCCCCGCCCCCGCTAGCCAAACTAGGATTCTCTGGAAGATAGGCAAACTCTCAGCCACTTAGCAATCTTTCCAGACATCCAGCACTTTGTTGTCAGGTTATTTTTTTCCTAGTCCCAGAAGTCTTAAATTACTGATGCACACTGCCTATATATCCCTTTAAGTTTAAAAATATGAACAAGTAGTGCAAATAATAAATTCATGAATAATGTGCTCAGTGTTGAAGAGGTATCATAGGTAATATTTTAAAATAAATGTAATTATTCAAAGACTTATTGTGTAATTGTATACACACTGAGGTAGAATGTTTTTCTTTTTCTAAACCTGCACTGCTTTCTCTTTCTTTTATCTCATTCATTCCCTCTCTTCTCACGCTCTCTTTTTCTCTCCCTTTCTCTCTTTGTCTCTTTCTTTCAGTGTCTCTGTCTGTCTATCTGTCTGTCTGATCTCTTTCTCTCTCTGTCTCTGTCTTTTTCTCTCAGTGTCTCTGTATGTATGACTGTCTGATCTCGCTCTTTTCACTCACTCTGTCAAACATACATACACACACACACACACACACACACACACTGACTCTCTCTCTCTCTCACAGAGAAAGAGAGAGAAAGAGAGAGAGAGAGAGAGAGAGAGAGAGAGCGAGAGAGAGAGAGAGAGAGCGCCTATTGTGTCATGGAAAATCCCATCATGAAAGATTATGGATTTCAAGCCACTCCTTATTGAGCAAAGGGTTATCATTGTGAAATTATGATTGCTAAAATAAAACAACCTATTCATTATAGATTTTATCCTTTATATTGTGACTAGATTATGACATTTGCTAATAATATATCTCCACTAGAATTTTTATCTTTTTACTGTTAAGACAACCTAGATAACAAGATAAGAGCCCTAACAGAAGTGATAGGATTGATATACTTTCCCACAGGACTCAGACAATAAGTGTGTTCCACAATGCAGACAGCCTGCTCACTAGACAGAAGAGGAATACAGTCCTTTCACTGAAAAGACTTTAAAGAAAGCTGTTCTTAAGGCGTTAAGAATACACACACTGGAAAACCCAAGTTGAAGATGAGAAGATAAATCTAAAAGTTGATATTAGAATGTGAAAATATGAAAAATCTGTTTTGTTACTTGCAGGACAGACAGTGTATTGTTTTTCTTTCCTAGCCTTTGAATCACAAAATATAAAAGAGAGAGGCAAACCTGTAGTCTATTCTAATCAATAGAAAGGACACTCCAGGCAATACTACAAGATCATTAGACTTACATATTGTATATCATATGCGTTTCAAAATATAGAGAGATGAGAAAGATACAGGGTGGACGATTGAGTTTTACATTTATACACAGACCATTGTATTGTAGACATTTTTCTGGGTTCTTGGCAGTGCTTATCCACAATAATCATGTCATGTAGCAATTTTCTCTGAATTGAAACATTCCTTCCTAGAGCAAAACTCAGGAGTCTTGGGAAGTTAAAAAAAAAAAAAACAGCAAATAGAAGGTGCATCCTCCAGATGCTAAAGCAGAAAACAAGTGGCTGGAAAAAAAAACTTCCCATTCCGGAGACTCCTGAAGGAGGTTCACTGGCCTGGCACCCTCGACTGTTAGGACTGCAGACAAGTTACAGGGTTGTTTCCATACTCTGAGTGAATAGATGTGTGTGTCTCATTTCCTCAGAAAATGGTTCACACAATGTCCATTATAATTCTCAGTAAATGGTTGATAATTGGAACCATTCATCCATGAAAGGGGTACAGTATCCTTTTGATTGGCATTCGCAGACATCTCATATTCATTTGCTCTCCCTGTCATCTTCACTAGCTACAAAAAGAAAGAATTCTCCCCTTTCATGATTCCTTCACTTTGCAGGAGACCCCAGCATGGCCGGGATTTCCTTCTAGATCACGGGTTAGGCACAAACCACACCCAAAGACCAGTTTTCACAGATAGACTTTTAAATTAACTCTAGTGGCTGGGTTTTGACTCTGGCTGAGAGACAACAGCCAATGACCTTGTAGTTGTAATTTTTAAGAAGAGAAAAGTTGGAGGTCTGAGTTAGAATGGATGAGGATGTTGTGGTATATTGTGATTAGATTGTTAATTAGGTGAACTAAAGGGGGCTTTTCATTGCTGGACTTCAATACTTTGATAGCTGTACCTTGTGATTCAGCCATGGCCAAAAAGCGAATAAACCTTGGTGCCTAGCTATTGGAATTTAATATGTTGTAAGGGTTTGTAGCAAGACAGAGGGAGTCGGGAAGAAGGACTAGGCCTGCCAGAGCCATGCATGCCTGGCCCGGGCTGGCTATGGTCCCTTGACCATTACTCATCTCTTCTTCACCCTGCCTTCGAATGACTATTCACAAAGTATTTAATCTACATGTTCATTCAAACAAACTCTCTCCTCTGAAGAGAGGAAATGAGGATTGAGCCGTGATTGCTACCTGTGAACTCCGTGTTCTCAAGTCTTGAGAGAACTTACCATAGAGCTTATCTTGTGAAGTATTGAAGTCCTGACTGGTAGGCTTCTTTTCATGCCTTGCCAAATGGAAGAAGAAAGACTCCAGTATTTTTAAGAGTATACACAGTGGGGATCCTGATATCCACTAAAACTGTGGAGAGGTTGGAATTGTGTATAACCAGAAATGACCACCTAACCTCTCTATTTAGCTATCTCTGTCTCTGACACAAGCACAGTGGGGAAGTGCAAGAAAATGTGTAAGGCTCTATCATCAGCTTCTAACTGAGCATTTATTATCATGGATGACAATGAATCCATAGGAATTTTTAACAAGTTGGAAAAATTTATTGCATGAGAGTATACTGTTGTTGTTTTTTCCTCGTTTTTGTTAGAGATAATATATTTTTACTTAGGTTATATTATGTTTATTTACTTATTTGCATTTATTCATGTCTTTGTGATGCTGGCTTCTGCAATTCCAGGGCTAGAATGTATGGAGCCTATCAAGAGGTTTGCCATTGCGTTTCACCACAGATCCCACACTCTCCATAGCCTTATTTCTCCCAGCCTTATTGCTGTACACAGAGCATCAGGGGTTTTATTTATACTATCTTGATTCTTACTTGTTAAGAATTTTCCATGTAAAGAGAAGTCAGAAAATAAGGAATCAATTTACTAGACAAATCAGTAAATACAGACCTGCTATGATACCTTTGGAAAAGAAAAGCAAATATGTTAAGTTCTTCAATAGATTTCTTCATATTTTTCCATTTACATCACTGTACTTTTTGGGCTATGACCCTCTGTGTGAACGTAAGACTGTACAAATTGTGTACAAATATTTCTGTACATAAAAACATATGGTCATGAACATTGTCTCTATATTAGAAAAAGAAATATATACTGAAATGAATGCATACATAATTCTGTTTTAATATATGAAGCCCATTGTTTAAATATTTTGCTTGATCCCTTAAACCATGTGTTGGTAAGTTCCTGAGTGTAGCTTTCTGTTTTTCATACGGTTTTATATTACAATAAGAACAGCTGGTGAAACCAAATCACCATTCTAAATTTCAATTAGAAGCCATTGGTGTAATGTTATTTTCAGGATCATTTACTTCCCTATTAAATAAACTCCTTTTGTTAGAGATGCATTCTCACTTTGCTACCATTCAGCTAAGAGAAGTGTCTTCTTAGCTCTGAAAAGTGAGTTTTCATAGGAGGTGTTTCGTAAACTAACTTGATTCACACAAATTTTTAATGTGTTGATTTTGGTTTTGCTACTAAGTAAAGGCCAGAAATCATATATATGATATATTGATATATTATGATATATATACATGGTATATTGATATATTATGATATATTATGATATATATATATATGTATATATATATATATAGTTTGCTTTATGAAATTTTTAGTGAGGCATCTGATTTATTTCATCTTTATTTTAAGAAAGGGTTTCATTGAGATTTGTAGCAGACTTCAATCATAACACGTTATGGTCAACTCAACTAAACATTCAATTTACAAATGAAGTCACCGAAAAATGCAATAATTAGAGGATGCCAAAAATAGGTGCCAACAAGGAGCACCTAATGAAATATTCAACATCCTTAGTCATCAGGAAAACATAAATCAAAACAACCCTGAGTTTCTACCTTACACCAGTCAGAATGGCTAACATCAAAAACTCATGTGATAGCATGTGCTGACTAGGATGTGGAGAAAGAGGAACACTCCTCCATTGTTAGTGGGATTGCAAGCTGGTACAACCACTCTGGAAATCAGTCTGGTGGTTTCTCTGAAAATTGGACATAGTACTACCTGAGGACCCAGCTATACCACTCCTGGGCATATATCCAGAAGATGCTCCAACATATAACAAGGACAAATGCTCCACTATGTTCATAGCAGCCTTATTTATAATAGCCAGAAGCTGGAAACAACCTGATGTCCTTCAACAGAGGAATGGATACAGAAAATGTGGTACATTTACACAATGGAGTACTACACAACTATTACAAAAATGACTTCATGAAATTCTCAGGCAAATGGATGTAACTTGAAAATATCATCCTGAGTGAGGTAACCCAGTCACAAAAGAACACACATGGTATGCACTCACTGATATGTGGATAGTAGCCCAAAAGCTCAGAATACTCAAGGTATAATTCACAGACCACATGAAGCTCAAGAAGAAGGAAGACCAAAGCGTGGATGTTTCAGTTCTTCTTAGAATGGGGAACTAAATGCTCACAGGAGGAAATATGGAGATAACTTGTGGAACAGAGACTGAAAGAAAGGCCATCCAGAGACTGCCCCACCTGGGCATCCATCCCATACACAGTAGCCAGGCCTGGATGCTATTGAGGATTCTGGGAAGTGCTTGCAGAAGGGAGTCTGATATGGCTGTCTCCTGAGAGGCTCCGTCAGAGCCTAACAAATACAGAGCCAGATGCTCATAGTCAACCAATGGACTGAGGGTGGGGTCCCAGATGGAAGAGTTGAAGAAGGGACTGAAGGAGCTGAGCGGTTTCCCAGTCCCATGCGGGGAGCAATAGTGTCAACAGGCCAGACCCCGGGATGTCCCGGGGACTGGACCTCCAACCAAAGAGTACACATGGAGGGACCCATAGCTCTGGCCACTTGTAAGGGAGGGGATGGCCTTGTTGGACATAAGTGGGAGGAGTGATCCTCGGGCCTGTGTGGGTTCGATGTCCCAGTGTAGGAGAATGCCAGTGTGGGAAAGCAGGAATGGGTGGCCTCCCGCAAAGAGGCAGGGGAGGGGGGAATGGGATAGGGAATTCCGGAGTGGAGACCTGGAAAGACAATAACATTTATAATGTAAATAAAGAAAATATCCAATAAAAGAAGGAAAAGAATAAGTGCCAAGCAGGAACACTCCAAGAGGATAGACAACACACTAGAAGTAAAGCTTTTTATTCTACAGGAGTTTTCCTTTTTAATTAGTTTGATACTCCTTTGAAACTTGGAAGTTATACTTCCAAGTCTGAGGGGACGAGTTCTTCAGTAAAACACTTGCCTTTCCAGCACAGAATTTAAATTGGGTCACGAGAACATATACAAAATGTCAGCTTGTTGCTAACTATCTGCAGTCATATTGGTAGTGAGGGTTTACTGTACCTCTGTAGAACTTCAGGCAAATAAATACCATCTCAATGGAGGAAGAGGGCATTGCAAGGGATGATGTCAGAGTTGTCCTCTAGCCTCACAAATGCACACACGTCAACCAAAGAGCACATGATTGTGCACACAGATGTATAAAAATAAAAACAGTCTATCCATATGTATATATATATATATATATATATATATATATATATATTAATTTCATCACACTTGTAGACAGGAATAAACAAGCACACATAAGTCTTCCCCAAGCACAATTATTCATTTTCCATGTTTGTGAGGCATGGGATTTATTTCAGACACGATGGAAATTACGGTATAGTTAATAATGTGGTTCTATGAAAGAACAATTTATTAAGTGATTCCAATTAGCATTACATAACTAAAAATCACAACTATATAAATTATGCCTATTTGAAAATTGATTCTTCCCTCATATATTACATCCTGAATGCAGTTTCCTTCTCTGTTTCCCTGCCAGCCTCCACCCATTCACTCTTTTTTCACGTCTCTTCAGAAAAGAGCATACCTCCCATATATATCAACCAAAGATAGCATAGCAAATTGTGATGAGATTTTCTTAAATTGAAATATATTCCAAAAAGTTAGATTATGGATTTATTCTAAAATACATTACATATACGAAATTAGGAAAACAACAATATATTGTTATTTTAATACTGAATATAAAATATTCTCTTCATCATTCCCCATTTTGATTAATAAATATTAACTCTCAAAACAAATTTTCTCTTTCCAAAAGTAATAAGAAACGATGTAACAAATTCTGTTTGCTTCCTGAACTAGTCAGCATAACTAATTTCAAATTAATTGTCACTGAAAGTATGGTTTAAATAAGTTGATAGAGTTTCTTTCTGTAAAGCATGAATTTCAAAAATTTCCATGTCTGTACAGTGTGTGTGTGTGTGTGTGTGTGTGTGTGTGTGTGTGTGAGAGAGAGAGAGAGAGAGAGAGAGAGAGAGAGAGAGAGAGAGAGGAGACATGTGTCTGGTTTTATCCTTAGAAATGCCATTAACAGGGCTTCTCACTGACATAAAACTCAACAGTTAGACTGAAAAACTGTCCAGTAAGTTACAGAGATCCTACTATGTCCTCCTACCCAGTATCAAGATTATAATCATGGGCACCATACCTGGTATTTGACATCATTTCTGGCAATCAAGTAAGTCAAATACTTTACATATATAGCATGTTTTCTAAGCCACCAATATGGTTTGAAGTATTGTTCACAACTATTTTTCTATTTTTGGGTTTGGGCCTAACTTTTAATGGCTGAGCCATCTCTCTAGCCAATGAATATTTCTCTAAATTATTAATGCTTAATGATTTAAGTTGTAATGCATTTGACTGTAGGCTTATATTTTTCAAAACCTACTTTAATAAGTGTACTTATTTTCCTTAACCTCCCTTCTAACCCACCATCTACCAGAGGTAGTGGAAAGGAAAGGTGGATAGAGCAAAAGAGGATGTCGACCTATTTAAAAATAGACCTTGGAGTGAATCCAAGCTGCATCATCAGGATATCAGCAGTTCAGTTCACAAAAATCAGCAGCAGTAGCTCGATGCACTAGCAAACACCATTCATGAATTAGCAATGACAGTTTGATCCAGAAGAACCTGAGAGGCTCTGCCAAGAGGCCTGAGTGGGCAGAAGTGGTAGAAAGCCACAAGAATATCCTGCGAAGTTTTTCAGTGTATTTCTCTCTAAGTAGTCATAACAGTGATCAGCAAAGAAAGCAAAGCTAACCAAAGTGTCATCGTCAGCGAAGACCAGAGTCAGCAAATCCTAGAGAATGACTAGCAAAGAGTGGTATGGCTAACCAATACCACACAGCCTAGAATGCTTCCTGTTGGGTTATATTTATACCTTTCCCAAACATCACATATTCTCTCAAGTATCTGCTCTAGCAAAATATCACATACCCTTTTGCCAGGCAGTTTCCAGAAAAACACCACATGTCTATTCTCAGCAAAACATCTTCCCACATGCCTGCTTCAGCAAAAAACATCCTCTCATAAAATGTTTCTAAGGTATCACATGTCACAAGTGAATCTCCAAAGGACCAAGAAATGTCCACTTCATTTGACTGATAGTTTGTAACTTCAAAACAGAATTTAGACTATATTTCTTGGGAACGTGACATATGAACACACTGTATTTGTATCCTTTTTATATTTTCCAAGTCCTTACATTATCCCTCCAAACACATTCTTAAAAGAATTTATGACTTCATCTTCTATATCAATTTTTGTTATAAGCATAGACACATTCACAAACACACAAATCAAACCCTTATATGTGTTGTCCTTATTTGTATATTATATAGCAGAATGCTTTATGTATCTCCACTAATACTAACTATACTACTATAACGAAACCATACTAAAGAATAAAACTAGTTTTCTGTCCCTCTGAAAGCATTCACTGCCTACTGTTCTTCATTTAGGGGTTGAGCCTTATAAAATTGTCTTCCAGGTTTGTCGGAGTATGGTCCTTGAAAGCCTTCTGCTGGTAACGATATTGTTGTACATTTGTGAATATAATATCCTTTTCCTGTCAAAAACAATCACTCAGCAATCATGCCTGTCAGTAATCTCTTTCAGTCTTCCTCTGTCCTCTTCTGAGATGATTTCTGAGCCTCAAATGTAGGGCTTAAGTTATAGATGTGCACTCAGAACTGAGAAATCCAGACCCTTAGTCTCTGCATTTTGAGGGGCTGTGACCTTTCCAATAGCTACTATCACTTGTAGGATCAAGTTTCTTTGATGAGAAGTGAGACCTACAGTTACCTCTGGGGTAAGGGTGGACGTTTTAAGGCAACTAGAAACTATACTAATTTATATGCTCCACTAGAGGCTATATCCTCTTGAATCACAGCTTTTTGACTAGGTTTTAAACTCTATTCACATACATCTCTCCTTGGGTATATTAATCTATGCCTTTAGTCTCAGAACTCAGGATGCCGAGGCTGTGAATCCATGTCCAGCCTGGTCTCTAGAGCAAGTTTCTGGACAACTAAAGCTGTATAATGAGGCTCTTTCTCAAAACCAACAAATGAAAAAGAACATATCTCTTGTCTATTTCCAATATTTAGCCAATTGTAAAATTCTATTAATAACTAAACATTTTCTAGGCCCACGCTCTATGAAATTGTATAATCTGGCCTAAGAGAACTTTCTGGATGCTCAGTTTTCACACTCCATAACATCCACCTTTTACTAACTTTAAATTTTCTAAATGTCTAGTATGATCAAATCATGTTTGGGAACTTGTAAGCCTTCAGTGACTTGAAACAAGTTTCATGACATTATTTACCATGTGAATTACACATATTTTTTTTAAGGTCTGATCATATGGTAACTTGTTAGAGATGCTGACGCAGTCTGATGCCACATTTCAGCCCACCATAGTCTATCATTTGTCATCGTCATGAACCAACTCTTTAATGTTCACATTCTACATTTTCGATTCTGTTGATAAGCCCACTGTTCCTTGATGATTAATTTAAGTGTAACAAACAGACACACATGGGTCTTACAATACAGTCACATCTAACTTAAATGCATTCCTTTTTTGACTTAATATTTACTTGATTTTTACCCTCACATTAATTTTGTAGATTAGTTTGACTCACCACAGTGCATTAGGAGGGTGCTTTATGTACACAGTCTCAATTCTCTAAAGATGATGTCCCTAGAGAAGGTGTACAAACGTCCTTGTTAGTTATATATATACTTGTAATACTCGTATCTGTGTCTGTTACGCTTACAGATTTCTTTATCTCTTTTCAAGTACAGTAAACATTATATCTTAATTTTCACATGCTTGTATTATATTAGATTTGTCGTGCTGCAGAACTCAAACCTTTTTTCTTGCTTGCAAAGAATTTCAATATGAAATTTTAATTTCTATATTAAATAAAAATACATTTCAAAGTACTGTTACCAGAAATGTAACTTTAAGTAACATTGATGATTTTCATTAAAAGAAGGAACTTTTACATAATTCTTATACTCTTCTGGTTTGCTTCTCTTAGAGCCGCCATAATATATTTCTTTCTTACTCTACATCTTTCTAGAGATGGGAAAGCAGGAAATTCAATATTTTTCTAATTAAATATTTATTCCAAAATTTATTATTTATGAATTTTACCCACTTAGATGCTTTGGTTAAAGTCAAATAAAAGAATTAAAACTACAAAAATCTCATCTACCCAAAATTCTCACATTCAAACTGTATGTTAAATGAAATGACTGCATCCAGGATTTCAGATGAGAGTTAAGATAGAATTATTTACCTTTCAAATGTTATCTCCTTTCCAGGTTCCCCTCTCCCAAAATCACCTACCCCACCTCCCGTTCCCCAGAATCCCCCTATCCCATCCCCCCTTTCCTGCTTCTATGAGGGTGCTCCTCATCCCACCTACCAATCCACTCTGGCCTCTCTGCCCTCAAATTCCCCTACACTGAGCCTTCACAGGACAAAGGTCCTCTCCACTTATTGATGCCTGACAAGGCTGTCCTCTGCTACATATACTGCTAGAACCATTGGTCTCTCCATGTGTACTTCTTGGTTGATGGTTTAGTCCCTGGGAGCTCTGGGGGTTCTGGTTGGTTGATATTACTGTTAAAATGTGTTACTTAAATAAATTATAGCTCTACACATAAACTGTTTGCAATCTTCTTAATTTTGTCTGTTAATTTTCATTAATAACTATGATTTGCCAGGGTCCATCATACGAATTTTCTCTTTCACATGTAATTTACCAAAAGCATATTTCATATAGGCACTATGAGTATTTTACTGAAACAGAAACTAAGCCAGAGAATGTGAAAATATATCTGTTAGAGGTCAGATTAAGGACTTTCAGGTTTCATTATGATAACCCAGTCAACATTTTACAAGACTTCCATGAAAGTCTTGTTTGCTGTGTAATATGTATTAGTAATTAGGAAAACAACATGGTGAATGTGGTTAAAGTGACATCAACAGAAAAAAAAAATCACTGATTTATTAAATGAGTATATGAAGCGGTCTTAATGTTTTGTTTAGAGTTGTATATTTCAATAATAATTCACTTTATGGTCACAGATGTTATTATAGATATACAGCTTAAAATCTGTGTAAATATTTATGTTTAATGAGTTCTCACCAACAACTGAATTTCCCAAGGAGATTTTTACAATATGATTTGAACCTTTAAAACATACATCAATTCAATTGCTGTCTAGATGAACTTGTAAAAATAATGTTATGATTTCTTCACTATTTTCCATACACTTTCTCCTTTATCTGTAACTACTCTGGACTTCGCCACACATTAGAAGTCAAAATGACTAATGCTCCCAGATGTAACAAATGGCAGCTTAATGCACAAGCCTGAGAAATTAGAGATGTAGTGCTGGCCCTAATCATTTAATGTGAGAACTTACTGCAAAATGAAAAACATTCTCCTCATTATGCATTAATAGACCACTATAACTCCTTACTCATTTATTTTGCTGTATGAGTTTTGAACCTACACCCTCCATATGACAGGAAGTCACTAAACTAAATGAATTAAACTTCTAGCCTCATATATTATTTTTTAAATATATAACTTTTTTCTGAGTACATTTTCAATAGTCAAATGGTAATTATTTTATCATTCCATTTTCTTATGCAAATAATGTATTAAAGATGCTGAAAAATGTGCTAGAGAAATGTCTCGGTGGTTAAGAGTACTTGCTGCTCTTGCAGAGGCCCAGGGTTTGGTTCCTATCAAAAATATAATAGTTTATTAACCATCTGTAGCTCAAGTTTCAAGGATTTTCCACACCTGTTTGTGTCCTCTACAAGCATGCACAACACATACCACATAAAATTAAAAAATAAAAAGCAGAATACTGAAAACTAGAACTGATTTAAATATATTGTATTATAGTCACTTAACTACCTCAATATAGCACATATCCACTCAGTTTTAAAAAATACAATAAAATATAATATTTTGGCATGTTAATAATTATTAATAAAGTACATTCCTCTATATTTAACATATAATAATTTACATTCACCTTTTCAGAGTCATTTTCTCGCAGTAGCATTGTGCTATTATTTTTCCAATACTTTTTGAGAAAACTTTGTTTTTGCATTGTTTCATTTCATTTTGTTTTTGAGACAGGGTCTTCCTAGGTTCAGGTTACCCCTGGCTCTTGTGGAACTTACTATACAGACCAGGCTAGCTTCAAACTCACAGAAACCTGCCTGCTTCTTTCTCCTAAGTGTTGAGTTTAAAAATTTGTGCCAATCTGCCTGACATAGAAAGGTTTTCGTATTATAGACTTTGTCACTCCAAATTCAAGGAAACTGGAGTTTGGTCTGGTTGAGTTTGACCTTTGTTCCAGTTTTGCCATTTATCATTACCTTCCATATTCCCAGTGCTTATTCTCCCTGTAGTGGATATTGATTTAACATTATCTATATGCTCGATTTTCCTTGGAATATAATACAATTTGAAATTATGTTGGGCCATGCTATAAAAGGTGGTAGTGCTTTAAAGAAAGTTGTGCCTTTTCATTTTTTTTATTTTTCTGTAAACTCCAAGGCAAGGTCATTGATAGTGGCACAGTCAGAAAATGAAAAAAGCCTTAGTATCTGAAGCGCTTATGGAAATCTGTCAGTGACTCTTTAACAATATCATTGTCTCATTGTCTGTGGGGGAAACCACGTACCACTGTGCTTATTCCTTACATAAATGATGTTTATTTGTTACTTCAGACTACTCCAGGTTTAACTACACACACACACACACACACACACACACACACACAGAGAGAGAGAGAGAGAGAGAGAGAGAGAGAGAGAGAGACAGAGAGACAGAGAGACAGAGAGAGAGAGAGACAGAGAGAGACAGAGAGACAGAGACAGAGAGAGAGACAGAGAGAGAGACAGAGAGAGAAACAGAGAGACAGAGAGATAGAGAGACAAAAAGACAAAGAGACAAACACACAGGCCCTTCAATGCTGCAGTGCAGTTAACCAGAGAAAATGAACCAGGTATGCTTTCTGAGATAAAGGGAACATGATTTAAGTAAATGGTAAAAAGAATTCTTGTGTAAAATATAGGTGATGTAAAGTTAATAGTATTAATACTATATATGTATCACAACAAACTTAACTAACATGAACAATGTATACTTATAATTTTAACGTTTTCTATTATGTATAAGATATAAAGTCTAAAAATGTTTATCAAATATTTTAAGGTACATAAAGTATCATGCAAAGTGTTTATGATTTGCCTTGTAATTTTTCAATATCAAATAATTTAAAATATCCAAAAAGTTAAAGAAAATGTAACTAATTTTCAGCAGAGGCAATTTTCAGGTGAATTATTTCAGCAGTCAACAGTCAAAAGGTTCAATGGAGGTCTGGGGAGTCAGCACAATGAGCAACATTCAGCTGACAAGAGTGTGAGGAACTGAGTTCTGAGTCAAAGAACCAACCCAAAGCCAGGATAGTAAATACTCATCTATAATCCTTGTGATCCTGTACTGAAATGGAATATGGAGACAGAGGAACACCAGAAAGCTTACTGTTTAGCTACCCTTGCATTCATGCTGGTGGATCCACCAAAAGAGATATCCAGTCATGTAGAAGGCAGAAAATGAAACAGGAAATAATAAAACATGAAGTTGTCTGACTTCCAGCTGGGTGGTCTATCTCACAGACATGAATGAGAAAACACTTGCACACTCATACACATGCACATACACACACAAGATAAAAGTTGGAAAAGTGAAACTGTTATCTCACACAATGATTCCTTAAAGGAAGAATTGAGTGTGAGTCATTCTTCAGAGTTGTTGTTCAAGTGGTCCTGAGAGAACTCCTCAGAAATGTAGTATTTTTCCTGCCCTTGTGGTCTGCCAGTCTTGAAGGCAAGACTCAGAATGGTGGATCATGATCTGTTCTTTCTGTAATTTTTCATGATAAATCATATGGCTTCTAACATTGGGAATTGGTACAATGTTATCAGTCACAATTCTATCCTGCAGTTGGTTTTTGTTTTTAACTTTATCTCCAAAGTTAGATATCTAACACCAACATAACCTTCAAATTGTTTGTAGTTTATACTTAAAAATATAAAGGGCATCCCCAAATATTTGCTTGCTGTGTTAGTAATATCAAACTATATTTAGCTTTGTGTACAACCTAAATGAACTGCAACTCATGGAAACCATAGATTTCACTGATGTGTCATAGTGTCAAAATCTCAGCATTGTGCCTAATTAATACAAAATTCCAGAGTATAGTTCATGATAGGCGAGACAGGTGGTCACACTATATATGATGAGGAAGCTGAGAGAACACTGGGTGCTCATGACTTTTGCTACTCTTCAGACTAGGGTCCCAACACACCAAATGGTGCCATCCACATTCAGGGGTTGTTTTCCTGTCTTGCTCAAGCCTCTCTGAAAAATCTCTTACAGATAAGCCTAGAGATTTATCTTAGAGGTGATTGTAATTTCATCAAAAGCCAATCATAACAAACATGAAAGATGAGAATCTCAAATAGCAATGCCTGGTTCTTTTGGGAAATACTTCAGTAAGATAAAACATAAATATAAATATGTAAATATACATGTTAAGTAGAGCAAGATGGAAAGTTTGTGGTTAAAGGAAAAGCGTTCCTTAGAGAGAAACTCCTACAATGCAACCTGAGACATTCTCCAGAATATGAGGTTAAACTGTCTCTTCTTACTGAATTCTCTCTTCTTATTGACTTAATACCTCACATAAAAGATCACCACTTAGAGAGGGAATTGACACCTTTCCAAATCCAGCAATCTAACAAATATCGGCAGAATAATTTGATCTAGGCTTGTGTCACCATTGATATCCTACAGATATGAGGAAGGCTTTTTTCCTCTGTTATCTAATTCCCCCCAAAACCCACTTTCCTTACATGTTCACTGTTGATATCCTCCTTAAAGGTGTAAACATTTTCTTTGAGGTATCTTTCCCAGAACTGACTGTGCTCATGGACCACAGTTGGAATCATAGAGAATAAATTCAGTGCTGAAAAGATCTGGTGCTTCTTTTAGGAAGCCACTCAAGTCCATCACACCTGGGAAGCCCCATTTCTCAGTAATCATCATGAAGGTATGACATATAGGTCATTCTGTTTTTGTTTTGGGGGAAAATGTCGTCTTTCTAAAGCCATCAACCAGTAAGTTACAAAAACACTGTACTGTGTGAATCATACAGATATAGACCCAAGTAGACACTCTTCTTGTCCCTGGTGTACTTCACCTCTATCACTCTGAGAATTTTCAGCCAAGAAGAACATTAAGGTTCTTCACGACCTGAGGAACCACAGACAGTTCTAACATCTTCTCTGTGATATTTGATGCACAATTTCAAGCCTTAGAATCAATTTTTCTATCCCAAATCCCAACTCCGTCCTCTTCAAATTTCATCTCTAATATTGGGTGTGTTTTGATTCAGATTTTTACCCAAACCTGAAATATTATTTTTCTGCAAGTATTGAGACATACTCACCTTTATAAGTAAAGTCAATTTGTAAAGCATACAGGTCTACGTATAAATGCTGAAAAAAAAGCTGTAACTTATATTGAAAATTTAACTTGTGAATTCAAATCACACACTACCTCATTCTCTAGATACGGGGGGAAAAAATGGAGGTCACTTCAAATCTGTAGCAGAAGTGAGCTTCAATATTACTGAGAATCGCTGATGAAGATTCTCCTTATGGACAGTATACATTGTCTATTAATGTTATTTTTATCTTACAACATATAATATAACAAGTTAATGTAATTCTGTACAAATCATTAAAAAGAACTATGGTGCTTAGATTAGGCTACTCAAAAGCATAGGCTGTGAATGGAACTAAAATATATATAGTTTCTAAGTATATAATTTTTGCAGCTTCATAAAATAGTCACATGCTTATATTCAAAATAGCAATGAATTAAGCTTATCTTAAATTTTACTTACATTTTGGAAAGCATTTTAAGTAGCATCTCTCTTAATTTACACGCAAAGAAAACGCATTCAAGAGCAATTGAGAGTTTACTAAAAATACATATTATATAGATGTCACAAAAACTAGGACAAGGTGAATGACTATCATGTAATTGCTGTTTTTATGTCCATTCATTCTGTTATTAAGAAAGCAAAATGCATATGTATCATGGATATGTGATTAAAATTTAATAATACTACTTAATATTTTTGATTAAGTATTGTTTGACAGCCCACATACCTTCCTTCTTTCTGAAAAGATGCATGATTTAGCTAGCTACTTAACAAATAGCTCCTGTTAGATTCTTTATTTCTTTTTAATTTTCATTTCATGAACACTTGAATCTTTACAGCACTTAGGAATTCCATTTAGGAAAGGATCTAATTTCTAATTACCTGAGCTACTTGAATGGCAAGGAGAACAGGTAAGGGAGGTATTTGGTTCCTGTCAGGGACCAGGGGGATGCAGATGTGTGTGTGGCTGTGGATAGAAGGTGGCAATACCGGCTTTACTTCTTGACCAGCATGACCTCTTAACACAGGAAGTAAAAAGACTATCCATGTGGGTTGTCAATGGGAAGCATTTAGGTGAGGCAGAGCCAAAGGAGAGAGTTCGCTAATGTTTTCGTTTGCAATTACAAGCATTATGGATCATTATCTCCATAGTCTGACTTTACCATTTCATGGTACAATAATTCCTTCTTTTATGGGAGGCGATCCTTATTAAATCAGCTTTTCTGAAGGTTTTACTTATGCTGAAATATGTTATTTCAAGTTTGTGTTGTTTACAGGTGAGATAGGGAAAGCTCCAGGTGTCAGCTTTATGCTCCTGGTGACAGCCAAGGAGTTTCTTCACTGTAGCTCAGCAGGGATTTAGAGTCCTGACAGCACAGGTTAAAGAATACAAAGTAAATGAACTGGAGCTGTGGAATTTCCTTTGCTTGCCACATATATCTGTTGGTAAGTTAACTTAAAGGTATATAAAACAAATCAAATTAGGGGCAAAATTCAAAAAATGTATAATCATTAATTCACACTTTTTTTTAAGAAAATAACAAAAGAAAACATACTCTCAGAATGTCTACTTATATTTTAATAATTAAAATTTTCTGACTTACTACATTGATGTTTGTCTTGATATCTGGTATCATAATGTTGAAATATATGTGTATGTTTACAATCTAGTAAGATAATCTCATATTAAGTACTCAACTCTTGAAAAATACCACCCTTTTTTAGCACTAAACTTGTGTGTGGGTGTGTGTGTGTGTGTGTGGTAATGGTGGTGGAATTGAAATTTTTTCTTCAGCCCAGTTTTTAGTTTGTGTTTCTCATTACTTCCTACGTAAAATTCTGAACCTAGGAATGATATCATCTTCTTCCCAATTTAAGAAGAAATTTGATTTTAATAGGTGTTCTGGCTGGCTTTGTGTGTCCACTTAACACAAGCTGGAGTTATCACAGAGAAAGGAGCTTCAGTTGATGAAATGCCTCCATGAGATCCAGCTGTAAGACATTTTCTCAATTTACAAATAAAAAGATTGATTTTTTATGTGTGAGTACACTGTCACTGTCTTCAGACACACCAGAAGAGGGCATCGGAACCCAATACAAATGGTTGTGAACCAGCATGAGGCTGCTGAGAATTGAACTCAGAATGTCAAGAAGAGCAGTCAGTGCTCTTAACTGCTGAGCTATCTCTCCAGCTCATAAGTTGACTTTTAATGTTTTTGCAAAATGTAATTATTTTCCCATGTTGTATGACTAAAGTACTAAAAGGGCTAACTACAACTACTGATTTGTTCCATATTCCTTAATGCCACTGTGTTTTTCTTTGCATGATTATAAACAATGTTTTAAGTGTAAACTCCATTTGTATTTTTTAATTTCTTTTCAATTTAATGATATTGTACACACACACACACACACACACACACTCATTGGAGATTCTTTATAATATGGTTCTATCATAAATATGGAGGAACTGAAACTTCATGTTAATTGAAAAAGAAGCTACAATTTTAGTAGTGTGGATATTAGTTTTATACTTAGGTAAAGCAATATCAATGCTATGTAGACCTATGAGACCTATGAGGAAATAAAACAAAAGAGAGCAGAGGCAAAGCTACAACCTCCAAAGTTAAATTTCAGTCATGCAAGAAACAGATAAATAAACTCCCAAAATAGAAGCTCTGTCCTCAATCTTGCCAGCAGCTGAGTCTTCTAAAATGGCCACTAGGTTTTACACAAACTCAAACACCACCACCAACACACACACACACACACACACACACACACACACGAGAAAGAGAGGTTAAATAACTACAAAATCTGGATCTTAATAAGAAGTAAAACACTTTAATTAATTTGTTTAGAATTATAACTCAAACTTGTATGTGAATCATTGCATGAGAATTACTGTAAAGCTAACCTAATTTAATATATTCACCTCAAATGACATATAAATATATCTGCTGCATCCTAAATCTACATTTCTGTCCTCCAAGGGGTAAAGGAAGATCCTAAAAGATATTGAATACTAATGCTGTAGAATACTGCATTATCAGTCCATAATTTTTGAAGAGTTTCTTGAAATGAACGGTGGCAGAAACTGGAGCGAACACTACTCAGTTCTCTACTGCAGAGGGCTGCTTTTGTAGAGCAGAAGTGCCTGTCAACCTCAGGAGCTGAAGCTATACCAAAATCTGTGCCTGTACTAGCTGGACTATGTTGTCTGGACTCAGTGGGAAAGAAAGCACCAAGCCTTGCATAGATTTAAAGTGTCAGGGTGGGTAGAGATACCCAGAGGCACCCTCCCACACAGAAGAGAAGGGGAAGGGGTGATTGGGAGGGGAGCAGTAAGCAGGATGTAAAGTAAAAAAATACATATAATTTTTTAAAAAGTTACTAGAAACAAAAGAACAGGTTAACTGATCCTTAGAAAAATTACAAAATATTTTAAAATTATATTTATATTATTGCACGCCTCCACTGTAATAAAGACTATCATTACTTGGAAAAACAAAAGATACAACAATAACAACAAAAGTCTGTGTAAATGACATATGCTAAATGGTTTCTGATTTGCTCCAGACCAGTGCCTGAGAACGTAGTGGCTACTAACTAGAACAGAGCTGGTCTTGGGACTCTGCTATTAGGTGATAGGCATTTTGGACATTCTCATAGGGCTGGCCAAATATCTTTGTCAGTCTGAGGCTTCTCTTTCTTTCTTAGAGTTCAGAATTGAATCTGGTGCACAAGTTCTCCCTGTTTTGACTTTCACTCATTTGATGATTAAAAGAAATCCCTAGTAAGCCATTATACTTCTGATTCACTCTAGGCACCACTTTCTAGGAGAGTTCAAAATGATACAGTTAAATTTATATTTTAAGATAAAACTGAGACAGAATATCATGTCTGAATTTATTTGATCACATATTAATTAATGAATTGGGCATCAAACTGAGTGTAGAGGCTCAGTCTGAAGAACACAGGAAAGCTGCAGTAAGGCCCCGTCAGTAACAGATAATGTACTTGTTTACAGGGAGACCTTGTTATGGCCTGTTGGAAATTTCTCCCTTGAACTGCAAGTAAAATAGAATATTCAAACAAACTAGACTATAATTTATTTTCCTTTTAATAGTGGGCTCCAAAAATGCAATGCAAGTTTAATTTTGCATTTTTTCCTCATGCATAGTTACTCTGTCTAGGGAGATCCAAACATATACTTTCTATATCTGTAGTCTTTATTCTTTGTCTTTTTAAAATTATATTTTATTTTATTTCATGTATGTGAAGTATACACACATAGCTTCCAGTTCCAGTGGAAACTAGTGATGAGCTGAGTTCCAGAATCTTCTCTACAAATAGAAATGTCTACAATTGTTGATTTGTAGCCAGTCCTCTCTTGAGTTTAGATACAGGGCTTCACAGGAAGATAAAGATATCAGAGATGAAGCAACTAAAGAGTCATTATATAGCCACATGAGTCCCTATCTTGTAATTAGATTATATAATCCTCAAGTTGCAACTTAAAGCACATGGCATAATACATGAAACTTCAGGGAACCTACGAGAAGACTAAATATATTGTGAATGAAGAAAAAAATGTGGTTCATATTAAAATATACTCATTTCAATTCATTGATAATTTGTCCAAGTACACATCGTGATGTGCCCATCCTGGATGTGAGCTGTCTACAACTGTTATGAAGTTGGACATATTCAAGGCTTTGTCAGAGCAAGTGAAAGAGCAGTTTGTTGACTGCCATAGTGGAATATCTTGTTGCTGCTTCTGTGACCTGTTGTTTGTTTGTATGTTGTCTCACTCATTACCTATGACATTTTCATGGATTTATCCTTGTTTTTCCTAATATAAAAGATCCAATAAATTCTAATCTTCAAAACAGCATATATTATATTATATGTAGTTTAAATGGCTTAAAATAGTGCATACTTTGAAAATATTAAATCTTAAATTACTGATAACTAGTTGATAAAATAAGCATGAGATTAAGGTGATATTAGAGTTGATTCATGAGCCATGAATAGAAACTAAAGTTCCTGAAGACAACTAGGCAAGTAGTCAATGAGCATATATATATATATATATATATATATATGCACTTTTAGAAATATGAGGGCATCTGAGGTATGGTGAGACTAAGCTTATCTATCTAGGAAACTAAGTGGCAGTGTATATCCCACACAGGAGAAGACAGTGCTCACATAGTTTATAAAGAGCACACACCTTGTTTTGAAACTGGTCCAATCAAATTAATGTCTAGGAATATGATCAGAATGTGCAACAAAACAGCTGTCAGATTTATTTGATTAGCCAAGTCCCAATTAAATGATTGGGTACAATTTAAAAATGGTGTGCACAATTTGTGTCTATTAAAACAAAGTATAAACAAATAACTTAATTAGACAAAAGCAACTCAGTCAAGAATAGCATGACAAGGACTCCTTTGATGTATACTGGTGTCTCACGAAAGAGTGGTATGTCATAATTCAAAAGAATCAGAAATTGAACACGTTTGTCCAATTATCTTATATAAGCCTTCATATTTGGTGACATGACAACATACTTCACATTGCACCATATCTTTATAGGATAAGAAAATAGCAACCAATTATTTACCTATACAATTTATTCACCTATAACACTTTCCACTACGACAAAGATTCTATGTAAGCTAGACCCCGCCCCCCAATCTTTTGAGTTATATAAAAATGAGCAAAACTGTCTAAGTGTCCATTTTATGTGTTAATGTTCTCAAGTGGGAACTGATTTCTTCAGTTTTGATTGTTTCCCTTCATGTGGAGAAAGAATACTCCAGAGAAATGAAAAGACTTCTAACACAAAGTAAACAGCATGAGTGCATTCAGCTGACCACAGGATGCTGCCTCATCTCTGCTGGACTAAAACTTCAAACCCATTAAACAGGGCGGAGGCATTCCAGCTTCCCGAGTCAAAAGTTCAGCAGTGCGTGTTACAGGATGCGCCCCACCTCTAATGTTCTCTAATACCCAGAAGTCATTTCCATTCTCAGGGCACAGTGGTCAATAACTGCCTTGATTCTGAGCGCATGCACTGTCATGTAAGAGCCGATTTGCCCCATTAATTGGCAAAGCAGCAGCGATTCTTAGGGAAAAATAAATAAATAAATACTGCTTTGAAATCTAAAGAGATTTGATTTCTGTTTGAAGTTGGAAATGGCTTTGTTGAGGAATTGGTGGTGCCTGTTAGTGTGGCCTTTAATCCTTCTGTTTCCCACTTCATTATGAATAGCTCTGAAGTAGGCCAAATTAGTTACATCATAGTATGAGATTGCCACTCTTTTGTTACATTTGTAGCAACTGGAGGAGAAACTTGGGAAATCATCCTGGTTTGTCTAATTGTACCTAACCTGCAGTTTTTCCAGATGTCAGTCTCCTGTAACAAAATGCCCACAAGTTCTGAATAATGATTACAAACATAAATGTCTAGAGAAATAGCTTTTAGTCTCTGGTCATCTGTCTAAACAATAATCAATTTTAGCATCTATATATTCCAAATTATGCTCATAAGTACATATATCTACATATATTTTAAGCATCTGTTACATATCAATTCAATTTAAACACTGTTCATTAAGAATAACAATCATACTTCACAACCTCTGGATTTCTGATGGTTGAATTAAAGTGAGTCAACGTTGCCAATATTCTGCAGGCATAATTCTGTAGAAAGATTATGTAAAAGTATAATTTATATGTGTATGTTTGTATGTGTATGTACATACTTGAAAATGATTGCTAGTTCTGATTTGTTTAGTACATCATGTATGCCTGTTCTTAAAAAAATAACTTCAGAGGTGATACCTGATTGCATCTATATTTTTCTAATTATATTACTGTCTCAACTTTTGTGAAAAATATGAGATATAATATTATGTACAAGTGAGGCAGCTGACAATCTGACTTCATATCATATTATCCTTATACCAATTTATTATTATGTTCATAAACCTTTCAATGATGATAGAATCAGAAAAGTTAGCTATGTCATTTTGGATAGCCATCTTATCTTGCTTAATTGGTTACTGAAAAGTACGTAATAACCAGATATTTTAAAACAAAATACACACTAGTAAAATACATTTATGTCACTGAATATGTATGTAAGAATTTAGAAATAAAATGTTATGCTATATAATTATTCACCCTTGAGTTTTACAATTAATTAAAAATAAAGGCTTGGTGTTGATTATGACACGCCCTTAATCTCTCCAAAAATGAGATAGAACCAGGCGGATCTCTATTATTTAAAGCTAGCTGGGTCTATAGAAAATTTCTGGTAAGAAGGACTTCATAATAAGGCCCTGTCTCAAAAAATAAAAAAATAAAATAAATTCAAGCTACAGAGAAAAGTACCAGGTAAAATTATAGTTAATAATAAAAAAGATTGATTTCATTGACATTAACACTAAATTATTTTCCATGTTAAAATACAAGTTTTGTCTCTGTTATTCCTAAATATGCATACAAGAACATCAGAAACATTTATTAATTCATCACTTTTATAATTTTGGTGTTGAACATGTCTGTAATTGGAATGGAAATATTGTCTCTGATATTACCACTCTAGATACTTTTACAATGCCCATATTCAAAAGAAAAAAATGAATATAAGGCATCAACCTAATTCAGAGTGGTGAATGAGGAAGTAAGCCTTAATGTTTAATGTTTCATAGTTCCCAATATTAAATGTTATAAGCTAAACATTTCTAGAATCAGTGTATCCAATTATTACATAGTTACAAAAGAAGTAAATATTTCACAACATGGGGACAAAAATACTTCGTAATGCACACATCTGTTGTATAGTTCTCCTATAAAGACACATTCTAGAGTTTTCTGATTTTATGCCCTAAAGCTTGTTGGCCTTGAGTTTTTATCAAGTAATTGTTCTGGTATTTCATTTTACACAACCACCGTTGTGTAGTCTTTTTAACTAGTTTCTTACATTTTACCTCCTTAGATATAATATTTATAAGTACAGAGTTCTGGCAGGCTGTACAGACATGATTTAATTATTTTTGTGGTGAAAACAAAATGCAGCGTACTGATTTGGTGAACTTTGCATTTGGCCCCATGGACATCAGGACTGGGATGTTATCCCCCATTCTCCATCTCTAGGCCACACTTCTTCGTGTCTACTTGATGTTAATCAGAATCATTTCTCTAGCGTTGTGCTGGACCCTTACTGGTTTATCTGTTTTGAGATTGCAGTTAAATGCTCTTCTTAAACCAGGAAATAAAGTCAGCAAGAAAACACCCATTCATAAGTGCGATAGGCTCATTTCTTTATGGGATCTTAGACATTAATATCTTCAATGGTAGCAATGACTCTCAAACTAGACACACATAAACACACACATACACACATGCGTGCTTGTATTATATGTCTGTATATGTATATTATGAGCACATACATGCATACTTTCTAGATCTTTTATGCTATAAACTATTTGGTATATGTTACCCCAGTACACTTCACAACAGTAAGCTTGTTTTAGGTTGGGGTACACAATGAAATATGATCTTTTTGGTGGCTCAGGTATGAACTTTTTAGATTCAACTAATTACAGTTCAAAAATACAAAAAAAAAAAAACCTTTGCATGTACTAAACACTCTCAGCATTTGTCATTATACTCTAAGCAGTCACTATTTTAAGAAAGTGTCATGACATGAAGCATTACAAATTACATAAAGATGATTTGAAGTATTCAGAAGGACCTTTACAGGTTATGGAGAAACACTTTTCTATTTTACAAAAGGGGTCGAAGCATCTAAGTATTTTTGTCTTTTCAGTACTTCTTAGAAACTTTTCCCAGAGAATGTGAAGGACAACTGTATATGCAGATGATCTTGACTCAGAAGTGAAGTTACGTGTAAAATTGTGTTTACTTGTGTTAATACACCTACACTTTTAAACACTGCTGCTTAGCAACAAAGTCCAAATGAATCCAGACTTAGAATATCTAACCTAAAGTTATCAAAGTTACCAAGCTGTAAAAGTTATATTTAACAGAAATGGCATTTTAAGGACTGACCTCTGATCTGCACTGTAGGGCTGTGTAGTGATTGCAGTGTAACAAGAGACTCCCTGAGTCTAGCAGGATCTGTACACTGCAGAGAAACCAGTGTTCACCACTTAGGTCAGTGATTCACTGGTAGCTGCTCCTTGTAGCTGGAACCCAACTTTAGAGTGAGCATCGCTAGTCCTGGAAAAGAAAATCATTAAAAAGTTAAAGTATACTTTTTATCTGTGTTTGTGTGTTTCCTATGTATGTGGTATGTATGTGTATAATTGTTCTTGTGTGTGCAAAAACTGCAGAAGCATAAGCTTACACACATGCTTGTGTGCAGGCCACAGGTCAAAGGAAGGAGATGGCCTTCTCAGGTAGATGCTTCTACCTTATCTTCAGAGACATGGTTCACTGAACCTGTAGACTGTACTTCATACTAAGCCTCTACCTAATGACCTCCTGTCATCTGTGTCTCTGCTTTTGTGCAGCAAGGTGCTTTTTTGTACAGTTGCTTGTGGCTGTATACATTATTTCTGTCCACTGTCAATAGGAGACGCTCTTAGAGTATATAGGAGATACAAACAAGTGGGAGGCACTAGGCTCTCAGTCTCCTAGGCAGAAGCTGGAGCCAACTGCTCAAGACTCTGAAAGTGAGGACTTTACAGGCATCCTCAACCAAGAGATCAGGAAAGGAGGGACAGTCTTGGGTACCAAACTGGTCACTGGATGAATTATTGTGTCCTAGGATTCCAGGACTAGGGAAGCAGTCCTGAGCTACAGGCATAAAGGTTAAGAATACCTCCAAATTAAAAGCTAAATCAGCACAAAGGCCATTTTTGGTTTTTTTTTTTCCTGTTCTAAGTCACTTTCTGCATAACTATGTTTTGGTTTAAATAGTATTAGTTATTTACTTTCCAATACAACCAATATCAGTTTTTTGTTTTGTTTGTTTTTTGGGGTTTTGTTTTGTTTTTTGTAAGTAGCAGGCATTTGGAACTCAGGTTTCCTTGTTTCTCTAGTAAACACATTATCCATTGATCTGTCTCTCTGATATATGGTTAAATATTTGTACTATTATTTAATAATTTCCATCAGTTTTATATTATCCTTAAGCCTAGCAATCATGAGTTAAAACATTGTAATTCTAGGACCTTCTGTATTTCATTTTAAATGTTTTATTTGTGATTGGGGGATAGAGTTCCCACCTAAGAAAGAGTAAGATAAAAAAGATAATCAGTATACTGTAAACATTTAAATACGTAAATGTTGTTTTAGGAAGGTATGTACATAGATAATACATATTTTTCATCCTAAGTAAAGATAAAATATTGACAAAGTTTGTATCATCCAGTTACAATAAACTGTCAGTGTGATAACTGCATAGCCAGGCTTAAGAACTAGCATATTTATTTTGAAATATAATAATTTTGTTAGTATGTTCCATTGACATAAAGTATTCCTGATTCCTTTCAGTAAAGACATATACACATTGATGCCCTCATTTATTAAAGCTTTGTTATTTTTTATGATACAATAAACACTTATTTATAGAGAAGCCAAATCAGTGATTATGGCTATTCTTTTGAATTAATCCCTCTTTCATCGAAGTCTATTTTATATTCTTTTCATTTGTTATTGCTTTACCTTCTTCTGTTTGTGAAATACAGTCTCACTTTGTAGCTCTATCTCACATGAAGCATACTCTGTAGTCTCGGCTAGCTATAGAACTTTCACCTATTCCTAGCCTTTGCCTCTCAATGGTGATATGTGCCATAACCTCCGTATTTCATCTATTCATTTTTAATTTCTATCCTTTATTTTATTCACTTTTATTCTTCTATCATTCATTACATTCTCATGGCAATTTCCCCTCCTTCCACTTCTCCAAATTTCCCAGTCCCTCCCCCAACCCCCCTCTCCCCTAAATTAGTTTCTCTTGTTTCCCTTCAAAACAGAAAAGGCAAAGAAGAAAGAAAAGAAAAAAAAGAAAAGAAAAAAAGGGGAAAGGAAAAGAAATGAAATGACAAAAGGAAAAAAGAAAGAAAAGAAAAGAGAAAACAATCAGGCCTTCCAATGATATCCAGGGAACATTGCTTAACTAGGTACATTGATACTGGTCACAAATTCTTTTATCATGGTTTCATGTGACAACCCAATAAGAGGAAGAGTTCCAAGCAGAGGCAAGAGTCAGAGACACCTCCTACTCCCACTGTTGGGAGTCTCACAAGAACAAGAAGCTAAAAACCGTAAGGTCCATGCAGAGGACTTAGCTCAGACCTATACAGAACTGTTTGTCTCTCAGTCTGTGAGCCCTCTGAGCCCTGTTTAGTTGATTCTGTGTGTCATTTTCTTTCTTTCTTTCTTTCTTTCTTTCTTTCTTTCTTTCTTTCTTTCTTTCTTTCTTTCA
>NW_021604567.1:11234112-11235191 GCF_004785775.1 Grammomys surdaster | reverse complement strand
TTCCTTCCTTCCTTCCTTCCTTCCTTTCTTTCTTTCTTTTTTTTTAAATTGGATATTTTTCTTTATTTATGTTTCAAATATTATCCCCTTTCCAGGTCTCCCCTCTCCCTAAACCCCCCTATACAATCCTCCCTCTCTCTGCCTCTATGAGGGTGCTCCCCCACCCAGCCACCAACTCACTCACTCACTCCTGCCTCTCCACCTTTGCATTCCTGTACACTGGGACATCAAACCTCCACAGGACCAAGGGCCTCTCCTCCCACTGATGTCCAACAAGGCCATCCTCTGCCACATATGTGAGTGGAGCCATGGGTCCCTCCATGTGTACTCTTTGTTTGCTGGTCAAGTTCTTTGGAGCTCTGGGGTGTCTGGCCTGTTGACACTGTTGCTCTCCTTACCAGGCTGCAAATCCCCTCAGCTCCTTCAGTCCTTTTCCAACTCCTGTGCTGAGTCCAATGGTTGGCTGCAAGCATCCTCCTGTGTATTTCTCAGGCTCTGGCAGAACCTCTCAGAAGACACCATATCAGGCTCCTGTCAGCAAGCACTTCCAGGCAACCATGATAACATCCAGGTTTGGTGTATGATGGATTCCCAGGTGGGGCAATCTCTGGATGGCCTTTCATTCAGTCTGTGCTCCACACTTTGTCTCCATAGTTCCTCCCGTGAGTATTTTGTTCCCCCTTCTAAGAAGCACTGAAGCATCCAAACATTGGTCTTCCTTCTTGAGCTTCATATGATCTATGAATTATATCTTGGGTATTCTGAGCTTTTCTGCTACTATCCACTTATCAGTGAGTGCATACCATGTGTTAGCATTCTGTCTAAACTCCACCACACAGATACCTAGCAACAGCCAGGCATGTGCCTCCCCACGGTTACCTGGCAACAGTAGGTAGGCCTGACCCACTATAAAAAGGGCTGCTTGCCCCCTCCTCCCTCTCTTGGTCTCTTGATCTATTGTTCCTTTCTTGCCCTCCTGTATTCTGTTGCTCTCCAGGTGCTCATGGTGGACCTCTACTTCTCTATTCTCATTCTCTCTCTCTCTCTCTCTCTCTCTCTCTCTCTCTCTCTCTCTCTCT
>NW_021604567.1:11230274-11234102 GCF_004785775.1 Grammomys surdaster | reverse complement strand
TCTCTCTCTCTCTCTCTCTCTCTCTCTCTCTCTCTCTCTCTCTCTCTGAGTTTCTCTACCTCTTGACTCCCCTGAATAAACTCTATTCTATAGTATACAGTCTTCATGCCCACTGCCACATCCTCTCTCTTTATGCTTCTATAAACACATCACTGTGTGTTCTTTTGTGACTGGGTTACCTCACTAAGGTGATATTTCAAGTTCTATACAGTGAAGTCATTGTTTGTAATAGCTGGCAAATTAGACCTCATAACATTTTAAAGCTTCTTTAAGGCAAAGGACACTGTCAATAGGACAAAATAGCAACCAACAGATTGGAAAAGATCTTCACCAATCCTAAATCTGATAGAGGGCTAATATCCAATATATACAAAGAACTCAACTAGACTCCAGCAACCAAATAACCCTATTTAAAAGTGGGGAACAGAGCTAAACAGAGAATCCTCAACTGAAGAAACTTGGTCAAGAAGCACCTAAAGAAATGTTCAACATACTTAGTCATCAGGGAAATGCAAATCAAAACGACCCCGAGATTCCACCTCACAGCAGTCAGAATGGCTAAGATGAAAAAACTCAGGTGATAGCAGATGCTTGGGAGGATTTGGAGAAAGAGGAACACTCCTTCATTTATGGTGGGATTGCAAGCTAGTACAACCATTCTGGAAATCAATCTGGATGTTCCTCAGAATATTGGACATAGTACTACCTGAGGTCCCAGCTATACCACTGCTGGGCATATACGTTCCAACATGTAATAAGGAGCCATGATCCACTATGTTCATAGAAGCCATATTTATAATAACCAGAAGCTGGAAACAACCTGGATGTCTCTCAACAGGGGAATAGATACAGAAAAAGTGGTACATTTACACAATGGAGTGTTATGTTCTTGATCCCTCTACAGTCCTTGCTCTCTCTTTTCTATGGGGAACCCCTGACTTTGTTTAGAGGCCTGTTTGTCTCTGCACCTGCTTCCTAATAACAGATTTTAAATTTACCAAGTTTGTATTTTAAGACAAATGATGTAAAACATACTATATAAACCAACTAAAAACTTCTGGTATTTTTGTTGCTTTTTATTTGGCAAAAGTACTAAAGGCACATATTATATAGACTGTTCATCCAGGTGTATAATATTTGAGGACTATTTTAGTGTTTGTGTAACACACAAACACACACATACACTATTGTATTAAAACTATTGGATTGTACCAACACAGGGTATTTTTAATGAAGTTCAAATTTTGGATTGAGTAGCTCTTGTAATATATAGAAGACAGTGACAGGGAGATTCAGCTTGTTTCTCTACTTTTAAGAATGAGGATTCCATTGGTGGTAGGAAATCAGGTCTGTATCCTCAAAAAACTGTGTGCATATATAAATAAACAAACACACACACTCGCAAGTATAATATTTTTCTAGACAGAAATAAACATCCTTTTAGGGGATGCACAACAGGCTATTTTAGCATCAGCTCTGTTTCCTCAGCCCTTGCTGGTCAAGTAAGTGGAACATGCTGTTTGCCAAGGTCTATTCACTCACAGGGAGGGGTGGTTTCCAGTTGATGCCTTTGATTGCTTTTCTGTATACAATTTAAACCCTGGAATTGTGTAGCTTTTAGAGGACAGCCTAAGGTAGATTATGTCTTCCTCAGTAAGCCTGCCAATTTCAGTCTTTGTGAGAGGATAAGAGATAAGACCAGGGTGTGAACCAAGGGAAATCATCAAAGCCCTGTGAAGAGAGCCAGGGCACAGGAAGGGGAGTGGCAAAAGGAGACACACAGGAATGGGTACTTGTTATGCATCATCCTTTTCTTGAGTGGGTAAGTGTGATTTCAACCTCAAATTCTGAATCAAATAGTCCCCCCAGCACTGGGTTTCCTGCTGATGACACTCCTGTGCCACAGGTCTGCTCCTGCTGACTGAGTTTTGCATTTTTATAAGGTCTGATTATAAAATGAATGACCCTAAAACCAGCGTAACAGGGGATTACTGGTAATGGCTTTAGTCTGAATTATAGTAGTAGTCAGACAAATAGATCCACCCAACCGTGATGTGACTCTACACCCTGCTCCATTTCATTTTATATCTTATCAACAAAATTGATTTAAATGGTCAGGATTCACTGCCAGTCACCTGGCATGCTGTCCTCATTGTTGTTTGAGGATCTTTTTTTGTTGTTGTTCTTCAATGTTAAAATGCTTAATGTTTCTGAAACATGCCAGTTTTTTTTTTCTAACCAAGTGAAAATATATTCAGCTCTGAAGAGCACTGAAGATATTTTAGAAAATGTCAAATAATTATTTTATTTTATTAAAGTATAATTTTAATTTATTTGTCTTTTTTAAAATAAGGCCCCAATCCTCTGGGAAATGTCATTTTATCAATGTTCTCTTTGCTAAAATAAATAAGTAAATGATGCAAAGTTTGAGGAAAACATTTAATTATACTGCACCCACCAGACAAGGTGGGCTTTAAAATAGGTAGGTAATCACTCTGTAGAGTAATTTTTAAATAGTGAACACATACCTGAATGTATCCAAGGGATGAACACTGGGAATGAGCGTATTCTTGCCCTTGATTTGTAGTGGTAAGTGTGCTCTTGCTTTAGATATGGGTGATTTTTTTCATCGTTATTCTATTTCCCATGGATAGGTAGTTAGCCAGAAATGTGGATAACAATGATACACTTTCTAAATCACAAAACAAACAAACAAACAAACAAATCCGATCATCAGAAGTTTTTTTGTCTCTCTTGTCTTTTAAATTCAGGTAAAAATCTCGTATTGCACCTACAGAATTAAGCCTCTATTTTATCATTTTCAAAATTTGTAATTGTAACTGGAATGTCACTTTCTTATATATGTCAATATAATAGTAACTCACACTCCAGTCACATCGTTATCACTTAACATTTATAGTTTTCTTTCTGTAGTTTATTCCCTGTCGTCGCTGTCTAGAAACTCTATCTGGATCACAGCTGAAAATAGTCCCAGTTCCTCATGGATTTGAAGTTGGTACATTACGTCTTTACTTCTTGGTAAATGACTCTGGCCACTGACCATATCCAAAGTATGATTTCAAATACTTCCTCCCATGAAAATAAAGCCAAAATATTTTTTTTTAAAAAAAAACTATTTCTTGTCATAGTAAGCATGCTAACATTTTTCGAGGGATGCCTTTAGTATATTATGCTCCCACCTATGACATAAACCAACTATTAATAGTGTATATATATACATATACACTATTAGTATATACTATATATAGTATTTATTTTATACAGTGGATTGATGCACTGTTATTGCTCAAGTATACTTACATACATCAGAACACTATCAGATAACTATATTATTATGAAGAGTCTTAGGATCAGCATTCTGATAAGGTTTTATGTCAATATTAAGAAATAATCTGAAGGGGTTTGCAACTCCATAGGAAGAACAACAGTATCAACCAATCAGACACTCCCCGCAAAGCTTCCAAGGAGTAAACCACCAATCAAAGAGAACACATGGGGGTACCTATGGCTACAGCAGAATATTTAGCAGAGGAATGCCTTGTTGGGCATCACTGAGAGAGACCCCTCTTGGTCCTGTGGTGGCTCGATGACCCAGGGTAGGGGAATGCTAGGGTGCTGGGTGGGTAGGTAGGGGAGCACCCTCATAAAGGCAGGGGAGGGGGGAGGAGACAGAGGGTATGTGGAGGGGAAATTGGGAAGGGGGATAACATTTGAAATGTAATTAAATAAAATAACCAACAAGAAAGAAAGAAAGAAAGAGAGAGAGAGAGAGAGAGAGAGAGAGAGAGAGAGAGAGAGAGAGAGAGA
>NW_021604567.1:11194769-11230264 GCF_004785775.1 Grammomys surdaster | reverse complement strand
AGAGAGAGAGAGAGAGAGAGAGAGAGAGAGAGAGAGAGAGAGAGAGAAACTAAGAAAGAGAGGAAGAAAGAAAGAGAGGAAGGGTGGAAGGAAGGGTGGAATGGTGGAAGGAAGGAAGAAATGAAGATAGAAAGAAAGAAAGGAAAGAAAGAAAGAGATAGAAAGAGAAAGAAAGAATGAGAGAAAGAAAGAAAGAGAGGAAGAAAGAAAGAAAGGAAGGGCAGAAGGAAGAAATGAAGAAAAAAAGAAAGAGAGAAAGAGAGAAAGAGAAAGAAAGAAAGAAAGAAAGAAAGAAAGAAAGAAAGAAAGAAAGAAAGGAAGGAAGGAAGAAAGAAAGAGAGAGAGGAAGGGTGGAAGGAAGTGTGGAAGGAAGGGTGGAAGGAAGGAAGAAATGAAGAAAGAAAGAAAGAAAGAAAGAAAGAAAGAAAGAAAGAAAGAAAGAAAGAGGAGGGAGGGAGGGAGGGAGGGAAGGAGGGAGGGAGAAAGAAAGAATCTGGACCACAGTTAGCTGAATTTCAATCAGTAAATGATTGAGCATTTTATGGTCTCTTTATAGTTCATTTCATTATTAGCATATACCCCTTCTAATAAAAAATATGGAATCTAATAAATGCTTCCCTTTTCCAGATATGCTCTAATTTCTGTGTATTATATTATTTTCCATCCCATGAAACTAATGAACTGTAACTTAATTTCTAAAAAGCCAACCTTAAAACAGGATATATTAAGTGGACTAAAATGCAACATCTCCCAGCTTCTTACTGATAATAAAATTTCATTTCTGGGTCTGAGCCCTGCAAATTCCCTCTGCTTTGGTATCCTAATTATATCACTTTAAATACACACACACACACACACACACACATTCATCATACACTGGCGTTTATTTTCTTTTTGATTTATTTTTTTCAGGTTGATGGAGTTTATTATTAAAGATAATTATGGAGTTATTACACTTTTTTGCTGAATTCTATTATTAGTACACAAAGATTTAAATTAATTTGTTTCACTTATTTTATAGGTAGCTGATATTCAGAGACAATCTTTTGAGCAGAGAAAATCAGGAAGGTATCATATATTTCATAATTTTTAAAATGTTGCTTTATTTAGGCACATTTTTAAAATGTATACATTTTTCACCTTAAGTGTATTTTTATGTTTACTTATGACTTATAATTCATACTTCTGGAAATAGTTAAAGTAGTAAAGGTTTATAAAGTTTGTAATTCTGCTTGGTTTTTAGGTAAAGCCTAGAAGCTTCTGAAAAAACTACCCTGGGAAGCTCTCTCTTCTGGTGCAATTATGCCACAAATGTTATCAGAGTAGCCAAACACTCTACAACTGATTTCAAAACCCATTCCACAGGACTCAACCCATGCTAGGCACTGCTACCAAACCAACAAATGGTCTCAGGAGAGGTCATAGGCTCCAGTTGTGAAACCATTACTATTAGTATGCTAAATGGATATCTTATTAAATTTATTCCTAATGAGTTATCGCTCTACTCATAAATTGTTGCATTTGTCAATGTGCATCAGAAAAACTTCCATTTACAGTACAGAGCTGTCAACACAGAGACCACATTCAGTGAACATTCTGAGAATAAAAGATTGTGGAGTGCTTGGCCATAAATCGCACATCAATGCTTTACTGTATCTCCACTCAAAGCTTGGGATTCACTTCAGCAGTGGGGAAGAATGATCCTTAGAGCTGGAGGCAGTGGATGACTACAGCCTAGCAGAGATTTTTGGACACAATCTGGTAGTTGCACATACGATCTCATATCTGTTGTGATAGCACATCTGAGATTTGTAAAAATTCAAGCTAGACAAATTCCTAACATAAAACATTAAAGGGATCATGAAATTTCACCCCTAGCTGAGGAGCTATTAGCTGGTGGTGAATTGTAAGGAAGACAATCTCTTTTCTTCACGAATATGGACTATTAAAGCTACTTGTGTTCTAATGGATGGTCCTACAGTAAAGTACATAGAGAAATTATGATGTGGACTCTGGCTTTTAATCCATGTATCACATGAAGTAGGAGAGAAAAATGGTGGGGCAGGGTGGCAAACAAGATTATTTAGAGGAGGTTTGATCAAAACACACCGTGTGCCTGTATGAAATTCCCAAATCAAAATGAGGAAAACCGCGTATAATCCCAGACCCAGTTTCTTTGCATTTTCGGAGACCATAGAAGAATTTTTGTAATCCTTCAAAGTTAAAGAGCTGCCTGAGTTACCCATCTCTCTCAAGGGCCTACTTTTACAACCCACAGAAATTGTAGAATTTCGTGATAGTGTTGTGATGAGACAAGTTCTAGTAACTTGGCCTTGAGTCAGGCTTCATAGATGTGCCTTTGACAAACCATTCCCTGTTCCATCCCAGTGGTTCAGACTCCATCACCTGTGAAGCTGAAACTTAAATGATAAATAAATGTTTGTAACCAACTCCTATTCTCTTTAACAAATTCTGGTGATATAGCTCACTGACAGCGTGTGCTTAGCATGTACACAACACAGGTTCAGTTCAGATCAAGTGAAGATGAACAGGGAAAAACAGAAAAAGAACTATTTTTCCATGCAGCCTTTTAAGTGGTTCGTTCATGGAGTAATTATTGATACCTTAGAAAGAGGAGGAATTATCTCTGTATAGATTTTCTTTTATTTTGAACACTTGAATGTGACTGTTAATTTTTATGTTTCCTAAATATTTTGAACTTTTCAGTTTCCTCATTTTAAATAGTAAGCATAGTTATTTAGTACTAGTCTATTTAGTGGCTAGTTAATAGTACTCATCAACTTCTTATCTAGGAGACAGAAGGTATCTGCCTTACCTATGTGTAAAAAAATTGTCAAGTTAAGGGGAGACTCGGGACCTGACTACACAGTATTATCTAAATTATCTTGATTGAATTGCAAATATAAGCTAACAGGAGTTAGTGTCATTATTTATACAGGAGATCTTGAACTCTATATGATTAGAAAATGCTGCCTAAGAACACTCACTCACGCTCATTGGTTTCTGCTCCTGATTTTCTATGTGATGAGTCCAGTTCCCTTAAGCATCTGTATCTGTCACTTCCTTACAGTGATATGAAATAATTTGAACTGTGAGTGAAAGTAACCCATTATTCCTTCAAGGAGTAAAACTAAGACTCCTTGTCTTAATCTGTGCTGTATTGCTGTGAAGAGATACCATGATCCTGGCTATTCCTCTAAGGAAAGATAGACATGTAACCGGGGCTTATATATGGTTTCATAAGTTTAGTCCATTATCAGCATGGCAGGAAGAAGGGGGCACACAGATCGACACAGAGAGGGAAAGCTCTACATGGCAGGAGGAGAGGCACCACTGGGTCTGGTCTGGGCTTCTGAAATGTCAAAGTCCACCTGTAATCACATACCTCCTCCAGCAAGGCCACAACTCTTAATAAGTTCAAATAGTGTCACCTCAAAAGAATATAAATATGTGAGCAAATGAAGGACATTCTTATTCAAACAACAATGGTTCTTTTATTATAATATTTTATGATGGCAATAAAAAAACAAAACCACAACAACCGAAAACTTAGAGTCTTTAATGAAAAATTTTAATATTTGACACATTCTTACCTCTGTATCCATCTTTTAAAGATAACAAATTTAATAATATTTCTTTCCTATACCACACATTCTGTCTTTAAAGAACCCCAGATTTTGTTTAAAAAAAAAGCATAGTAATATTTATACTTAAGTATTCCCACACACCTTGTTTTATCTCTACATTATTTCAGCCAAATAGAATCTTGTTTTCATCGTATCAAATGGCTACAACTGAAATTTCATTCTCTCTTTTTTACATCTGTAACTATGACTTTCCTTGGGCTTTTAAATATTACAAATTAACTAAGTATTCTTTTCTGCCAAAAATGTCCCTTCTTCATGTGCAAAAGATGCTTATATCTGAATTCAAATGCTGGTCACTCTGTCCTACATGAGATACAGGATGAAACAGAAGTGTCCTTGGAAAAACAAATCCAATACACTTCACCACTTCAAAGCCATTATTTTTTTTATCTAGTGTAAGACAAGCTTGGTTTTACTCCAAAAATGTTCCCTCAATCCCAATAAAACCAGCTCTAGTCAGTCTATATTGCCCAATAGCCCTATTAATACCTGTACGGTTGCTGGCCTTGAACAAGATCAATTATGGTGTCCTAGAAGATATTGCCTTACAAATTGAGTTTATTTTTTAACTCATTTAAAGCTTGTTTTTATACCAAAACTACAAAATGTGAACATGAGTGACTTCTGGAAAGCATATTTATATCAAAATTGTAAAATTTTAATTAGTTTTGCCAATTAGCAAGACAAGTAAATCAGGAGAATAAAGACAAACAGACAACACTACTGAAGTCTGAATGCAGTCCAGAATAAAAAATACATTTTAAATGTAGACTTCTTAGATTTAGAGTTTTCAGATTTTAAAACTTACATATCTCAAGTTTTAGAAACAATAAACTAATTTTCTATAAATTAGTTTATTTGGTTTGATTGTTGTATAGTTTTGTATTCTTTCAATATAGTAGGTATATAGTTATGCATATTTATTCTCCCTTGTTTGTGTCTTTTCTGTGTGTGTGTGTGTGTGTGTGTGCTTATGTGTGTGTGCTTATGTGTGTGTTCTGTGGAAGTGAGAAGACAATTTAAAGGAGTAGGATCCATCTTTCTACCATGTGTTCTGGGATTGAACTCGGGTGATAATGCTTGGATGGTTCATAGTTCACTTTACCCACTGAGCCATCCTGCAAAATTACTTTATATATGACCACAAAAAAACATGTGATATGTTAAATGAACAGTTACTTGAAACACATTCTACAGAGTTGATTTATAAGAATTTAAATTTTGTAGCTTCTGTAATTTATGTTTTACCTTTCAGTGTATATTGTGACAATAAGAATATGTTGCTTCAAGGAAGGCATCTACTTCCTTGGAGTCTTGGAAACAAGGTTAATAGTAGACTTTTGCTTTGTAAATCAACTTTTCATACTCTGCTGATTTTATGTGCATCTGGAGTGGTTGGTACATGCCATATCTTGTTTCACACACAGGAAGAAAAATTGCTTAGCAGAAATGGGCCTCTACTTGCTGAAAATGCTTGTTTAATTTACACTGTAAAACACGGCCTATTTGGTGGAAGGTGCTTCATTTAATTTTCTTGTAAGGAGAATCTTGTGAGGATCTGAATTTACTGGCACCATATATGCAAATTCTTCCGGTGATATATGGATTGTACTTTGGATAGCAGCCTGGCTGGCTGTCCTGAAATCTACACAGCTATCTTCATACTGCTTTCTCTGCTGGTCTTCAGGCTAGACCACTCAATATTAATAGCCCAACATTTCAACAAATCTGTATTTGATTTCCTGCCTCACAAGCCCAGCTGGTTGTTAAAAGTTGAAATAAATCATTTTGCCTAAATTAACAGTGTTCTTGACAATCTGTTTTATTATATTTACCCTTGAATCCCACTATGCCTTATAAATTGGAGATGGCTGATTTACTCTGACAGGAGGAGGGAGGAAGGGAGGTGGGAAGGAGACAGTTCACTTGCTCCCAGTAAAGTAGAGTTTCTAATCTAAGACATAAGCTGCTACTGGTGGTTAGATTTTCAGAATGGTTAAGTAGTTATTTTTCTCAATATTTCTCACATTATATGTTCTTCAATATGTATTGAAGATGACACCTATGGATGTTGCATAAAGAAGTATTGGTGAGAGGGGCAATGAAATGAATGAATGGCATAAAGAAGCAAAGAGTTTCTAGTCTTGATAGTTTGATCCTTATTAAATAGCAACTGGTGCTGAAAATTAATTAATGACATTAGACTAAATTTCAAATGCACAATTACCATAAAATTATGAGTCCAAGAGGAATTTGAGAGTTTCAAAATATATTTTCAACACCCAGGATTAGTCAAAAGTGGGGTATTGTACCTGAGGATACCTTCAAAATATTCAGTTTGATAAAGATTTTTCTTAAGAGGATTGATGGGTGTTTTCTTTGGAGGCAACGCCAGCATAGAACATAAGAAATATAGACAAAAGGGTGAGATGGGTACAGAAATAATTTTTACTTGAGATAGACTCTAACAATATGAAATAGAGAGAACATTTGAAAACCGATCCATTTGTATTCAGGAAACATATCCATTCTGTCATTGGTATAACAGGTATGTGTAGGGAGCAAGCATTTACCTTTATTAATTTTTGGCCAAAGATCAGCAGGTTGTGTACTCAATTTGTTGGAATTGAAGGCACAGCAGAGGCAGCTTTCACCATTGTCTTTGGTCCAGATAAGAGATCCCGAAATTTGAAGTCATGGTATGTGACAAGACTTCAGTAGAAATTAAGCAGGAGAACCTGTAGCTTTAAAGCATCACTTTAACTGTGGAACTAAAGTGAATCACAGGGGCTACACAGAGGACAATGACATCACCATCCTTGCTTCCTGGCATTCACCAGCTTTTGCAACTTTGCTTACTTGAAAGTTGCCTGGAGATAATTCTTATTTCTAACAAATGAAATAATGGAGAAGTGATATTACCATAAAGATCTGAGTTTCAAGTGATGTTTTCTGTGTTCTTTACTGTTAGCATGACCATCTTGGGAAAGCATGCAAAGCCAATTTCCATTCCACCTGCATCCCTGTGCAGACGATAATGGGGAGGACAGAGAATCATCTCCCATGGGTAATCATGAAGGCAGATACCCTTCATTAGTTTCTTGAGAACTTAGGCAATTTTAGAAAACAATGAAATAACATTTTTTATGAGTTGTTTTGTGTTCGAGAGAAAAACTATAATTGTAGGCATAAAAATACCCAAAGATTAAAATGTCCGAGTTACATTTACAGCTCTTTCCTCACACGTGCATAAATTTAGCATGCATACTTGTGTGATAATTACTCAGATTATGATGTATATAAGCTACCTGTCTCTACTATCACTTGGTATATTTCAATTATACAATACTTACCCATTGAATAGATTTGATTCCTTTATGCTGTTATTTTTGTTTTTTCTTCTCTATTTTTGTCTAATATATATTGTCATACAGGAACAAAATAACATATGACTGCACTCAAAATAACAGAGTCTCTATGGTTTCATCTATGATAATTGGTAGCAGAAAAAATAATACATATTAGTAACTAACACTCCAAAACTACTATTACTCTAATGCTATTGTCTCTGGGTATTTGTATACCTATATCTGCATATGAATGTTACATAGTTAAAATTTAAAGGATGACCAAATAAATTCATGTAATATGTTGATAATAACTTTTCCTAAAAGTAATGGAGGAGGATGAGTATATTTAATTTTCAGTTTCTGGGCCAGGGATTGGGACTGGCTTAGCTGGGTTTTAATGAATCAAAATTTCTCAGGAGGCTTTTGTAAACCTGATAATAAGGATGTACTTACATGTTCCATTTAAGAAGCTAACCACATTGTGCGTTTGGAGGGTATCTGCCTTCATGATTACCCATGGGAGATGATTCTCTGTCCTCCCCATTATCATCTGCATAGGAATGCAGGTGGAATGGAAATTGGTTTTGCATGCTTTCCCAAGTTAGTCATGCTAATATGTACCAACTTAGAATTGTATTGTTGTTATCCAAATTTCTGATTGTCTATCCATGTGAAATAAAATAATATTTAAAAAGATTATCTACATCTATAGCAAGAGCATACTTACCACTACAAATCAAATGCAATTAGACTCTCATTACCAGTATTCATCCCTTGAATACATTCAGATATGTGATCACTACTTAAAAATTACTCTACAGAGTCATCATTACCTATCTTTAAACCCACCTAGTCCATGGGGTACCATGTAATTAAATGTTTTCTTCAAATTGATTTATTTTCATGTATATTTTAGCAAAGGTACAACATTGATAAAATGTCATTTCCTAAAGGATTGGGGCCATTTAATTTCCAAAGTAAAATATTGTTTTTTTTTTTTTTTTTTTTTTTTACTGTTGTTCTCCTAGAATATATTGATCATATTTTTTTCCTTCTCACAGTGCCTGTACCTTTCCTATCCTCTTAACTTTACTCTCTTTCTCTTTAAAAACAAAAGCACACACAAAAATCACGGAGTCCATTTTCTGTTTGTCAATTACTTCAGATCATGAGAACTTCTTGGAATCTGTTTGGTAATTGCAGTGTCACTCCATTGGAGAAAACCGACTTTTCCTCTCCCAAAAGGTATCAATTGCAGATAGTTTCTGGATTAGGGATATGATTTATGTCCATGGGATTTTGTCTGTTTTGAATTTGTGCAGCTATTCTACATGCTATCACATGCTCTATGAATTCATATATGCAGCAGTCTTGCTGTGGTTGGGTTTCTATAACTCTTAACATCTCCCTGCTTCCTTTACAGAAGAGATAATTGAGCCTTGAAGGAAGGGGTGTGATAAAGACTGTCCAGTTATTGTTGAATGTTCTCCAAGCTCTCTCACTGTCTGTCCATTTCCTAGTAGTGAATCTCTGTATTAGTTACCCTTCACTGAAAGACAAAGCTTTTCTTATGAAGTATGAGTGATGGACTGATCTACGGATATACCAATATACCATTATGAATGGTTTTACTGCTAAGTTCGCTAGTAGAATAATAGTATTTTTCCCTGGGTTCCATGACCTATCGAGTCATAGGTTCTTGGTCTCAATAACACTAACAGGGTATGAGTTGCAACTCGTGGAGTAGATCAACTCTAAAATCTGGTTGATTGCTCACATAATAATTGGATCACTATTACACAAGTACATCTTGTAGGAGCTTGATAGTGTAGCTCATAGGGCCCCTAGCTAAGTGAGATTTATGGTTATAGTTTTCTTCTGATAATGTGACTAATACCTTCCATAATTATGAACGGTATGATGAACAGGTGAAGCTTCTAGCTGGACCCTAGCTATATTTCTCCATATTCCATGACATAAGAATGTGATAAAGTAAAAAAAAAATTATCAATTTCATTTATCAGTTAAGAGATTAGCGAGTATACACTGAAGGTCCACAGCAAAAATTCTTTTCAATGTAACCTTATTAGGGTCTTCTTTATCATATAATTATGGCAGAAATTAATTTTACCCATGAAAAGAGCAGATACCTTTGTTTGTCAATATAAGTTCATATAGTGCAGTTTGTTTAGCTTGTTTTTAGTTTCAAATATGATTTAAATATACGGCACGGAATTTTGTTAAATTTCATGTTTCATCACCATTGAGAATCAGAGAAGTTATACATACCATAGCTTTCCTTGTATTCGGCTCATGTTGAATTGAGAGAGTATTAGGGGAAATATGGAAAATGACATTAGGATAAGTTATAATAGATTAAATGCAGCAATAAACATGATTTAAATTCTAGTAAAATTTTTTTATATACCCCCTTTATTAGTTAAAAGACTCATGAGTTTATGTCTTTTAACATCAAAGTGATTTTGTGATATTATCTCTCAGAAACATGGTAAAACCAGTCCCCGATGATGAGGTTTCTTTGTGGTATACATAAGATAACTAATTAAGGGGAGATTTTTCTCACTTTATTTCAATATTTAAATTATTCCAAGTTAGCAGGAAAAGTTATTTTTAGGAGGAACATGGGATTGCCCTATATTTTTTCGACACTAATAGTTATTAAGCAGGAGGCTTTGTCTTCTTTCCTGTGTAAAACTCTCCCAGCTGCTCTGATTATATTGACTAGAACCAAATATCTGAGAAGAATGACTGAAAAGTATACTTCCTGTCTAAGGAATTGGACGTCCTATGCTTTGTGTGTATCTTCTCTGATTTTACACTGTTCACTTTGAATAAGTTTCTAAAGTCAAGGTGGAAGATAACTAAGCAGCCCAGAAAACACTTTAATTCATAATGATAAATGACCCCACAGTCTCTGGGAATCTTAACAGAATCAGTCTCATTCCTTTGAGCTTGGATAATATTGGAAGAATATTAAGTGACTGAATATTATGTCTGGATATCTGGATCCTTGTAAGCCAGTCACTATCTTGAATTTGAAATGATATATGGTTTCCATAACCTATGGCTGTTTTCTTTCTGGTAAATTTATACCAAGATAAATGTTTATGACCTTACTGATGCACTTAGAGATACCTTAAACATATACCCTTCACACACACACACACACACACACACACACACACACACACACACACACTCATATATAATTTATGGAAATTGGAATACTCTTTTATCTGTTTTTATTACTAAGAAATCCACACAAAGAAAATATGTGACTATTTACTATGCTTTTGGAAACAAACAAAAGGACTGCTTAAAAAACTGAAAATCTTTACTTCTTATGCCAAAGGAAGCCGTTTTCTTTTACATTTTAATATTTACAGGTAAGGCAGGTTTATAAGTTTGTGAAGTTTTATGAGGCATTTTGGATTTCTCAGATTACATTTCTACCAGGAAATAAGCACACACTATATTGGATTCTCTGAAAGTCATGATGCAGCTCAGATGAACATTGCAAGGCATTACTGTTTTTTCCCTGAGTCAGCCTCTATTGAAATCTCATGGAGCTCTTCTATTGGTGTCTCTATAGAACTTGGCAGGGGTTACAGCTAGTAGTCTGTGATAGCAGAAGTCATTTCTTTGACAGGATCCATAAAGCCAAAGGCTGTAATAACTCCTCTGATGGGGATACTTTTTGTCTTGTTACCATTGCCTTTTGCACTCGATGGGTCCTTCACCTATGGGGAACGATTGTGACTCTCTGAGGTCCTGTTCTACCTGTGACCTCTGATCAGCCAAAGTGGCAATTTTTCCTCAAAATGAATTTGCTACTGGGCAGTACATACTATTTTAGTGAATTCTCATTCTCTAAGGGCCTCTAGTAGCTGCTTCAGTGACCTCCCAAGGTAACAAGAGGCAAGCTTATAGCTTACTAGAGGCTCATTCTCTCTGTTCACTTTTCACATGGTCAGACAGAAGGTATTAACTATGATGAAGATGTAGAACTGCAGACAGACAGTTGGAGGGGAAAACATACAATGTATTAATAATGAGTATTCTCCCTCATCCACAGGCTTAATTACTTTTATATTCAGGCTTCTGAATAAAGCCCAGTAGTGAATGAGCTATTTAATTATAAAACTCTCAAATCATTCTCGAAGAACCCATGTAAGTTTTTTGAACTTACTAGCAAAGTTTCTTAAAGTATAAGATTGAACTACTCTCGTTTAAATAAATGATAGTTCCAAGTGTGTGGGCATATTATTTTGAAACTTCAGAGAAAATACTCCTGAGTTTTGAAGGTTGTCCTGCATCTTAGCATCACATCTAACACAGCAGCAAAGAAAACATCTGACCTTTATGATCTTACTCAAGGGGTTTGAAAAAAGAGGAAGGATTTTTGAAAGGATTATAGTGAAAATTTTTGCATGATTTGAATATATATTCAATATATATATGAATATGAATATATATCAATATATACAAATATAAGTATTTCTTATACAGTGAGATACTGAGATAAAATCCTAACATCAATTCTTCTGTTTCCTATAACGTGGATACTTCTACTTGAATCAATTTTACATAGTTATAAATATGGATCATATATATATATATATATATATACATATAATGATTTATGTATACTCATGTATATTGAAAATATTTAAAAAATTAAAATATGAATAAATATACTTAATATTTGTTCCTAGTGACCACAAAAGCAATTTAAATTTGGAGCTGTTTAAGAAAGGAATATATAATGAAAAAAATTGTAAACCTGAAAATATTCTGCCTTGCCAAACCATGAATATTATTTTAATTTACTTTGTATGACATGTACATAAAAGGGACTTCAACTCTACAATTTGACGTTTGTAAAACAACCACAGATAACAATATAAGTATATAAAATTGAGGAATTTTGATGGTGATTGGTAGACTATACAAGGAGTAGATAAAGCTTCCGAATCTCAGTGACGTTGATGAATATAACGCTCCATCTGGTCAGTATTCTGTTTATTAAGATAAATGAAACAGAAATTGTACTGATCCAGGCAGTGTAAGGTTGAACAATCCTTTGAGCGGGTAGTGAGGACTATTATAGGAAAGACTGAAAGGAAGACTCAGAGATAAAAAACAAGAGACTAAGGTTAGAAATTGGGAGGGCTGTCGAGTCAATATTGTGGCAGCCTGGAGTATAATTCTAGTAGGCTTTATATACTTTCCAGCATCATGGGAAACAAAGTCACAAGCTAGCAAAACACAATGACTAACATGCATTCAATATCTGTACCATCCAGAGGTTTCCTTATTCCTCCCTGTTCCTTCCTCCAAGATTAACAGAACATTTAGCTCCTTGCCTTAAGTTTCAAATACATCCCCTCTTATCGTCTCTATGTGTCAACAGGCTCAAAAAATCTGCCAACAGATCTTGGCCTTGCTTGACTCTGCCTGACAGCAGGCTTTCACAGAAACAGACAAAATGGCTCCCAACAAGAATCATTGATGACATTATGAACCTGCAGGGGAATTTATAATAAATAACACAATTACAGAGAGCAAACAAAGCTGAACCGTCATGTTGTGTCACAGGCATTGGGGATGTGTTAAGTGATCCAGTGGAAATATCGTTGATAACAGGAGTACAGCAGTATCCTGGTTTTCAGGTTTGATAGATAGTTAATTTTGAACGCTGAATGATAGATAGGTTTTATACATTGCACTAAATCAAAAACAATTTGTTTCCAGTTTAGATCTGATATTCTTCAAATACTGACAAATTTTAGGTAGTAAATTTAGAATGTATATAGTGATACTATAAGAATCAAATCTGCTCTGAGCTAAAAATTATGTCTGACCATAATATAATAGACTTCAAATGATTCTTGGTCTACAAAATGAAAACAAATTCAGAATTAAGTGTGCTTTATTGTGAAATAATTAATACTAGATAAACATTAGGTAAAAAGATAAGGAAAGGCCTCCTGTTTTGAATATTGCTTTCCATGTTTTTAGCACGCTGTTGCGGGAGATATTTAAATCGTCATCGGAATTCAGTATTGGCTTTTTGTAATCAGCTGGCATGTTCCTGACTAGCTTAGTCCTGCACCCAGGAGCAGCGGATCACCGCTGCTCAGTTTATGCCTTCTGCTCAGGAGGTCAGAGACACCAGCCCTGCCATCCACGATATGCCAACATGAGAGATTCATCTGTCAATCTTCCATGCTCTCTCCACAAGGTTGGGCTCAGCCCAGACCATCCAGCCATCCACACCAGCCGGGTAGGAATGAGACTCTAATGTTTAGATTACCCAAAGGCTTTATATATTTGGTAATGCTCAATAGCAAGATGCCCACACAATCAGAGGTGTAACGTAACGCCCAACCTAGCTATATCAACTACCTTTGACTGTTAGAGTCAGGCGCACTTCCTCTTCCGTGTTCCCCTCTCTCTGGTGCTCTCTCCCCTAGATCCTCCTCTTCCTTCTCTTCTTCCTCTCCTTATTCCTCATCTTCCTCTCTTTATTCCTCCCACCTCAGCTCCTCCCAACTTGCAGGAAAAATATCCTGCTGCAAGCACACTTTATGTAGAGCCAGTGTGGAAGAAAGACAGTCAAAGTAATCTCATTGGCTTAATTATAACATTAGCAAATAGAATGATCATGACTTCATGTTTATATTCTTATGAGCTCTAGCCACTCTCTCAAAATTTACAGAAGGTTATATTTTTACAAAATAGAACTTCTCTTCTTTAGAATGCTAAAAGATTTAATCCTATACTCTCCCCTATAATATCAAAGTCATACTATACTTTCACATTATTTTTTATTTTTATTTTTTTATTTATTATTATTTTTTATTGGATGTTTTATTTACATTTCATATGTTGTCCCCTTACCCCATCCCCTACGCACCCAGGAACCCCCTATACCCTCACCCCTCCTCCTTCTTCTCTGTGGATGAAACCTCTATCTACCCCCCTCCCACCTACCCACCCTCAAAATTCCCACCCCCTGGGGTGTCCAGCCTTCATGAGGTCAAGGTTCTCTTCTTCCACCTATGCCCAGCAGGGCCCTCCACTCTTACTTATTCAGCTGAAGCCCTGGATCCCACCCAAAGTGCTCCCAGGCTGGTAGTTTAGACCCTGGGAGCTGTGGTTGGTTGGTATTGTTGCTCTCCTCATGGTGCCTCAAATCCTTTCAGCTCCTTCAGTCTTCACTCTAACTCCTCCATTGAGAATCCGATTATCAGTTCAATGGCTATTATTTTAACAACTACATACTAAAGTGCTACGTTGTGCTGTTATGGTGTATAGACTCTGAAATTCATTGAAGTTGGCTTTTTATTTTGAAATTTTAGACTTAGGAAACTTGCTGATATGGGAGAAAAATGTTGAACTACTGGTTTGAAAAAGATGTTAAAAGATACAAACAAACAAACAAACAAAACAAAACAAAACAAAACAAAATCAAGTACAAGACTATATTTTTCTCTTGCTATGTTCATGATTATGTCTAAACATATTTAACTTTTAATTTAGCATTCTGAAGGTTTCCCAGCTTCTTAAATCTATGGATTTGAGTTGCTGAGCTCATTTTGTAAAAAAAAAAAAAAAAAAAAAAAAATCAATTATTTTTATTGAAAAATTTCTCTTCCTGCTCCTTCCAATTACCCCATGTACATATTCTATATTTAGATGTTTTCTCAATCTTTCTAAAACGTCAGAGAACTATGTCTCCTTCAGGCATTTCTCCTGTACTTTCATGGCTGCTATCATCAGCCCATTCTTCAGAGAATGTGCTTTCTTTCATCATAAGCTTATTTCCATCTTGAAATATCAGGTGATAAACTTTCAAGGATATAAAATACTTTATTTAATTTCTGTCACTGTGTGAGCATATTCATTCTGCCTTTTCTCCTTTAATATGAAAGTTTATTCCTGTACCTCATGGGACATAACTGCTTTACTATCATTCCATTTCTCCAGAAGAGTTGGTCACATTTTTGTGGTTCTTTGCATTCTGTTTAACTTCAGCTTTGAACCTAAACCCTTGACTTGTAGACACTGTATTATCAATTTAGGTAAAGCTGCACATTTTATCTGTGCATAGCTCCTGATGCCTGTTCTTCAAATCCATACTGATTGGAAACAAATGAGATGAGATGCATTGCTATCCCATCTGTAAATATGTTGGTGACATTCTTTTAACTTGTGTTCACTTATTTCATATACTTATTCTTTTTTCCTTGCACTATGCCTTTGCTCACCATAGAGGGAAAACAAAGAAGTAGATACTGCAAAGAGAACACATATCAGCCTGAAATCTTAAGGAAAAAATAATCTATTCATTTCATCTCTCAAGTTCAGACCATAAATTTATAAGGCATTAGATAGGTTCAGAACACTGAAAAGATAATATATGACACAATATGATATATAATATGATATGACTTGATTAAGAAATGATATGGTATGATAGTCAAATATCTTAATACTTTTTTGCGTGTATTTCTTTCAGAGAAAAATCAACTCAGAAGTGGGCCCCTTAGTGGATCCCAGAGCTAGTGAAGGTAACAGCTGGTGTTTACCATTACTGTTCCTACTGTGCTAAATCAATTATTGATTCTTTTCCTCCTCCAATTTCTTATATTTACTCTTGCCTTCTTTATTTCATAGCAAGTGGGGCATATACTTCGGTCATGGTTATGATATGTGTCTGTCATCTTTTAAAGAGTTCTCAGTAAGTCTAGCTGAGCAAGTAATGTCTCTTCAACTCTCTTCCACTTTTTTTTTAATTTCTAAATAGAACTCCTATAATCTATTTTGTGTAATCTAAATTGCTTTCCTGCTTTTTCCAGTGTCCTTCAGTTATTCACATAATATTCTCTTGATCTCACTCTCTACAAGGTTGTGGTCTGAATTCAAGAGATGAAATGGATAATATTTTTTTTAGGTAAGATTTCAAGTTAATATATGTTCTGTTTGCAGTGACTCTTGTGTTGCTGCAGAATAATTTGTTCTCCTAGTTGTTTGTTTACATGGCTTTTAGGTAAAGTGTAGGGAGATTTACACAACTATTTACATATCTGACATTTTCTTAGTTATTGTCATGGATTTATCTTATTACAATTACATATACACACACACAAACACACACACACACATACATATATATATATATATATATATATATATATTGACACACATGTGCACACACACACATACACACACATACAGAGTATTATTTCTTTCATTTACATACATTTTACTTGGCAGAAAGTCAATTGAAAAAATTAATGACATTTTCCAGTAAAGTGAATAACCTATCGTCACAAAGTCTATTGGTGTAACTACAACCTGTTATAACATATTGCATGGCATGCATGAGTCTTTGTAATGATGCTAATTTTAGCTTTGTGCCTGCATTCAATGCTGATACTCATTGTTGACAAACTGCCTCTCTATAAGCTTCAAAGCATAAGTGATATATTCGTGTGTCAGAGCTCCTCCATGGTTCACAACTGCTTTGGAGAAACATGATTAGGATGTAATCACGTCTTTCTGAAGGGAGGGACTGGAAGCTCTGTAAGTTCTGAAACACTTAAAACCAAGATTATGCTGGCTGTCTGTGAGAATATTTTAACTTTTGTATTTTATGTGAAAACATTTTTTCCAACCTCCCAGAGAATACAATTGAATAGCCTGATTTTTCAAAACTCTGTTGCTTGATTTCACACTTTGTTCTTGGTACTTGTCTTAACAGCATATACAGCACAGTTCATGAATGTTAAACAAGTGCTTGTTTGCTTTTTGGTTTATGATAGACTACAATGCCACAGAAAATAACTTTCTTTACATAGAGTGTGAGCTGAATATTTTCTTGCCTCCAGAAGGTGTTCACGTCAATAGTTGTGCAGGATAATGAAATCAAAGTGCATTGCCATGGTCATCGAATACTAAATAATCACAGTTACAGTATGTGATGTATCATGCAAGGTATTCAACATATGTGTTTAATTATGCACTGACATTTATTCTATAAAGATGTTCTAACATATTTAAATACGTTTTCTTTTAAACATTAAAGTGTACTTAATAAAAATAATAATGAAATTTGGTAATATATACAGTGAAGCATATTCATAAATGCTAAACAAATACTCGGTGAAGCCGAGTAGTACAGTCCTTATCCCGCAAGGTCTAGATTCTTGGAATCTGCTGTTCTGAGGAATATGCCTTTTATGTCTTTTGATCTTCTTTGAAGACTTGTAAGTTGCTTTTGTTCTTTCTTTTGTAGAATTTCTGCATATGTTAGAATAAGATATTAAGAAGTACTTTTCTGTTCATGTTCTCTTAGAGTCTTGAAATCCTTCTGCATCTACATGTCTATAGAATTTCCAATATTAAGTCAGTATTCTGGTGTTATATATGGAGTGTTTTTTCTTCATCTTCTTGTACCTTTCCTCTTTCTTTTATACCCATCCATCATAAGATTGGCATTATAGTTTACTTTATAAAAAAAATTCATGTTTATAATGTAGATACAGAATCTATATGTAATATAAAGCTGTACATAATAATCAATCTGGAAACTGACAAAGCACAGTGATTTCTAATCAAAGGCTGATACTTACTCATCAGAAATTCTCTTTGAGTTAAAATTATATTTGTTTCTCCAGTACCTAAGATAATTTTGTCCTTCCTTAAATTACATTGATAGGTGGTAAATAAGTATTACTATTGTGAATAGCCTTCATTTTCTACATCACATACTAATGTAACTAAACTGTTCTTTGTAATCAATGACAAAATTTTACAACTGAAACCGAGTCACTAAATAAGTGTTATTTACCAATAACTAAATTTCTGTAAAAGTGCCATTTTTGCTATGTTTATGATTAGTACATTTATTTAAAATGGGAAAAATTATGCAACACCAACAGCTGACACTTGATGCCTGGATTCTACATTCAAGGTCCTAATAAGTATTTGTGATTCAAATGTATGAAATTTATTTTCAGTCCTTGATTATAACTACCTCTTCCCCTAAACTGATGCCTCTATATTTAATAGAAGTAAGAAGGTAAAAATCAATGGAAATCACCTGAGTGACATTAAGCATATATTTGAAGAAAAAATCATAGTTAAAAAACATGTTCAATCAATTGAAAATTTTATCCATTTAAGACTGTTTATCCATATAAGACTGGGAAATCTAATGGGGAAAAATGTTAACATCTTCCTTCCTAAAATGAAAATGACTTAACTCAAACATTTCTCCAAATTTTCTGCATATATATTTTTGGATTTAGTTTTATTTTTAATTATGTGTGTGTGTATGTGTTGTACACTTAGGTGTACATAAGTGAAGGTCTCCCCAGAGGCTATAGGCATGGGATTCCCAAAAGTGAGACTTATAGGTATTTTTAAGTTTCCTAATGTGGGTGCTGTGAATTAAACTCAGGTCCTCTACAAGGACTATATGCACTTTAACTACCAAGCTATTGCAAGGTATCTCTTGCATACCACACATATATTCCTTAAGCATGTATTACAAACAAAAGCAGTAAGCTAATTGCTTTATGCCTTGATTTAATGAGCTTTTATTAGTAACCTGGAGAGGATAAAGAAAAGTGAAGCTTCCAGAGGAAGTAGCATGTTTAGTAACATATAAATAACCAGGTAAATTGATGATGATGATCATATTCGACAAAAATCTTGGACTGAAACAATTACATAAAATATAAAAATGTTATCAACATACTCCAATTGGAGCATGGCTTTAGTATGAAGTTAAAGACAGGAGGTGGGAAGCAGGATATCTATTAGACATCTACAGATTCATGATGAGGGCGTGTTATGCCATAGATACTAAGTAGTAAGCTAAATGGCCTGCCTGCCCAACACATCCTTAAAAATGATTACACAATGACAGTAGTTCCCTCACTTCCTAAGTTAACTGTCTTCATTCTCCATCTAAAAAGAAAAGTTACATCAAACAACAAAACACCCTAGCTTCTTTTTACTGAAGACTGTATTAAGTCAGAAATTACAGTTATAAATTAATAACCTTAAAGAATATAAAAAAATATGTTTATAATTATGTTTATGTATCATGATCATATCCATCTGGTACTGCCTCCCTCAAGTTGTACCCAGGTTCCTAAACATATCTCCCAGCTTCCTCTGAACTTTATGACATTTTAATAACACAACAATCCAATTTGTGCCTCCCCCAGGCACATGAGTGTGGTGTCCACTGGGGTATGAGCAACCTTCCAATTGCCACCCCTCCACCAAAGAGAAGTGACTCACCCTACCTCAGCAGACATTAGATGCTAAGGTATGAGTAGGTTATAGTGAATCCCTCTTCAGTTCATGTAGCATATATTACTGTCTTGGTTTTGTGAACTTCCTGTATGGCTAACCACTGCTATTATAAGCCATTGTGTACAATAACTATACCATATCAGGAGATCAGCCTTTCAAAGCACTAAATAGGACATCATATAGGCATGCTATGGTTATCCTTTTGAAATTATCCTGTAAAGGACATTTTCTTATATACACTATTATATAATAAAATGTAGCCACAGTTGCTGGTATCCTAGGCCACATTTCTTTTCTTTTTTTTTTTTTTTTTTCCGAGACAGGGTTTCTCTGTGTAGTCCTGGCTGTCCTGGAACTCACTCTGTAGACCAGGCTGGCCTCAAACTCAGAAATCCACCTGCCTCTGCCTCCCAAGTGCGGGGATTAAAGGCGTGCGCCACCACCGCCCGGCTGGCCACATTTCTAATATAAATTCAAGTCTTTAGTTCAACAAAATTGTCTTAGACCACATAATTTTTTCCATATTCTTTGCATGCTGCAAAAAAAATATCAAACTCTAATAAAGAATTAGCCTGGCTCTATGGTTTCCTAAGTGATAGGAGTAATAGTCTTTTAGAATAAAAGAAATTTTGAGGTAGTGTTCTTATAAAAGAATACGTAGATTAGAATGAAGAAACAGGTAACTTTGTATTATGTTTAAACCATGTGTGAGGACTTATGAATAATTGAATAAATTATATATTCAAGTGATAATATCATGGCCAACAATGATGAACTCTCAACAGATGGAGACAGTCTCCGAAACAACTTCTCATATTAACATGAATATTTAATGAAATCCTAGAAATCAACAGGTTCCTTATTTACTTAACATATTATGTTTAGGATTGTTTTAAATAACTGTATGAGATATTTCCTGTTGTAAACATTGTGGATAAGACAGAAAAAATATCTTCTTAATACATTGAGATAAAATAAAGCATAATTTTACATCTATGTTATTTTTAAAAGTACTTTTGATTTGATTTATTTGAAAATAGTTTGGCATGTGACTAAATTAGGCTTCATTAGCATAGCATTAATATTTACCAACACACAGAAAAGTTTTTCCTCAGAGATTATTCTTTCTCATGCTGAGATATGAGCTATGATGTAGTTCAGTGTTTGTGATTGCAAATTGCTTTTGCCTTAATGGCACTCACCGCTTTGCTTTGTACGTTAGGCCACCGACACCAAGCACTCTTATGCACTTAAATAGTAAGCTGCTTTAAAATACAATAAAATACATTATAGTTTCAAATTTCAAACCAGATTGTAAAGTAACTTTATCAAATGTATATGTTTTTTGACTCCCTGTTTCCTAGACATAATATGTTTGAGACTTTGCTTTCAGAAGGAAGACTGTATGTGTGATAACAGAATAGCTTTCTTGTAGACTTTATACCACTTCTTAAGTTATTTATTCTTAGATACAAACCGAACATATATGACTTATGGGTTACTCTACATAAGTATAGTTTTACTTCTGAGCATTTTTTTCTTACAGCATTTTTTCTGAATAAATGTCTCTGTGTAATTGAGAATGCTATATAATTTCATTTAGTAAAATCAAATCCATTTGTTATGTGGGACTACTTTTGTATTACACAATGTCATCTGACAGCACAGGTAGAGGATTCACTAGAGGGATCTCAAATTTTAATTGTGGTTATATATTTGCTATTAATTACTTTATATTAAATGGGTTAGTAAGCATTCTGGTATAATAACAGTTACTCGAGGAAAGCAGAAAAAGATAAAAGATTTACTTATAAAGAGAAAAGATTTACTTATCTCAGAGTTTCAAGCACTCATATTAATGAGAGTGCTTGTTGCTTGGAGCTTGTGGTGGAAGAGTGCAGAATGTTGAGAACATGAGGTCCATGTTCTCATGAGGCCTGCTCTTCTTGCACCAGAAATGAAAAGATACATAAAGGTGTTATTCTTCAATGTGTCCTTCATTTAAGGACACATTTCCAGTAATTTAAAAACACATCCTAGGCCCTTCCTCAGTAAGGTTCTCTGCCTTCTAAAGATCAGAGGCTGGGAATGAGCTGACCAGATGAATTGTCATAGTAAACAGTGCTTCTAAACCTGGGCATAGACTGCAGATGCTTCTGACATCATTGTTCTTTCACTACATACATTGTTTTAACATCTTGAAATGCATATTTCTGGCAAGAAATGCTGTCATTTTTAAATAATGGAAATTTTATTACTCATGAGCCTCTGTTTTTCTCCTAGTAAAGAGTGTTTTTGTTTGGAAGAAGCATAATAGGTTCTTCATTTTTAAAATGTTTTCAGATTATTAAATATAAACTACAGATGTAAACCTCCTTTAGTAAGAAGACATGCATATCCAGTTATCAACTTTTCCTTGAAAATTGTCACTGATTTTGATTAACAAATGATTTGCTCTATTTTAAACGGTGGGTCTGTGAATGTTGCTTAAAGAAAAACGAGTGTAGTTATTTTCTTGAATAAATATTAATGAAACACCAACCTTCACATTTCTTCTTTTCAGTTATTATCCAGCACATATTTAGACATTTCAGATAAAGGTAGACAGCATGTAGATATTGCCCATAGGTAGTAATGTTAGGATGAGCTGTAAAATGTTACATTCTGTTTCCCAAAAGAGGACCAAAATTTGGGGTCTTTGTGTAGCATCTCATAAGGTGGTAAACATCTTTGAATGGTGGCATCAGTCTGAAAATAAAAGGGAAAAATACTTAAAAATAAAATAAAAGGTAAATAATACTTATTTTTAGTGTTTCAGATAAAATGATGTATTTATACCACCAGTAGGTTTTTTTTTGTTTTGTTTTTTGTTTTTTGTTTTTGTTTTTGTTTTTGTTTTTTTATTTTTCATGTATGGTGTTCTTGTTCAAAGGAGATTGGCAAGTAGATATGTAGATGCACAATGGATATGGTCATTTATTCACAGATAGAAATAGTCACCAGTTATTGTTAACTTAATCTGATGTTAATCAATCATTTATAATTTAACTATCTTCATATGAAAAATGTCCTATTTTGTACAATACTTAAATCTACCTTAGCCTTTAATAGAAATGCAATAAAATGGATTATATTTTCATATAATATTACACATTTTAAATATAACCTTTTATGTTCATGGTTTTTTGCTTAGTCTCTTATGTTTATACTAGTAGCTTTTAAATTTTCTAGTTAAGTCTTGCACTTTCTAATACGTATAGATCTGATGTTTAAGAGTAATTGACTTCTGTTCTTTACTATACTGAAGACACTGTCTTGTACTACACATATCTAATGAACATATTTGTAAGAATATAGGTTTCAAATTCTATCTTATGTTAAATTTTAAGTTTTTGGAACATTTCTCAGGAATGTGGATTTATGAAATAAAAGGAAGCTAGCTATTGAAAATTTATATTTTCACTGAGCACCACACAAACACTCCCCTGAATAAATTTTATTTCACCTATTTTCCAAAGCAAGGTGTGGAGTACAGTCTATGGTTCAATATGTCCAATTTTGTTTCTATTTCAGCTACAGTTGTATGTTGCTTCTACTTAGATTTAGATAGAGATGATGTTATTGAAAAATATCTATGGGTTGGGTTGTTGTTTTGCTTTGTTTTCCAAGAATTCCAGATCATAGGGTTATTCTTTGATATTCTATTGAAATCTTTCTGTTTGAGATTTATAAACACACTACATCTGTACAAGGCTTCAAAGACATACACAGTGACACCTCCTTGCTATCTTTAAAAGAAATATACTGTTAAAGCAGACAGAAGAAAAGGTAGAGTCCAAGGAATGTCTGAAATAGCTTGCATCACCATGACATAAAGCTGAAGTGATCTGCTTTCATGAAAATAATTGAAACAGTTGAGCCATCAGATTCATGAACTGATTACTCTTTTAATACTTTCATGCCTATTCTTATGTCATTTAACACATCCTTGAAAGTATGAATAGTATGATGTGTATGTGATGTTTCCAATTTAGTACAAGAAATGTGCAGATTATGAATGATATATGACTGGCAGAGTATCTAGTCAGGGCAAGCATTACCTCCACTGGGTGATGTGCTAAGAGCTTGATCACAAGTGCAGTGTTGTTAAGGTTGTGAAAACTGCAGAGTGATTACACTAGGGAGTTCGATTCTTGTGAATAGACTAATTCTGCCTAGTAGGAGAGAGTCTAGCCTCTGGAGAATTCCCTGGCACTCATGAAATTGGCTTACAAAAAATCCAAGGCACCCACATTTTTCATCTTCTTTGTATACTTGGTTCTCTGTTTTTATGGCTAGTGTGACACATTAAAGCTTCATTGTCCAGGACCCAGTGCTTTGCTATTCTGACAGTCTTGTCACCAGAAATGTGTGAAAAAGAAACCTGTTTTATTCTATACTAGTTCATGTCAGATGTTTCCTTAGAGCAGCAATAATAGAATGAGACAAGAAACTCATAAAATATAAACTGTGTTTCTATTATCTCAATAACTAAGATGAAATTGATAGTCTCTTGATGAAGAGTTTGCCATTAGTTATTCATGAAATACACACTAACATCCTAAAGAAGATAATATATTTAATGCTTTATGATCTTGTTCGTATTTTCTTCAACAAATCATTCCAAAGTGAAAACATTATAAATGTGCCACACCTGCCTTGCCAGCCATGATGACTACAGCTTCAGTGTGACAAAAAAAGGCTTGAGGGAAGTTCTAGTGTCAAGATGGCTCTGGAACCTTCTCCTCTGTCAGGCAGAAGTGTGCAGCAGAAGCCTGGATATTTGTGATGTGCCTCTTGGGCCTCTCGGATTCTGCAGGGATATGGGATTTGGTTTCATTCTTTTTGTTGTTTTGTTTATTTTCTAGCTATTGCATGGCCCTCCATAATGGTTGTCACAGAAGCCAAGGTGATTCAAACCTTTGAACATTCTTTAGAAGAAGCCATCAGTAACATTTCCCTGAATGGCATGGAAAGTGTGTTCTTTGTGAGGCTTGTAATGCATATGTAGAATGTAAAGGCAGAAGATCAGACATAGGTCTTGTCAGATATTGCTGATGCTACAGATAAACATCCAGGGTCAGCTTGGTGCAGATAGAGTCATAGGCTGATGTGCAGAAAAATAGAAGAAGTTAAGCAATTGCTGAAGAAAATTCAGACAGATTGGCCAAGAGAACCGTCAGTAGGTTCAACCACATTCTAAGAATAAGCTTGAAACTGTCTGCATGAGGTGACCACCAGTCTGGTAGGTCACCAGGGCATTGAATCTCTTCCTTGGAAGTTATTGTTTTGTAATAATGACGAATTCTGTTATGATTCAAAGAAAAAAGAATTGAAGAAGTGTATAGCTTGACACCTTGTCAAAAGTACAGTTCCTGCTTTGACTGTATAAAAAGTTTGCTATGAGTCAGTAAAAATTGCAGCAGCATTGAAACCTCTCTGGTGTTCCTGTTGTCTGTCACGCCGAATCCGTTCCCCACCTGAATATCTTCCCATTCCCTGGTTCGGTGCCGGGACACCCCACAGGTGGTCCGCGGCACAAATGTACATCAGATTGTTCAGATTAATATTTGTTTAGGTAGGTACTGGTGAGTAATGTACTAAAATTAAGAGAAAATCAAAAGTCTGAGTGACAGAGTAAGAGGCAAGTATCTGCAGAAAACTACAATACAAAAATGAGTGTATGTATCCACATACAATTTTAGAAAAATAGCTAAATATATATTTTTGCATGTACAAGTGAGGATTATAGAAAATCTTTGTGATGTATATAATTATGTAATTTTTAATTTATTCATGAAAATTTTAATATAGATGCAATTGAAACTTGCATATTGATAAATAAAACTGGTTCCCAACTTCAGGTATACCAAGCTCCTTTTAGATCCTTAGCATATCACTATGTACAAGGACTCATTTCATTCAACACTTTTTGGTGATTTGGTTAAATGTTGTATTTAAGAAGAACAACTATAACAAAACAATGAGAACACAATGCCATACCTGCCAGAAAACCAGCTGGGCTGCCCACAGATGTTTTATACTCTCTACCTTGTCCCAGACTCAATCCCTCAGAATCTTCCTTAGATATGCAACAGAGCTCTAGCAGCAAACTTCTCACTCCTGTCCAGTCTCCTGTGGATCTGAGGGACCATCCTCTTCTGACCTTCCTCTAATCCATTGCTGCATCCCATCTTGTAGCACTAGTAGGCATGCCCTGTGAGCACACTAGCTGAAGAAAGCTATAAAACAGGCATCACACAGTAATGCAAAAAAAAAAAAACAAAAAAACAAAAAAAACCTAATGGCTAACATAAAGATATGATTAGTAATAGCCAGAACAATAAAATAACACCATAGTTCAGATATTATATAACAGCAGGCTCTGAATATTCCAAGAGATCTGAAGCACAAGAAAAACACCTTAAAGGTAACTATATAAAGATAATCCAGATCCTTAAAATTAAAGGAAAAAAAATCACACTTAAAGAGATCCAGGAAAACACAAGCAAACATTTGGAGGAAATGAGTAAATCTCTTTTAAAAAGTCAAAGCAAAGGACAAAAATAAAATAAAATAAAATAAAATAAAATAAAATAAAATAAAATAAACCACCTTTAAGATCAGGAATAAAACTATTCAAGATCTAAATGTGGAATTAGAAATCACAAAGGAAGCAAAGACTAAGGGAAATCAGGACATGAAAAGTTTAAGAATTTGAACAGAAGCAAGCTTCACCAACAAAATATGGATGGAAGAGAGAATCTCAGGTGTTGAAGATACCATAGAAGAAATGGATACAAACATCAAAGAAAATGTTAAGTCTAAAAAGTTCTTGATATAAAACATTCAGGAAATCTGGAACTCTAAGAAAAGACCAAAACTTCAATGTTTTCCCATTGATTAACATGTCTGTGTCTGTACCAATACCATGCAGTTTTTAATCACTATTGCTCTGTAGTAAATCTTGGGGTCATGGATGGTTATTCCCCAAGTTGTTCTTTTACTGTTAAGAATTATTTTTGCTATTCTGTTTTGTGTGTGTGTGTGTGTGTGTGTGTGTTTCCAGATGAATTTGAGAATCTTTCTCTCCATGTCTTTGAAGAGTGGTGTTGGGATTTTGATGGAGATTACATTGAATCTGTAGATTGCCTTTGGTAGGATGGCCATTTACTAAATTAATTCTGCGAATCCATGAGCGTGAGAGATCTCTCCATTTTCTGAGATATTCTATGATTTCTTTCTTGAGAGATTTGAAGTTATTATCATGCAGGTCTTTCACTTGTTTGGTTAGAGTTACCCCAAGAAATTTTATATTATTTGTAGCTATTGTGAAGGGTGTTGTTTCCCTAATTTCTTTCTCAGCCTGTTTATCATTTGCATAAAGGAAGGTTATGGATTTATTTTAGTTAATTTTATATCAGGCCACTTTGCTGAAGTTTATCAGCTGGAGAAGTTCACTAGTAGAATTTGTTGGGTTGCTTATGTATACTACCATATCATCTGCAAATAGTGATACCTTTAATTCTTCTTTTCCAATTTGTATTCTCTTGATGTCTTTTTGTTGTCTTATTGTTCTACCTAGCACTTCGAGTACTATATTGAATAGATATGGGTAGAGTGGACATCCTTGTCTTGTCCCTGATTTTATTGGGATTGTTTCAAGTATGTCTCCATTTAATTTGATATTGACTGTTGGTTTGCAGTACATTGCTTTTATCTTGTTTAGGTATGGGCCTTAAATTCCTGATCTCTCCTTTACTTGTAATATGAAGGGGTGTTATATTTTGTCAAATGCTTTTTCTGTATCTAAGGAGATGATCATGTGATGTTTTTTCGTTGAATTTGTTTATATAATAGATTATGTTAATGGATTTTTATATATTGAACCAACCTTGCTTTCCTGGGATGAAGCCTACATGATTGTGGTGAATGATGGCTTTGATGTGTTCTTGGATTCAGTTTGCAAGAATTTTATTTAGTATTTTCGCATTGATAGTCACAAGAGAGATTGGTTTGAAGTTCTCTTTTATATATATATATATATATATATATATATATATATATAGAACTCAAGAAGCTATCCACTAAAAATTAAACTACCCAATCAAAAGATGGGGTATAGAACTAAATCAAGAATTCACAACAGAGGAATCTTGAATGGCTGAGAGGCACCTAAAGAAATGTTCAAAGTCCTTAGTGATTAGAGTAATGCACATCAAAAATGACCCTGAGATTCCACCTTACCCCAACCAGAATTGCTAAGATTTAAACCTCGGGTGACAACACATGTTGGTGATGATGTGGAGAAAGGGGAACAGTCCCCCATTGCTGGTGGGAGTGCAAACTGGTACTTCCACTCTAGAAGTCAATCTGGAGGTTCCTCAGAACATTGGAAATAGATATACGTGAAGATCCAGCAATATGACTCTTGGGAATATACCCAAAAGATACCCACAGAGGCACATGGTCCACTACGTTCATAGTGGCCTTGTTTGTGATAGCCAGAAGTTGTAAACAACCCAAATGTCCCAGGACAGAAGAATGGATACAGAACATATGGTTCAGTTACACAATGGAATACTATTCAACTATTAAGAAAGAGGACATCCTGAGTTTTGCAGGCAAATGGAGGGAACTAGAAAATATCATCCTAAGTGAGGTAACTCAGACTCAAAATGACATGCATGGTATGTAGTCACTAATAACTAGATATTAGCCATAATATAAAAAAAAGTACAGACTACCTAAGATACAGGTCCACAAAACTCAAAAAGGTCAACAAGCTGAAGAGCCCAAGTGAGGATACCTCAGTCTCACTGGGGAGTGAGAAGAAAGCAATCATATGTGGGGAAGGAGGGAGGAACCTGGGAGGGAAAAGGGGGAGGGGGAGAGGGGAACCTGATCTGATCTTGGGTGACAGAAACCAACTGAAGCCCTGAGGGCCAACAAAGAGAATGGAAACAGGAAACTTAGGGAGGTAGGAGGTTGGGGCGATCTTCAGAAAGCAACAGAGACGTGGAAGGTGAGAAACTCTCAGGCCTCAAAGAGGGGGGAACCTTAGATGAAATGCCCAACAGTAAGGAAAGGGATCTTATAGAGCCTGCCTCCAGCAGGAAGACAGGGAATCAAATGAGGGAGGGAGTTGTCAACACACAGTCAAAACTCTGACCCATAATTTTTCCTGTTTGAAAGAACTACAGAGATGGAAATGGAAAAGAGCCTGAGGGAAAAAAGGTCCAGCAACAGGCTCAAAGTGAGATATATCTCAAGGGGAGGTCCCAAAGCCTGACACTATTACTAAGGCTATGGAGCACTCACAAAAAGAGATCTCTCATGACTTCCCCCCAAAGACTCTACAAGCAGCTAAAAGTGTCAGATGGAGATATTTGCACCCAACCAATGGACAGAAGCTGCTGACCCATGTGGTTGAATTAGAGAAAGGCTGAAAGAAGCTGAGGGGGAGGGTGACCCTGCAGGAGGACCAGCAGTCTCAATTAACCTGGACCCCTGAGATCTCTCAAACACTGGCCACCAAAAAGACAACATACACCAGCTGATATGTGGCCCCCAACACATATACAGCAGAGGACTACTGGGTCTGTATTCTATCAGAGATGCTGCACCTAATCTTCAAGAGACTGGAGGCCCCAGGGAGTTTAGATGTCAGGTTGGTGATGTGGTAATGGCAACACCCAGTGGAGACAGTGGGGTATGTTGGAGGTATGAGATGTGGAACATTTGGAGGGTGGGCAGAGGGGAAATAAAATCTGGAGTGTAAAAAAAATAAATAAATAAAAAAGAAAAAAATAAAAGAAGAGATCATAACTAAGAATAAAAGGAATAGAGGAAGACATACATCCCAGCTCAAAAGGCCAGAAAGTATTTTCAATAAAATATTAATTCACTTAAAGAACGAGATGCCTATAAAGTAAAGGAAGCATATAGAATTATACATAGAATGGGTCAGAGTTCCAGGTTAGTTGAGAATGCTGGTCCTCCTACAGGATCACCTTTCTCCTCAGTTTCTTTCAGCCTTTCCCTAATTCAACCATAGGGGCTAGCAGCTTCTGTTCATTGGTTGGGTGCAAATATCTGCATCTGACTCTTTGCCACAAAATAATGAATATACTAAACATACAGAGGAAAGAAAGAATATTAAAAGATTCATGGAGTAAAAACAAACCCAAGTAACATATAAAGACACAAAGTCAAATGTAAACACTGTCTACAAATCTAGCCTTTCAGAAGGAGGTAGAAGGAAAAGTCCAACCTCTGGAGGTAAACTATACCAATAAAAACACAGAAAATATATAATCTCATAACATCAAAAACAAACAATAAAAAGAACAGTGAAACAAAGTGTTGATTCTTTGATAATATCAACAGAATAGACAAAATCTTATGTAAACTATCTAAAAGACTAAGAGAAGATATGCAAATTAACAAAATCAGAAATGAAAATGGGGCCATATCTTCAGACACCAAAGAAATCCAAAGAATCGTGCTTATAAAGTCATATTTATAAAAATTCCACTCCAGAAAATTGGAAATTAAGAATGAAATGAATAATTTTATCAATATATATGACATACCAACATTGAATCATGATCAGATAAATAATTTCAATGAACATGTAGCCACTATTAAATAGAAACTGTCACTAAAATCTCCTAAACAGCCGGGCGATGGTGGCGCACACCTTTAATCTCAGCACTTGGGAGGCAGAGGCAGGTGGATTTCTGAGTTCAAGAGTTCGAGGCTAGCCTGGTCTACAGAGTGAGTTCCGGGACAGCCAGGGCTATACCTGGAAACCCTGTCTCGAAAACAACAACAACAAAAAAATCTCCTAAACAGAAATGTTCAAGACCAGATCGTTTTAGTACAGACTTCTATGAGACTTTCAAAGAACTGTTTAGACCAATACTTCTCAAATTATTCCTCAAAATAGAAATAATGGGAACATTACCAAATTTATTTTATAAGATCACAGTTACTCTGATATCCAAACCATATAAAAATGCAAAAAGAAGTTCACAAACCAATTTCAATTGTGAACATAAATATAAAACTACTCAATAAAATACCTTAGTCTTTGCTTTATTATGGTTTTATGTTCTATATTTAGGTCTTTGAATGTGAGAAGCAATGTTTGTGATCTGGCTGGTACAAACATGCCCTTAGTACATACCTTTAATCACTAACAATGAAGGTGAGATTTGTTTTCAGAAGGAAATACCCATGTTTCAAAGAGAAGTCTACTTGAAGAACAGAAAAAGAGGAGAATTAGAGAAATGTCAGAGAAGATATTCCCAACTCACGAGACTACCACATAGGAAAGAGGTTACATAAGAGCAGAGAGAGAGAGAGAAAAGGTGATACGATGTGTGTGTTTGTTTAGGAAATTGAACAGAGGCAAACTTCACCAAGAAAATATGGATGAAAGAGAGATCCTTTATCTGAAGAAATAAAACAGACACACCTACCATGAATTTATGATTGTGATCATAACCAGGGATAGGAAACATAGGAGACTAAATTGGCACACTCTTGTACCACACAAGGCTCACAGTAGCAGAACTCTGTTGATTTGGTTGAGTTGTTGGACAAGGGGATCCCATATAAATCCCAAACAATCTAGGCGGATGCTAGAGTTACTCAAGCTCTGTAAATATATGGTTTGGCCAGAGCCCAGAGCATTTCTTTGTACAGAGTTCTTTCAGCTACTGACTGAATTGCTCTGCTTTACCTCATACTAACTTTGGAAGTATGTTCAAATCGTCTGGTATCTTCTCTTTTTCTGGCTCATTCTGTCTTCGTCTGTGTCTATCTTTTGATCTCTGCAACCTGTCTTTGTAAAATTCTCCTGGTAAAACTGTCAAACACACACACAGCATGCCACTTTTTCTCACTCTCTGCTCTTAGGTAGCCTCTCTTTCCTATGTGGTTGTCTTATGAGTTGGAACATCTTCTCTGACTCATTGTATGACATTTCTCTATTTCTTCTCTTTTACTGTTCTTCAAGTAGACTTCTCTTTGAAACACGGGTGCTTCCTTCTGTAAACTAATCTTACCTCCATTGTTAGTGATTAAAGGTATGTAGTAAGGGCATGTCTGTTTTCCAGCCAGATCATATACACCTAGAATGACTTTGGATTTGAGCAGCCTTGTTTATGAATTAAACTTCCTAGGAAAGAGGGTTGCTCTTTACAAACTGACAGCAGTTCAAAAGCCTAGGACAGCATTCATACAGAACAATTAACTGCTGAACATTAAGAAGTTGAGGTAGTGTCTGCATGAAGCCTTAACCCCTAGGTTCTAGGTTCTTTGATGTAGGTACTCTGAAGGCAGCAGAAAGAGAAAAGCGAACACTGACCCATTAAAAAATCCTTTGACTAACAATCATTCCTGCCTGTAAGATGTGCTGGGGCAATGGTGGCAAAGAACTTGTGGGAGTGGCCAACCAATGTCTGGTTTAACTTGAAGCTCATCTATAAGAGGGAGCCCATGGCTGACACTGCATTGATGGTCAGGAACCAGAGATTGTATATCTCAGAGGCCCAGGATAAAAATCCAACAAGACTGGCAAAAGAAACAAATAAATCCTATGATTCCTAATGATCTTCTGCTGTACTCCTAGACCAGTGCCTGTCCAGTTGTCATCAAAGAGGCTTTCACTAGCATCAGATGGAGCAGATGCAGAGATCCATTGACAGACATTATGCAAAGAGAGAGAGTCAGAAATGGAGGTCCTCATCAGGTCCCTCCCTTTAGAATTCCAGGAGTCCTGCAGAAGCCAGAGGGGATAGAGGACACCAGGAGAACATGGTTCACTTAATCAACACAACAGAGCTCCTATGAGCGCACATAGACTGAATCAGCAAGAATGGGACCTGCATGGTTGTAACCAGGTCCTCTGCATACATGGATTTGTGGGACTCCTAATTGTAGGAGTGGGTATGTCTCTGACTCTTTTGCTTGCTTTTTGAACTCTTCCTCCTCTTGGGTTGTCTTATCTAGCTAAATTCGGCAAGAGCTTTTCTGTGTGTCTTATTGTATTTTGTTGATGTGTTTGGATGTTACATCGTGGAAAACTGCTTTTTTCTGATGGAGGACAGAGGGGAAGTAGATTAGGTAGAGAATGGAGGAGGGGAAGAACTGGGAGGAGTGGGGGAAGGGGAAAGTGTGGTCTGTATGTATTGTACAAGATAGGAATCTATATCTAATATATTTAACAAGAAAAAATGAACAATAAGATTTTCAGAAAACTTTGTATAGTGTTCATTTTATATTTTGTTTTTGTCAAGGTACCTACACTAATCACACACAGCAGCATCTCAGAGGCAACACAATCACATACAAAACTCACTTACTGTGACCCATATGGTTCCTTTACCCCCTACATGCATAATTGTCTTCCCCACTTTGCAAAACTAATCATTAATCAGCATGGATCTTTTCAAAATTACCTGTTTACACCAGTGGCTATTGAGCTACAGAGTGCACATTCCATTAAGGTGACCTGAAGTTCTCACAGCAAAAGAAGAAAAATCAGTGTGAGATTGCATCAAGGGAATTGATGAATGCTTGTCCAGACACCCTGGGAACATCAGCATCAGGATAATACTTATTAAGTAGACCCCACCGTATCAATAATAGCTCTAATAATAGCCCTGACCTATATAGAGCTTCGTCTCTTCAAAGGTGATATGAATACATTATAAAAGAATGGCCAGCTTCCTGTGGGGTTTAACAGCAACTGTGCTCAGAAGAATTAATCTGTAATTGTCTTCTTCCCCTTTCCTCTATGGCTCTGTGTTCACTCTCTCACACAGGGTCTCATTTTCCTGTCTCAGGTCAGGTTCCCATTCCCATGCAAAATGCAGACACCGAGTTAAGTAAGATTTGATATTTATATTAAATATTATTTGATATTTATTATATTTTTTTCCTCTGAATTGATTACTTCCTTAAAGCAGTAGTGTTGTAACGAGAAAAAAAAAAACAACAAGATTTTAACGAATGCTATCCCCATAAACTGGAAATAAGTAGCCAAAAAGAAATAATGAGGGTATCTGAATATGAAAGGAAAGAAACACATTAGTATGGTAGATATATGAATTGTAGGCCTCTATGTGGCCTGCATTAACCACCTTATAAGGCACATATACATGTGTATGTATGGTGATTACTACAAGATAAGCATATATTTTTAAAAAAGAATTATTTTTTTAACCAGCAAACTGAAATGTCAACAAGCTTCTATCCAAAATCTTCACAAAAAAAAAAATTAGTGTTTTGAGACAGGGTCTCACATAGTCCAGACTTGGTTCCAAATTTGTTTTATAGTTGAGATAATATTGAACTCCAGATTTTGCCTTTACCTTCCAGGTCCTGGGATTACAAGTGTAGGCTCCCAAGCATAGTTCCAAATCTTGATTTTTAAACATTTATTGTATTCCAAAGAAAGAATACCATCCTAGAAATGAGTGGTAGTTGAAACACATATTTAAGAACATTTGAGGTAAAGACACAGATGAGGAGAGAATTAAAGATACTTTCCCATATGTATCTGTATCAAAAAAATAATGACAAGTATCATATAGCTTCAATATGAAACCACTTTATATTACTTGGAGAACAAAAACATTTCCCCATTGAAAGCAAGGAAAACAACATTTAGTCCATGTAATACAGAAATCAATGAGCTTTAAAAGGAAAAAGCAGAAATAGGAATTATTTTGGGTTACTTCTTTAAATGCCTAGGTATAATGATATGTTATATGATCAATACACAGACTACACAAAACTGACAGTGTCAGATGACATTGGATGATTTGAATGAAATTCAAAATTTTACAAAATTAAATGAAATCAATGGATTAGTCATGTTTCTATTGTTGTGGTAAAATAACACTATATCCAAAAAAGAAAAGAAAAACTTAAGGAAGAAAGAGTTAATTTTCCCTTAGGTTTCCAGGATAGTACCCACAGAGGAATGGAAGTCCTGGAATAGCAGCAGGAACAAGAGCTAGCTGTTCACAGTACAGAGAATGCAGGAAGTTGAACAAAGCTATAAATCCTCAAATCATTCTCCTAGTGACTTATTCTCTCCAGCAAGGAACTGTCTACTGAAGAATTCACCACCCCTCTAAAGAGTGTCAAAAACTGGGGATCAAATGTCCAAATATATGAGCCTATGGGCTACAGTGTTGATTCACCACACCCTGACACTCTACTTTTCTGGGTTATTCTGCCTTCTCACATTTGAAATTTGTTTGCCTCCTACAATGATGTAATTTTTATGTAACTGTGTAAACTAGGTTTAAAAATTATAGCACAACTCTAAAAATATCTATAATTGTCTACAAAGTCATGTCTATTGTTGTCTATATACTAATTAGTGTGTGTTCAATATTAATTTATGTGGAGCTATTTTAGGGTTAGTTGCAGCAAAACTGCAAATTAATTTTTAAAATTTGATTAGAATCAAAATGTAACTGTTAGTAATGGGTAGGGGAAAAATTTCCATGACAAGAAAGACAAATAAAAATAAACACTTATAAACTGTTACACTTCCACTTTGTTCAATAATTAGGATGCTTGGGGGTTCTATTAACATGTACGCCCTCTATCATCTCACCCAATAATTAAAGTTCAAGTTCTTCAATACATGTTTACTGTGAAGAAGTGAAATTTCAGTAAAACATTTACAAAGCTTAAAACACAGAACAATAGAGTGTAAGATACAAACTCTTATTCACATTTCTCTATCCCATATAAACCTCTCAACTTTTGATAGGTTATTTTTTTATGTTCTGGAATTATATTTCAAAAACTTTTAAAAATAAACTTCCTCTAGGAGCCTGATGTTTGTAATACATAGTGTCTTTATCAATAAGGACTTACCTTCTACCTCTGGTGACCCGACCCGCAGGTCTCAGTTATTCGTGGGGGCGAGGAGAACCAAAACCTGGAAGAGAAACGGGCGAGAGAAAAGAAGGACCCAAGCAAATGGTTGCTTGTCAAGAGCCGTGTATTTTAAAAAAGGCAAGCTTTTTATAACAAGCTCGGGTCAGGG
>NW_021604567.1:11169614-11194759 GCF_004785775.1 Grammomys surdaster | reverse complement strand
GGGGGAAGGCCGGCAGGGGTCCCTGTTAGGGGTCCTGGTCTCTGACACTCTGGAGAAAAAGCAGGGGCAATATCAGGAGTTTATAATGTTTTGGGAGTCTCTTGGACATTCTGGACCAAAAAAACTCAAAAGACAGCATTATGCCTGGTGTAAGTTGGGCTTTTTATTAGGTGGTCTTCAGATCTCGGTGGTATCATGGTCACCCCAGTTGAGAAAATTTTATTTAAACTATATATATACAGTAATACACAGACAGGCATATTACAGATATTTGTATATGTATAATTCATTATGATTTTTGAGACATCAGAACCAAAGCAAACAACATAGAAGAAGCCACTTTATTGTTTCTAGCAATACCAGACTCAACACCAATTGAGTCTCACCAAGATGACCATGTGAACATAAACTGAAGAGGGACAGTGATAGACATGTGGGAATTGGCAGGTTAAACTCCAGGAGACTTCACACCTTCACAAATAACTACATGAAGGAAGCAACTAATGAGTGAAGACTGGGAGCGGTAGTCTTCTCAGAGAAAATAACACCAAGTTGTTGCCCAACGTATAGTTATCAAGCCTTTACTCAAACATACATGCATGCTCACATACATACATACATACATACATACATTCTGAGTATGTCATATTTAGGAATACAGATATGTATGCATATACATACATAACCTTTAATGAAAACAATCCTATAGACTTTAAAATAGACCACATGGTACATTAGGTCTCACAATAGGTATATGGGAGACATGAGGGTGGAAGGGAACTGGAAAATGATGTAATTACACTGTGATCTCAAAACAACAACAACAACAACAAAAACCATAAAAGTAATTAACAAATTAAACTTAAACAGTTTCTTCTTTTCTTAAATAGGTAGCTTAATATATTTTCTGTCCAACATGTTAACTTTTCTTATATAAGGTATGTCCTAAAACTATCTAATATGACTTTAGGGTTTGATAGTTTTAATATATTAACTATTCTATTAAGGAACTAAAATGTAGCATATCTTTAAAATATTTCCAGTGGAATATGGGTGACAATCTATAATAAAGTGCATACTTACCATCTGGGAGTTCTGCTTCCTATCTGAACTACATGCACACACATACACTCACACATGCGTACTCACATGAATGCACACACACAGTTTGTGAAAAATAAGTGCTGTGATATTGCTAGTATAATGACTACTGCTATAGGTAATGACATCCAAACATTATTTTAAATTCATGTGAGAAAAAGGATGATATAAAGAAAGAAATGAATAGAATCAAAATCAAAATTCTCTTTTAATTCCACAGCAACCAGCACATACAAGCATTGATTTTTTTTCAGCATTTTATATTGCTATAAGCGATGCTTCAAAATGCTGCTTTCTTCACAATTTCAAAATAGAATGTGCTGTCAGACTGTGGAAGTCAGCTAATCAAATGCATGAGAAATTATTTTCCCTTGTTCTGCTATAAGAGAGTAAAAAGTAAAGTAGTTACTCATGTATCTTACTTTAGCTCATATACAAATAATGTACACATGTTATATTTGTACAGATTGTACTAACATTACACTAAGAGCTACATAGTAGAATAAAGCTATTATGTTAAAAAAACTCAACTTTACTTATTTTTGGTTGTGTTCGTTTTAAAAAATGATGCTCATCAGAACTTTACAAAGACAAATATATTGACATTTTATTTCTGCTTTTAGAATTGACAAGAAATACCCATTTTACCTAATGCATATCATTTTGACAGAATGTATTTAAGTATTTTGTATAAAATTTTGTATGGAAAATTTGACAATGTCAATAGAAAGTAACTGAGATCATTCCCAGCATCCTCTCTCTCTCTCTTTCTCTCTCTTCTCTCTCTCTCTCTCTCTCTCTCTCTCTCTCTCTCTCTCTCTCTCTTTCCCTTCCCTCACACAAATACACACATGCACACACATACACACTTCATACACACACATTTTATGTTCATTTAAAATATATTTGATTTCTCTTAACTATTACATATAAAAGTTTATGTGTCACCAAGGTCTTGAGATTTAATCTATACTCTATACTAAATTGGTGTGAGTTTGCTCAACAACTTAGCATTTCTTCTTAGTTGGTGTGAGTTTGCTCAACAACTTAGCATTTCTTCTTAGCTCTTACAGTCTTCTTCTACAATTGAAACATACTTTCATGTTCTATCAAGAGCCCTCTTCATGGCCCACCTTTCTCTAGAAACTACTCGTTTACTGTGATACTTAAAACAGTGGCTAATGTGTTTTTCTTTTGTATCTAAGAAATCCTTTCTATGGTTGGAATATACCTGGCTGCCTGGGATATATATGGTAAATGTGATTTTTCAAATATTTTATTTACTTTGTTATCTTTTTTCCATGATTTTCTGAATGTTAATTTGCCAAAGTATACAAAATTTCCAAGTGGTTGGTTTTGACCAGTAGTCCTGAAGTGTTTTTTGTTTGTTTCTTTCCTATCACCATTTCAAGCTATTAAAGATTGTAAACATCATCAGAGTCTTTCTTATTTTTCATACCAAAGTGATATTTCACCTCTTAGTCTTTTCATCTGAGTTTATCAAAACACTAGGAATAAAAGCCAATGAGACAACTGTAACACATCCAGAGCATTGCCAAACAGGAGCTACCCTCCACATGCTCTATGTCTTCAGGCAAGGCAGGAATCACCTGGTAGTTGATGATATGTGTCAACTTTCTGGATGTTGGCTCAAACTGCTAACATTGGGCAAGCCCATCTGAAACGATCCAGGCCCTCGCTAGACTACTTTTTTTTTTAACACATGTTCAATCTAGGGTGAGATACCCTCTGCCCAGGTCAGCATTGTGATTGATATATTACTAGTAAGAATTTATGATGTTTGATAAGCAACAATGTAAATTTGGTTTTCTCCAATTATAAAGAAAATAAATCATAATTTGATCCAAGTTACTTTTATTTATTATATTGTATTCATTAAAAATCTATCACTGTATAGCATTGGATAGAGTTTTTTTATTTTTATTTTTAATGAGTGACTAACCAACTCAATCTCAATTAATTGAATTCATTTTTAACTCTATTTGGGTATTTTACTATGGATACACAAAATTTGGAACTTTTCTGAAATTTTTCTTTAGTTTCTCTAGATCTCATTCTAAAACCTGAGCAGTGTCTACACATAAGGCATAAACATCAAATAAATTTTAATATCCAGGATGACTTGCTTTCTCAGCAAAGCCGATCTTTTCAGCATGCTCCTGAGTGTGTGTGTGTGTGTGTGTGTGTGTGTTCAGACAATTAAACTAAATACATTTTCTAGATCCAGGAAAACAACTGTTGCTTTTGTAAATACATAGCATCAAAGTGCATTGAGACAGGTAACTGCTGTTATATCTCCATATTGAAGAAAATGAACTACCTACTTATAAGTCACTTTTGATGCATAGATAGCGAAGATAATTTTATTGTTTGCATTAGTGATTTATCTTTTATTATGTTTCTGTTTATTCTGTATCCCATGTTTCTCCATTATAGAGGCTGAATACAAACAACATAGACAAAAATCCTTTAAAGATGTTTTCTTTTTAATTTTTTACAATTATTTTTTTATTTGATATTTTATTTATTTACATTTCAGATGTCATCCCCCTTCCACATTTCCTCTCCTCCCAATTAATCCCTTATCCCTTATCCCATCCCTCCTCCTCCTTTTTTGCTTTTATACAGTTTAAATTACATGCAAGTATTAAGGTCAGTTCTTGGTTGAGGAACTAGCAATACAATAGATGCAAATAGTCAAGGAATAAGCAAGAAAATAAACACTGATAGTCAAAGAACACGCAGGACAATAAGCAGAGTCCCCAAGGTCACTCCCATGATCACTATTTCTAAGAGCTTATCAGGATGACCAAGATATCTGAGCCTACTTTCCTGTCCTAGCCCAAAGTCATTTTCATGCCTGAAGCCTACTTCTTTGTTCTAGCTTAAGTTTTATATTCCTGCCTGTAAGTACTTCTTTATTCTAGTCTTAGATTTAGGTTTCTGTCTGAAATTACTTATTTGTTCTAGCCTAGGATTTAGATTTTTGCCTGAAATTACTTCTTTGTAAGGGTGAGGATAATGGAAGCATCAAAAACACAAATCTCATAAGCAATGCTCATGCAACAATGTATTCTAAGTCATCACTGATTCAACATTTGGCTGTTATGTTTGTGAATATCGTAGATGTTATTGGACACTCAGTGAATGCAGTAATGTCTTTGGATATAAGCTTTATATCGATATATATTTTGCATTTCTTCAATGAGAGAGCTCAGTCAGTGATAGAGTATAATGTTTTTTTAAAGTTTCCCAGTCTCAACTGGTTCTACTCATTAGTCTGTGATCATATAGTGAGTAGGTTATTAGAAAGAATGAATGGCTTTGCAGTAATGGTTCAGAATATATATTCCACTCTAGTAAGCCTGGTTATAAACATTTTTATTCCACACCAGATGGTATAGACTCAGCCCCACGACAGTAATTATAGACACATTTTGTACCATTATGGGTAAGCAAACAAGTATTAAACAGCTTCTACAATACATTTGTGAAAAACCAGAAGCATTTCCTTGCTAATGTGTCAGAGATTACACACCAAGCGTATTGCCACTAACAATAAAGTATTGGATTGACAGGACTCTGCAATATGACAATGCACATGAGAATTAAATCATCAGTCAATCGTGTTTAATGGTAGGAATGAGCTGTTCTGCCTTTAATCATTTCTGAATAACATGTTTCTGAAGACCTTTACTTTCACTGTATTCAGATGCCTAATAGTACCCCAGTTAACTAGGGATTTCAAATGAAATATCAGTAACAAACCACATGAAAGGACATGGTGACAAAATTCAGCAGCATAATCTTATAAATCTCAAGGTGTCAGGAATATACAACAACCACACGAAGATAATTTACATCTCATTTTAAATGTCTAAAATATACTTTTGACTGAAATAGAATTATACTCTTTTCTTTTTCTTCCTCCAGCCCCTCATGTGTACCCTCCTTCAAAGTATGCATTTGACTTCCATTCTCAAGCTGATAGACCCTTTTTTTTCTTTGATCCTTATGATGACACAAATATGCACACATGCATACTTATGCAGACACACACATATATACACACACACACACATATATGTCTGTGTGTTGTTTTTATGTGTGTGTGCATATAAGTATATACATATATGTATGTAACCTAATAAGCCTGTTTTTGTTGGTGATGCTTTTTTTGATGGTATATACATTTTCAAGGCTGATGTCTCTACATTAGGCAACAAATAACAGGGCCCATTCCAGACAGGAACTAATTCTTCTCCTCTTAGAGCTTGTTTATAGCTCATACTCGAGGTGCAGAGCCCTGCTAGTTTTTCCTGCTCTGAGCCATGGTGTACACTGACATTGCCCTTGTTTTAGTTTTGTTTATAGAGCTATTTCTAGAAGAGACAGGTTCTTGGATGACTTCCTGGCATTTGGATTCTTACAATCTTTTCTTCAAGTCCTCTGCATTGTTCCCTGAGCAACAGATGCAAATGATGTGATGAACGTAAATCTGTTAGGGCTGGGATACCCTGACCAATGAAAGGCTCAACTCTGTTTTGTTTTTCATTTTGGTTTTCTTCAATCTTTCCACTTTTCTGTAGGAGGAGATTTCTTTTATGAAGGTTATTAGTTACAAATATAAAGTATTATCTTGATACTAGAAATATTCATATATTAGGATAAGATTTAGATTGTAGTGAAGAATTACGCTTGTCTAGCAAAGAGGTGGTAGTAGATTATTTTCTACGTTTTGTGACATCATTGTCATGGGAAACTACTAGCTTTCCAGTATTAGAAATTATTTTCTTCCTGTCGCGCAGACTTTAAGACCAATTAGAATGCTATTGGATGCCACTAGCTTGTCAATGTCACCACTTAAACATTTATGCATGCCTTCCCATGCAGGTAAGCATAGTGGTTCACAAATATTGCTGCTTGGTAAGATTGTTCAGTTGCATTCGCCAAGTGGCTGCTTACAAAGTATTTTCTGGACTCATAGAAGCCAAACTTCAGATCTTGGCTTTCGGTTCTGACTCAGAACAAAATATCTCAGTCCTCTGTTCTGGGTATATGGTGCCTTCAACATAGGGTGCCACACTGAACCCTTGAGAGACCATTAAAGGATACATTAATAATCTATATTGTTTTTTGAGTCACTTGAAATGCCCTCACTAACCATTCAAAACGAGGCTTCTCATACATAGTACTGGGAATTTGTTAGTCTGTTTTTTGTGGGGAGCATTGTCAGCTCAAGTGACTAAACTTCTTTTAAGGTGTGTGTGTGTGTGTGTGTGTGTGTATACAGAAACTTAAATGTCTATGGATAATTTTTGATAAATATAGAATAATGTTGTTCATTGAGGTTTATGAAACAACTTTGGTATTAATTTGTCCCTCATAAAGAGGGACATTTAAATTATAAACAGTGGTGTATATTTTGGATATATACATTTAATGTCTATATATTTAATAGTGTTTAAAATCTTTCTAGTACTGGGGATGTTTATTGAGTAAGGTAAGTAAAACCTTTCCTTAAAACTAGTCCTGTGATAGTACAAGTTAAGCTAATACACATATATAATTAAATTTAAAAAGATTATAAATACTAATGCATGCCTTTAGATATGAGCCCGTATCAAGTATTAAAATTTTTAGATGCAGTGGTTAAAACTTTGAGAGTTTTCTTACAGGCATCTGCAGGCTTACTATCCATTTTTCCTTCTAAGTTTCTCATCCATGATCACTGAGGTAGACTGCTTGAACTAAGGCCTGGTTTAGGTTCCATGCAAGTAGATACCAAATTACAATATATACTTAACAGAGATTTATCCATTTCATTAATGTTACTAAATATTTTCTTTATTTTCATGTTAATTTGTGAACAAATAAAATAAATAAACAATTATCCGAGAGTTTATGTCAAGGCCATTGTTGGATGATACTGCTTTAATTAAGGTCATGTTCTACCATGTCTAGATCACTCCTATGAGCTCTGGACAGAATGGAGGACTCACATTCCTAGTGGGGCTTTCTCTGCCTGACCTTATCTGAGGAGCCAAACTCCACATCTTTTCCCTGAGGAATGTCACAGGTCCCTGGCGATATTAAGGGTTTGACTTCTTGTCCTGTCTGGCAAGCACCTGGAATCCTTCACCATGTAAACGAGGCATTTACACTACCTTAAGCCCCAACCAATGTACACTCACCTTCAAAAAAAAAAACAACAAAACAAAACGAACAAAAACCCTTCCCACTCTACAAGGTTTTTATAGACTTTGCTCATCTCAAATAAGGAGCTTGCTGACAGGAATCTGCTGTGTTGGTTCCTTGGGAGGTCAAGCCAGCAACTGACCAATACAGATGTGGATGCTTGGAGCCAAAGATCAGACTGAGGTAAGGGAAATCGGGGGAGCTGGCAGAAGGACCAGAGGAGCTGAGGGAGTTGCAACACCATTGAAAAAAAGCAATATAGGCTGGCCTGACCACCCAGTGCTCCCAGAGACTAGACCACCAAAGAAGGAGTGTACCTGGAGGGATCCATGGCTCCAGATACATACGTAACAGAGGATGGCCTTGCCTGACAGTGATAAGAGGTCCCATGGTGATTTGATGCCCCAGCATAGGGAGGTGCTGAGGAGGTCTGGGGCTGGAGGGAGAGAGTGGGTGGGTGGGTAAGCACCCTCATATGGGCAAAGGGGAAGGGTAAGGGCAGAGGTGGAATGGGGAGTTGGTGAAAGAGTAACCAGGAAGTGGGATATCATTTGAGATGTAAACAAATGGAATGATAAAATAAATAAATAAATAAAATAAAGCACAAACTGTTACACTGTTTAAAAGAGCTATAACATGGAAATCCCTGGAGCCTGGAAAACTCGAGGGAAGAAACAGAATGTGGAACCACAGGTTATCTCTGATTACTGCATTCCTTATTAAAACAAGTCAAAAGTATTGTTTGATTATTCCATTATTTTGTCTCTTTCTTTGTCAAGGTTTTTATTAAGGAATTTGGTTTAGGTTCATTGGTAATGCAGTTAAACTGACAATTAAGAATGGCCATTACAGTAGATCAGATGACCCTCTATCAAATTTGCTAAGCAAGAGTAGTGATGTATACTTAGGATGCATTCCCTCTCCAAGGATGGGGTTTTGATTGAGTATATAGTACCAAAAATAGACTGGCTCTCTATTCTGTAGTAGTCCTTAAATCCTACAATAAAGCAGTTAGTTATCTTCATAAAAATTGTCATGCTAAACTATCAGTGGGATATCTTGTCTGATATGTTTGTATTGCAGTTTGTTAAGATGAAATTGTATACGTCTACTGATACATTTTACCCTCCCCCCAATAACCCATGTAATCATATTAAATCTTTAAAGCTAATCCATAGGAAGAGAGCTTCCTGCCTAGATTCAGTCTGACTTCTCTATATCTTGCAATTAAGGTGTGAGTTGTCTTTAGCAATACTATCTTAATACCCACTCTGCTGAGCAAACAAGTTAGGTAGCAAAAGGTTTTATCATCTTGAGATGTTCTTTTGTAGGTGCCCCACACCCATTGAGATTCATTTAGTAAATTCCTGATTATATGATCAGAATTATCCTGACATGGTAACTAATGGTGACTATCTTGCCTCAAACTCTGTTTTGAGGCAACACTTTTGATAGGTTTGCAGCCTAGTAGTTTTCCAAGTCACTTTGTCATTACCTTTCATTTAAGCTCCCACATCCCCTAAGACTTCTCTGCTTAAATATTCAATATTTGGTTATTCTGCTTTTGATAATATGCTGGCTAGGTTTACCTAAAATTAACACAGGCTAGAGGTATCCGAGAGGAAGAAACCTCAAATGGGAAAATTCCCTCACGAGACTGTGGTTTTTTTTTTTTTTGTTTTGTTTTTGGTTTGTTTTTTTTTTTGTTTTTTCGAGACAGGGTTTCTCTGTGTGTAGTCCTGGCTGTCCTGGAACTCACTCTGTAGACCAGGCTAGCCTCGAACTCTCGAACTCAGAGATCCGCCTGCCTCTGCCTCCCAAGTGCTGGGATTAAAGGCGTGCACCACCACCGCCCGGCTGAGACTGTGTTTTATTCAAGCCTATTAGGCATTTTCCTGATTGGTGATGGATACGAGAGAGCCAAACTGAATGTGGGTGGTGCCACTCATAGAGAGCTGGTAAGAAGTTGTACAAAAGAGGAAATTTAGCAAGCCCAGAAGAGCAAGCCAGTAAGAAGCATTCCTCCATGACCTCTGCTTCAGTTACATCAGACATAACAGATTGGTTGCACATATAAGCACATAAGGAATAGGCCAACACACACAAGCCAGAAAAATCTCCCATCTTGGAGGAGGGAAAATAGACATAAAGTCTCTACCCTAGCTGAATACCTATTGACATTTGATTGCTCCTGGAAGAAGAAAAATTAGATTTAGTTGTTTTTGATGTTTTGTTTGTTGTATGTGTGTTTTGTTTTTTGTTTTCCCCAGTGGTGTGATGCCAGTATTTCTGCAATACTCCAGCATAGGCCTCAGTGAAGGCCCTAGGTCAGGACTTCATGGCCAGAAATGATCAAGCAACAATATTCAATATGGGGAAGAGAGAAATAGAAAAGAACAGAATGGGGGACAGGCACAGAGAAAGGGGAGAGGCAGTGTTAGGGATTGATTCTAATTAGATTGCACTAGCAAGGAACTTAGGGAGGAGGGGCCATGAATCTGAAGCAGAGGGATTAGACATGAGAGCTGCAGGACAGAAAGCAACCAGCCATGTAAGAATTCAGAAAGTGGCCAGTGGGGCCACTCCCCCGATCTAGTCTGGGGTAGCAGAAATTAAATGTCGATTTAGGAAGTTGATTCAGGAAGTTGGAAGGGAGAATGCATGTTAGACACGGGGAGGATTAGAAATTCCAGTGTGTGTGTGTGTGTGTGTGTGTGTGTGTGTGTGTGTGTGTGTGTATGCGAGCGCGCATGTACATGTGTCTCATTCACAAATCTAGAGAACTCTTTGGCAGGCACAGCATGCAAGACGTTCAGCAAGGCAAAGCAGTTTAACTAAATCATCAATAAAAGGAAGATGGAGAAAGAATGAAGTTAGGTAGGCAGAAGGAGCTAAACTCTGCAAAGATTTATGTAGGGTTATGAATCTTATCACATTGTATTATATAAATTTCAAAATGTTACACATTAATTTTAAAAAAGAAAATAGAAAAATTAACACATAAACCACTACTGTCCAATGTGGCTATGGTACATGATTTTTACAAACTACTCATTGACTGTTGTTCCTGGTAAATGAGTTAGATGTCAGTTATACTTAGCAAACAATATCATCTACGGTTGTGTTAATGCACAGAATCTACATATGCAGGGCTTTCCTACATAGAAGACTTGATGCACAATGAATTTCTCCCCATCTGTGTCTACATCATAAATCACTTGAGATGATTACAACTTCCTCTACATGAAAGGTTACCATCTATCACTTTGATTGATTATAGTCTTCACTAATGATGTCCTTAGGTCAACCATATTATTAGACAAGTATATTGTGTGTTGTGGCCCATTAAATATAACATAGAATAATATTGGCACATCCTAGAAAAATAAACAAGTGTACCAGCTGCTTTGAGAAGTTTGACTTTTCCTGTTTATAGAGAACAACACTCATTCAGTATTAGCAAGTCCTTTTTCCGATGTTGGATCACTATCAATGGATGGCCAGTTTCCTTGTTCATTTCTTCCGAACTCCATGTTGTTTCCTTACCAAGGACCAGGTAGGTTCTTCATTGAGAACTAGAAAGGTATAGGAGAGTGTATGTCTTGCATAGGATTCTCAAGAAAAGTTAGAGATTGATTTTTCACAAAGGAAACAAAATGTAGTATTTAAATAAAAGTATTTACTCAAAATATCATGGCAAAGGAAAAAAAGGAGCTATTGCCTATGGGATGTGGAAACAAATACATTTCATTATGAGGATACTGTGTAGCATTAATAAAGACAACTACAGAGGAGATTTAGAAACAAATAGAACCAAATGACTGAAGCCTCTGACAGGAAAGATGCTGCAAGTTTTATTAAGTAAGCTATCTTTTGTTATACTTTGAAAATAAGTGTAATTGAACAAGATACAATTACAGGAGATTAAGGGCAAAATTTTGAACATGTTTCTAGAAAATACTCAGCCACTTGGCACTTTTTCGCCTGAGCAAAATTTAATTAAGAAGGTAAATGGATACATTAAAAAAGAAAAGACTAAACAAATATATGCAAAAGTAAGTAAATTAGTTTGGGTATTCCATATGTTTAGAAATATCAAACTTTCCTAGTGTCTTTCTAGCAAACAGACTGGACAGGGATGGCTTGATATGTAGCTTCCATGAAATTAAATAATAACACCACAAAGATGCCTGGGATCTCTAAGAAAGAAGAGACTCTCATTGACAGTCTTAATATTTCTATGGAATCTTCTTACAACCTTGAGATATGGATAGTGCTGTTAAGATCTGCCTCCTGGATCCAGAATCAAGGCAATTTATTAAGCATGCCATTGAATTTTTTTTAGAGAATATGTTGTAAACATAATCAAAAGGGATACAAAGTTATAATATGTAATGTGTTTTCAATATGTCTTTTTCCCCTTTTAATTAAGCTAGATATTTTTCCTCACACAATATATTCTTACTTACGTTGCCACTTCTGCTACTCTTCTCATTCTGTTATCTGCCTAGGTCATCATCCATGTCCACTCCCTTTCTATACTCATTAGAAAATTAATGGGGTTTTATGTGGCAATAATAAAATTAAAAATAAAATAACATAGAATAAGAGAAAACAAAACCAGCACACAATAATTTAGTAGGATGCATGAAGGGAAGGAAAAAACTTCCAGGAGAACAATAAACTGAAGCCATACAATAAACCCAAAGGACCTATAGGGTATAAAGAAACAAATTCAAAAAATGAATTAATAAAATAAAAATTTAAAAAATGAGATTAAAAAAATAAGAACCCAGGTGCTCTGATGTGACATTCTGAGAAAAGGAACTGTCAAAGACACCCTTGCCTTTATTTTCTTTTGGTCATCAGTAGCTGTGCCTGAAGCCATATCTGTCTGTTTCCCTAGTGAGGCTCTTTTGGAGTAAGGTTGACTTTCAGTTTCAAATGGTTGTCAACTGAAGGTTGCTTCTGGGTTAGGGATGGGGTCATGTGTCCATTTCTTTTGGCATTTAGGATCCATTGTTGTATACTCTTGCAGGCCCTGTGCATGCTTTTTCTGCAAGTTCATATGTGCATCAATCATGCCTATTTAGAGGGCCATGTTTTCTCAATGACTTCTAGACCTCCTGGCTTTTACACTTCTTCCAACTCACATTCCATAGGGTATCAGGAGTCCTGAGTAGAGGGATTTGATCAAGACATCGCCCTTATAGTGAATGTTCCATATAGTGTTCTATATAATGTCAGAAATTGGATCTCCAATTTCTTATCCAATCTTTTGCAGGAGGAAGCTTCTCTGATGATTGTTGAAGATAGTACTGATCTTGGAATCATCTGATTGTTCAGTTTCTTAAAATTTAATTAATTAATTAATTAATTTGTTTGTTTTTAACTTTAGAACTGTAGTGCTTGGTGCTATGCTAGGTCTCTGGGCTATTTAGACTCAGATTCTTGGTTACCTAAGTAGTGTTGGTTATGGGTTCCATCACACAGAATGGTCCTACGGCCACACCAAATACTAATTGGTTACTCCTACAAACTTTGTGCCATAATTACTCTAACATGTCTGTCAGTTTGGACATAATTGTAGATCAAAGTATTTTGTGGCTGAATTGGTCTACATTTCTCTTTTGTTTGCATGCAGAGTACGTTTCTTTATCAAAGACACTAGCAGGTAGATGTGAAGAATATATGTAGGTACCAACTCAACTTTTCCATGTACAGTGAGCTGTGTATGTGTTGTCTTCAGCAACTGAGAATAGATATCAGCTTGTGGAAAGCAAATTATATTCTAGGCAATATCCTCGGCTCTTTGAGGGTTACTATAGGACACTTTTGGCTAAAAATTCCATTAGATGTAACCAATCCCTAGAACGTAAACTTTGATTTGGTGACATGATGAGTTGGAGTGCTGTGATATCCATTATTTTGAAATGAAATTTTATTTAGATCTTTTTGTTATTTGTATATATTTTAGGAAGATTCTACTGTATTAGGTTCCAATACTACTGCTCTAATGGCCTACAATTTTATGTGTCTCTCCATTTACCCTCCCTCATCTTCCTCAGAATTTTTCCTTTCCACTTGATCCTTCTGCTTCTGACATCCTCTCATCCAATAGAAGAATTTGCTCTATTTCCTTTTCTATGGAGAACTATCTTTTTCTCTGCCCAAACCGTGACTCTACACCTACATTCTTGTTTCTATGAACTGCAGCTTGATTATCACAGGCTGAACAGCTAGTATGCACATATAAGAGAATGCATACCATATCTTATTTCCTAGGCCTGTGTTACTTTACCTCATGATTTTTTTTCTACTTCCATCCATTTACCTGTGAATTTAATGAATTCACATATTAAAATGCTGAGTGATACTTCAGTGTGCAAACATACGATATTTTCTTAAATCGTTTCTTTCTAGAGGGACATGTAGGTTATTTCTAATTTCTGGATATTAGGAATAGAGCTACACTGAACATGACTGAGCAAGTTAATCTGTGGCATGATAAAGATACTTTGGTTTTATATAGGCCAAGAGTGATGCAGCTAGACCTTGAGGTAGGTAAGTTTCCATCTTCTTGGAGGAACCTCCACTATGAGTTCCATAGCTGCTGTACCACTTTGCACTTAAGCCATCAGTGGATGAATGTTCTATTTCCCTTACTCCACACCTTCGACAGTGTGAGCTGTCGCTTAAGCTGTTGACTTTAGTCATTCTGATGTCTGTAAGATGAAATTTCAAAATAGTACTGATTTCCATTTACCAGAATACAATGGGTATTCAACATTTCTTAAAGTGTTTCTTAGTAATTGGGTATTCTTTTTTTTTTTTGATGATTCTCTCTACAGATCTGTAATTGTACTATTTGTTTTCCTGTCAGCTAAATCTTTGAGTTACTTTTAAATTTTTGGGAATATGTATTGCTCAAAAAGTGAGAGTCCTGTATTAAAGGTGTAGTTGGTAAAGGTCATTTCCCATTCTGTAGACTGCCACTTTGTCCAAATGGCAGTGCTCCTTAATATTCACAACTTCTCAATTTCCTAAGATCCCACTTCCTTATCATCATCTTAGTGCCTGCACCATTGGTTCTCTTTTCGAAAAGCCTTTTGCTGTGCCAATGCATTTGAGGTTATTTCCCACTTGCCTTTCTATCAGGTTCTGTGTATTTGCTTTTATGTAGAGGTATTAGATCCATTTGGAAATGAGTTTTCTGCAGGGCGATATGCATGGATCTCTTTGCATTCTTCTACATACAGTCATCATCAATGAGCACCACCATGTTGTTGAAGACGCTGTCTTTTTCTAGTGTGTTTTTCTGGCTTTTCTAAAAATTTACTTTTATTTGTTTTACAATTCAGTCATTATCTGTCTTCTGGTCTGCCCTCCCATAGTTCCTCACCCCATTCCTCCTCTTCCCACTCCACTTCCTGCCGTCTACAAGATGATGACCCCCCTACATTGCTGGGTCTTCCTACTCCCTGGAGTCTCAAGTCTCTCAAGGGTTAGGAGCATCTCCTTCCACTGAGGTCAGACCAGGCAGTCCTCTGCTATATATGTGTTCAGGGCCTTATATCGGCTGGTCTATGCTGCCTGGTTGGTGTCTCAGTGTCTGAGAGATTTTAGGAATCCAGGTTAGTTGAGACTGCTGGTCTTCATATGGGGTCTCCCTCCTCCTCAATTTCTTCCAGCCTTACCCTAAGTCAACCACCGGAGCTCACAGCTTCAATTCATTGATTGAGTGTAAGTATTTGCATCTGTCTCAGTCAGCTCCTTGTTGGGCCGCTTAGAGAGCAGCCATGCTAGGCTCCTGTATGAAAGCACATCATAGCATTAGTAATAGTGTCAGGCCTTTCTAGAGGGTCCCCCCACCACCTCCCACCCCTGAAGATTGCGTATTTCCAATCATTCTACTGGCCCTCAGGGCTTCTCTCCTGGTCCCCAACCTCCCTTCACCGAATACCTGATCATGTTCCCCTTTTCCCCTTCTGCTCTCCACACCTACCCAAGGCTTCTTTACCAAAAAGAAAAGAAAGAAAGAAAGAAAGAAAGAAAGAAAGAGAGAGAGAGAGAGAGAGAGAGAGAGAGAGAGGAGAGAAACTATCCTTTGATCAGAGTATTTATATCTGTGACTTCAGACTTCAGTATAATTTCATTGATCAACATGTCTGTTTTGTGCTGATATCCTGTGATTTTTTATTACTGGAGCTGTATATGACAACTTGATTTTGGGGTGGTGATACCAGCTATTCTTTATGACTCGGGATTTTTTTTTTCCAGCTATCCTGGATTTTGGTTTTCCATGTGAAGCTGAAAATTCCCCTTTCAAAATCTGTTAAGAATTTTGTTGGAATTTTGATGGGGATTACATTGAATCTGTAGATTGCTTTTGGTAGGATGGCCATTTTTTTCTAAATTATTCTTATTAATTCATTAACATGGAACATCTTTCCAAATCTTCTGTTATCGTCTTCAAAATCTTGAAGATCTTATCCTCTGAGTTTCCATGTGCTTTGTTATAGTTACTTCAAGATATTTTATATTATTTGAGGCTAATGTGAAATATATTGTTTCTTTGATTTCTTTCTAACTCTGTCATTTGTATATAGTAAGGCTACAGTTTTGTTTTTGTTTTCTTTTTTTTTTTCTGAGTTAATGTTATATGTAGCTCCATTGTTGAAACTGCTTATGTGGTATAAGAATTTTCCAGTGGAATTTGTTGGGTCACTTATATATATTATCATATCAACTGCAAATATGGATACTTTTACAACTTTCAATTTGTATCTCTTTCAGCTATCTTATTGTTCTAGCTAAGACTTAAATACTATACTGATTAGGTATGAAAAAATTGTGCAACCATGAGTTTTTCTGATTTGAGTGGTGTCTTTTTTTTTCTACATTTGTGGTTGATAATGGCTATAACTTGTTGTAATTTGCCTTTATGATTTTTGAAGTTTATTTCTTGTATCCCTAATCCCTCCAGAACTTTTATCAGGAAAGGGTGTTAGACATTAACAAAGGTCTTCTCTGTGTCTAATGATGAGATCATGTGTTCTTTTCCAGTTTATACAATGGATTATATAGATTAATTTGTATATTTTTAACTTTCCGTACATCATTTGAATGGAGCCTATTTGATCACAATGAATTATCTTTTAATGAGTTTTTAGATTTGGTTTGCTTTATTGAGAATTTTTGTATTTATTTTCATATGGGAAATCAGTCTATAATTTACTTCCTTTGTTGTCTTTTTATGTTTTTTTGCATATCAGGGTAACCTCGGCTCATAATAAAGATTGAGTAATGTTCCCTCTGTCTCTGTTTTGTGGTAAAAGATATCCTAGAATCTTATCCAGAGGTAATGGCTATCCATGATGTTAAGGTTGGTTCTTGTATCTAGCAGAAGGGAGGATATTGTAGGTGAATCCATTGCTTATCTGTGATTTTTTATGGGAAGATTGAGACCACTGATGTGCAGAGATTCCTGATATTTTATTGTTGCTGTGCCGTGTTGGTGTTGGTGGTGTTGGTGGTGGTGGTGGTGGTGGTGGTGGTGGTGGTGTGGTGGTGGTGATGGGCGTCGTATGTGTATGAGTGTGTGTGTATGTGTGTTTCCCCTTTTTATTGGTTGTTCTAGAATGTATTTCTTGTGTTTCTTTGAGTTAACCTTAGGTTAACCCTGTGTCACTTTAGGTTACATAGTGGTTAATCACGTTATGTTGGGGTTTTCTTTCTCACACTTTCTATAGGAGTTTTACTTATTTATGTCTGTGATTTTGTTGAAGGTATTTTCTGTACCTTTGACCCAAGCTGCTTCTCCTTTCCTTAGTCATCTTGTTAGATAGTATTTTCAAAGTTGTGGGAAAAAAAGCTGCGGTGGTGGTGGAGTCCTGATAGATTTCTAAGCTGTGGTTCAAACAAACAGGAGAGGGAATAAGGTTACAAAAGGTTGGAGGCTTTGGCAGTGGTAGGCCCCAAATACACAAGGCAGTCCTTGGTTCCAGAAAGGTTTATTGTCATGGTGGATGGTGGGTGGATTTGGATGTACCCCATCCCCACCCTGAAACTCAGGGCAATCCTGAGTTAAATATGGAGAGAGAAAGGGGGAGTGTCTGGGGAGGAATGCTTAATTTGCTCCACCCTCTGGCCTTCATTAGTATGTAAATCCCCAGGGCCTGAGGCCCATGGTCACGACCGACCTCTACTGTGCACTTTGGGAGGGGCTGTAAAGGCCTACATGACTGAACAATGTAGGTCTATGAAGACAACACTGCATCAGGACTCTGGGTTCTGGGGACATGGCCTAACTCCTGCCGTTTCTCACTTAGAGTCTCGGGGTTACAGGCCCATGCCCAACCATGAACCAGGATACTCTTATGCAGTCCCACACAAAGTGTCCCAGATTTTTCAGGATATTGTATGCCAGGAGATTTTAGCTTTAATATTTTCTTTTTGTCAAGGTATGCATTTTGTTTATTAGGCATTCAGGGCTAAGATTCTCATTTCCATCTCTTGTATTCTTCTACAGAGGATTGCATCTGAGTTTCCTGCTTGAGTTACTAAATTTTTGTTTCCAGATTTCCCCCTGTTTGGATTTTCTATTTATTCTAATAACACTTCCATGTTTGGAATTGCTTTATTCAGTTTCTACTACTGTTTGTATTTACACAAGTTTCTTAAGGGATTCATTTCCTCTTTAAGAGCTCATATTCATTACAGCCTTTTAAAGGTCTTTGTCTTATGCTCCAGATATGTTGCAATACTCAGAGCCTATTATGGTAGGGTTGTTGGGCTCTAGTGAAGACACATTATATGACTGTTCTTGAGTGTTTTTTTTTTTTTAATGTTGTTGTCCAGGCTTCTGTGTTTAGAAAGACTGTGATTCCAGGTGCTGAGATCTGCTCCTTTCTTTTTGATGTGTGTTTTGTTTCCTGGTATTGTTGCTCTCCTGGTTCTTAAACAATATGGTGGCTGTGTGTTACCTGGTAAGAAATTATTCTCGAATCCCCTTATGAGTGTACCCACTGAGAGTTTCATGCAAACTGACATCTTAGGTATTGGGAGTTAACACGAAGGAAAAAGATAGTCTGAGAGGGTCCATGGGAAGCAGAAAATTGGGGCATTCCACTGGGCTCTGCTTAGTTCCCGGCAATGAGATAGTCTTGGCAGAACTCAGGATTAGACTGGAAAGTTGAATATACAGGAGAGGAAGGAAAATAAAGGTCTGACACTTGCCTACCCTTTTGCTGGCTTACTTGTTTTTTCCTAGGTGCTGCTGGTGGGTTTCTAGAAAAGGCCTGCTAGAGTATCTCCTTTACTGTTCAGAGTGAACTCTGGTTTCCCAGGCAATGCCCATTGTATATGGTATAAAGCAGTAAGTATAGGGAAGGAGGTTTGGAGAGAAAGAACAAACGATGTGCTTCACTGAAAATGAGGGATATTGGGGAAAAGAGACTGCAGCAGGTTGTCTTCTGGGGGTTGAGAGACTTGTAAATTAGATGTGGAGCCTCCTTCACACAGGAGTTGAAAGCCTACCCTAGCCTGCTTCCCTGGCTGTGGTGCTCTGGTGGAAAATTTTGATCTAGCTATTTTTATAGGAATTCAGTTGTAACATTTGACATTATCTGAAGTAGACTGACAAATGCAATCATGAACATCTTGTCATTTAATATTTGAAATTTAATATGTCATTTTAATATAAGTTAATGTGAATGGCATTAAATATTGCTATAAAATTATTGAAGCTAAGAAAATATAGTGGTGGCAAACTATTGTGTGATGCTATGGGCTTAATTCTATTGCTTGCAGAAGGATATCTATCTATCTATCTATCTATCTATCTATCTATCTATCTACAGCTATACCTGTATCTATACATCTATATCTATCTATATAGAGATATAGAGATGTATAGATACAGGTATAGATGTAGATAGATCTATATATAGATATCTATATAGATAGATATAGATGTATAGATATAGGTATAGATGTAGATATGGTATAGCACATTATACATAATGATTATAAGTTTTATTTTGCTTAAAAAAATCCTAACCCACTTAGCAAAATTAGTATTAAGAATATTCTTCCTCCACCAAAGCTAAATGTATGCAAGTTTTATTAGTCTGGGTGTCCGTTACAAGATAAAAGACACATGAAATCAGCCCAACGGTTTGCTGTGTTGAATGAGAGCTCATGTTGAAAGTACACATTGGAATCTGAAACTTACACTGTTGAATCACATTGCAGGTCTCCCAAATACAAGAAATGCATTCATTCATAACAGTTTCTGTAGGAACACAAAAACTTAGATAGTCTTTTGCAAAGTGACCACACTAGTGTTTAACTCAGTGTGTTACTCTGAGGGTAGAATTGTTATTGAAAAGAAAATGGTCAACCCTGATTTTCCCCTGCAAGAATTCCATGGATAGGAGTAGGGGTGCTTCATACTTTAGACTAATCAAGAAACACATTGTCATACTCTCCTAGCCTGTTTTAAAAAGAAAGCCTTATTCATCTGGAACACAAATCAACGTATTCCTTTAGAAACAGAAATCAACATATTTCTTTAGCTATTATAAAGTTTCTTTCATAGTTCTAGAGTCTGGAAGTTCAGTGTTGGCTCAGAATAGAGACTTGCATTCTTGATGCTGGCACAGCCCTTTTCCGGCTACCTGACAGCTGCTCTGTGTTTTCACATGTGAATATTTCTCAGTGGGAGTGTTCACTTGCCAAAGTAACATTTTTGAATTTCTGTTTGGCCTGTATTGTGGAAAATTATTTATTGGTCCACACTTCATATTTCTGCTAACAATGATACCTCCTTTAAAATTAAAAAATACCATGTAAAGCATCACCAAAGAAAAACCTTAGTAGCATTTCACTGAATGTTATCACCTTGCTTTTGGGGAAAAAAAAAAAGGCTGACCATAGTTTTCTGGCTTTGGTCAACTTGTGGTATTTATTTATTTTTCTAGGACTAGTCCATTGCATCCTTTGAGACTCATTCAAATGGTCAAAACTATGTTTTGAAATGAGAATATGAGTGGATCAATGGCAATACATTAAATTATTGACCTGTTTTGTTTTCTGACCAAAGAGTTTAATATTCCCAGCAACTTGAGCCAATTTATCTCTACTGATGGCCAGAGCTTCACGCTTGGCTTTAGAAAGAAATTTCACACTTGTCCACAGGAAATTAATGGACATGCTGTGAATAATAGACTCTTTAATTAAATACAGTCAGAGAAAAACTGGGTAGAACAAAGCAGGAAATTTTTTTCTTGTCAAACTTCAAGTAACTTTTAATTTGCTAAACTTTGGATGTTTTGTTGTTGAGATCAGTTATGAAATGTTTTATAAATGAACCTGAAAGTAAAATCCTCTACTTAATGGGCTATCATAGAAGACTGAAAAACTGCATGTCCATGTCATCCCTTAAAATAGATATATCTAATTACAATGCCAAAGCTGGTTGCAAATCTTTAATTTATGTTTCGCAAGGGTCCCCATCCCTTCATCCTAAATCAATTGTCCTGATTTCCTCCTGTTTTATCACCTTTGTGTATTTACCTGAACCATCTATGGAAACGTTGATCTAGCAATATTGATCGGAATTCATCAATATTATCGCAACCTTAAAGCCAAGCTCTTTGAAATAACGATTAGATTATGTTCTATTTTATAATACAGTTGATTTTTAAAATTAAAGAAAAAATTGTGCAAAGGCATAATGAGTTCACAGTAATTTACTATGTTGTGTTAGTTCCCTGCTTTCTCTATATTTGCTTATGTGAAGCATTCTGTGTTACTCTTTGTGATTGTTGGATGTGCATGTTTCTAATTCACCATGGTATAATCTTGTCTATTCTACTCAATTATAATCTGACAAGGTACGTTGATATGAAACTCAGACATTTAAAATGTCATCTAATCTGTCTACTTAAGCATGTTCTTCAAAATATCATTAGAAAATATTGTTCTCCAAGATCCTGCCTCTGTTTCTCTTGTCTTTTCATTGACATTCAATTTGGACTGATTTTGTTCTTCAGCTTTTATTAGTAAATCTTTAAAAATTCTCAAATCCCTACCTCTACTCTTTAGAATATGTCCACATTTACTCCATAGTTACAATTCATCACATGCTTCTCAATATGAAATTAATATGACGAAATTATACGTATTTTTCACAATTATATTTGTCCCCAAAGACTTTGACCTCTTTTGTGATTATTCAAACGGGATTATTGACAGTTTCAAGAGATTTTTGTTGGTAAGCTGCCTAGGGCAAACTTCCCTCTCTGAACTTTCTTTGAGGCAAAACCATTCAATGCATTGTACTTGTTAATGGAACCACAAAAACTCTGGCCTTCTTGGTCCATCTTGTTAAGTCTCAATTTATATTCAGAGCTTTGAAAAATCCCATCTTTAAATAAAAACATGTGGATTTTAAAAAATACGTTCTTCTTCCAGTATTTGTCTTGAAAAGAAGGAACCATCAAATTTAAGAAATTTTCTTTCTTTCTTTCTTTCTTTCTTTCTTTCTTTCTTTCTTTCTTTCTCTCTCTCTCTCTCTCTCTCTCTCTCTCTCTCTCTCTCTCTCTCTTTCTTTCCTTCTTTCTTTATTTCTTTATTTATTTTGCATTCTGACTTTATGCCCAGTCTTTTGCCACATTTAGATCTATAGCATGTAAAAAACTGCAGAATGCTTTCACTGGCTCAAAAGACAGAGCCACTGTTCCACATGATTGGTAATGATGGAGCAGGAGGAGCCCTTCTTTCCTCTCTATGCATCCTTTTGTGTACAGTTCGTATTTGTTGAAATTGATTAAGGATTTAACTCTTTTAGTTTTGGCTGGTTGCTTTAGCTGACTACTTCTCTGTGTCTGGTAAGTGCTTCATTACTCATCTTAGAGTCCTATAGTAGGGAACTATATCATTTGCTGTAACTTATGACCTACCTAATGTATTTAACCAAGCTGATGTACAATACCATGCATCTGGCTCTTTGCCAGATGCTTACTCACTACTGCCATGGCTATCCAAGTTCTGCGTGCTCAGATTCCTGAATGCTATCTACATTAAGTTCATACTTTTTTCCTTTCACATATTTGTAATAGAATATAATCAAAGATAATATAATCTACTATGTATTCTTTATTATTTCATCCCTTGGGAAGAAACATCATTAAATACAGTCAGGATTATTTGCAGTAACCAACTTTACTGTTTCCATATTTGTCAGGACCCTTCTAGGAAAGGCTAAAGCTACCAAGTTCCCAAAGGACTTCATTTCATGATGGCTTCTTACAGCTGATATGCCTTTCCTATCACCCTTATATTGCTAAAGAATTCCTGGGCATTAGCCTACCCTATTGAGCACACTTCCTGCAGAATAACATAAAAATGAACTTTTATGAATTAATGCTTTTTAGATGAATTAATGATTTTACAGAATTCCTGATTCGATTTAAATGATCTTAGGAAGAAAGATTTAAGAGATGGTTTCTACTTGTTTTACTAGAAAGCTGTAATAAAGTTAGAATCAGGAATAGAATGTGTCCACTCCCCATAATAGTAACTAAAGGCTGCACAAAAGGGAATACAATGAGCTTTCATAATTACACAAAAAACAGAAATAGGCTTGGGACAAATTTGTGATCAAGAAAAAACATTAATTCTATGTCAGATTCAAGGATTAAGCCAGAGATGTACACTATGATAAAGCCATATGAAATTGTTGCCTTGAATTTATAAGGAACATATAGAATGAAACACTGCTTTGAACTCAGTATTAGCATCCTTCCGTAGCTCCTATTTTGAGTAACATTTTATCTATGAGGTAATTATCTAAAGAACTTTTGTCTACGAAAGTATAAAAAGACCAGAGAAAAGAAGTAATGTTGGTGGCTTGGGGGACTCTGCCCCATCCATCTATCCATCTATCCATCCATCCATCCATCCATCCATCCATCCATCCATCCATCCATCCATCCAAATGTATGGGTGCAGCCATTTCTGTTTCAGCCAGTGTGTGTGTGTGGTCTGTGTTAGTGGTTTATTTTCCTTTCCTCTCTTTTCTCTCTGTTCAAAAGAGTTAACAAGCTCACTCTTTATCATTTGACTTCTGCCTGACTTACAAGAGAAAAGAGCACTACCAGTAGATCCTTTGACTCAACAGAATTTAGCACTTATTTAAGCACAGAACAGTAAGAAAGAGTTAAGGGTTTAGCACACAACCTATTTCCCTAGTGCTTATTTAAGCATAAAGAGTTAAATTTTTAGCATGTACTGCAACACAGCAGTAGTCAATTACTAGTAGCATTTGGCCTTAGAATAGCAAAGAGTTTAAGAAGGGTAAATGTTACCAAAAGTAAGCCACTTTTGCCCTAGCCATTGAAACTTCTGCCACCCCGGCTGCCAGTGCCCCCATTGCTGCCTTCCAGACCTGGAAACCTTGTAGACGCCAGGAAGGTTACCAACACATATTGATAAATTCAAAGAACATACAAATTAAACCAAAACGACCATGTGACCATGTATTCACCCACATCCTGAAATCACTGCCATTAGCAGTCTTAGCTTGACTAACGCCTTTGCTCTGCCTGCCTTCTCAGTCTCAGCTCACCTGTCTCTCCATTTACATCCTTCCCCGATGAACTAAACTTCACTGACAGCCAAAATCCACTTTATAATTTGCTTCTGTTTATTTGATTTTTACTTCTAAAGCTACATTAATGGTATCCTTTGTTCCTGGAGTACTTAACAATCTCTTCCTTGTTGAAAAATTTTATCAAATCCAGGAGGAAATTTTTTCATGGCTTTTTCTTTTATAAAGCATACTGGAATAATTAGTTACCAGAAAGATACTGGTGGTAGAAGGTAGAGCTTTCTGGCAGAGGGAAGGATATCACACTAGGGACCAATTATGAAGAGGAAAATGAAGATATGAAAGCAAATGCCAGAAGATATTGGAAGGTAGAAGGGAGAAGAAACCCTGCCTTGTCTTCTGTAGGTGTCAAAGTTCTGCCAACACCTTCATCTCTGCCTGGTGAAATAGTTTTCACATTGGTTCTTTCCAGAACTCTGAGAGAATACAGCTCTAGTGTTTTGAAGCACTAAAATTATGACATCTTTCTAGAGTGGCAGTAGGAAAGTCAGGCAGAATTTTTGAACAAATCCAGTTAACGAGTTTGACTATGTTTTCATTTTTGAGTATTTTTTATTACGTTTAAAAGGATGTGTGTGTGTGTGTGTGTGTGTGTGTGTGTGTACACTCATCCATGTGCTTGAATATATGGGTACATGTGTCTGTGTGTGGATGTGTCACACTGTGAGTGTAGAAGGTGACAATTCACAGGAGTGAGTTGTCTTCTTCAGTAGTGTACATCCTTCGGTCTCAGGTTTGAAGACTCTCAGTTGGTGGATTCACCAGCATAGCTATCTTATCAACCTGTTCTTTAAATTTTTATTTAACTTTTTATGGATTCTTTCTGACTTTCACAATATGTACCTCAATCTCACTCATCTCTCCCCCTTTGAAACCACCTTCTGCTCATGAAAGTCTTCACCCCAAAATTATATATATAGTTATACCACAGTGTGTCCCACAGTATACCCTTTTGTCCACATTTGCTTGCCAGTATTCATTGCAATGAGTCACTGGTCTGGTTTGAGGCCTCTGGCTTCTGCTACACTATCTATACTGAATTATCACAGGTACTCCTCTTGAATATCATTTTGTTGTCCTGTGTCGTGGGGAACTTGTAGCTTTGGATCTGACAAACCATTTCTGTCATGCATTCCAGCAGTTTATCAAT
>NW_021604567.1:11150953-11169604 GCF_004785775.1 Grammomys surdaster | reverse complement strand
TGGATCTGACAAACCATTTCTGTCATGCATTCCAGCAGTTTATCAATGTGGTAGATGTTAGGGTGGGCCAACTCAAAGTCCTAGTTCTAGGCCTGCATGGTGTTTGAGCTAGTCTGCCTGCCAGCCTTTTCACAGGCCCACCACCAGGGTAAGGTCTCTAGCACTGGCCTGACTAATTCGCCCAATAGCTCAGATAGCAAGGTTCAGGGCCAGCTTTGCTGCTTTCCTGCCCTAGGGTCTTAGTCACTCACAACCCATGCAACCAAGGCATGTCCTACTGTTTTGTGCAGCTAGCTATAGGGTCTGGTCTCTCAAGTGTTGCAGCTGGTCAGGAACAAGGACACTTCTCCTAATCTCATGACTTCAGGGCCAGCTCTCCCACTTGCCATAGGTAGCAATTAAGGGAGGAAGGGGACATCTCTATCTAGTCCACACTGCCACATGGTAGACAAGGGGTAGGGCTAGCCCTACCATGCATACTTCCCCAGGGCCAGCTCACAGACAACTCCAGCAACCAGGATCAGTTCTACTGTGCTTCTTGTGCTAGGTGCAGCCACTACTCTGCATATTGCAGCTGGCAAAGCACACACCTAAGTCTCCTGCTCGCACATCTGCAGGTCCAGCTCTCCCAAGATGCCCAGGCTAGGGTTCAGGCCTGCTCTGTGGAGCCCTCAGACATGAACAAGCCCCTAAGCAGCAGCTGTGACCAAGGACATCTGCCTTGCCTTTGATGGTAGTAGGACGGGCTGCTACAGAGCCATGGGCTGAACCATGGCTCTTGGTAGCAGCCTTGCCATGACTTCACTATCGTCTTAGAAGCCATAGGCTCCTCCCATCAGTCTATTCCTTACTATCTTTGACTTTGCCTTTCTCTATTATATACACATGCTTCTGTAAGCGTCTGCACACTCAGGCTTCATGGCTTTGGACTGGGGGGGGGGAGTGTCAAAACTGTGTTTTGTTTCTTTGTTTATTTTAATGATTGAAAAATATTAAAATTAAAAAATATACTTTGTGACAAATGCAACTTGTAGGACAATCCCATATAATTGTTCATTAATAAAATTTAATTTGGATAAATTTGAGAAAATTTAATTTTTTTCTCACTTAACAGAGCACAAAGGACTGAGAAAAAGTACATCTTACAAAATAAGTAACAATTCTCTTGATCCAATCTTTACTAAATAATTATATAATTAATACTTTTATGATACTTTCTTTACCTTAAACTGATCATGAATTTACAGTCAAAATTAGACACATTTTTAAAGAAGTAGAAAAATAAAATTTAACATTCTTTAAACTTTTAGAAGTCACATGCCTTTTCTCAGGAGTCTTTTCCTTCTGTTGATTTACCTTGTCCAACTTCAATGTGATGGTTTTTATTTTATGTTACTATATTTTATTTTGTTATGCTCGGTTCAGAGATAGAAAGGAAGTGGATCTGGATGGAAGGGAGGGAGGGAAGAATTTGAAGAAATAGAGAGAGGCAAAACATCAATCAGGATATATTGTATGATAAAACAGTCTATTTTCAATAAAGCGGAAAATAAAATAAATCTCTCTTGTTCCAATGATAATAAAATCACACTAAAGCTATTATAAAGCAAAATATCTAGAAACATCTACTTAGAACATAGATATGATGTCCTAACTCAAAGACATTGCTATTTGTTCCTCAGGGGTGGAACTATTTAATCTCACTTCATATTTAATATATAATACTGTAAGATTCAAATACACTGGGACAGTCACTTGGGGAATATTATAATTCTCATACTGCCAATGAGTTCTACGACACTTGTGTAGCATACAGGAGATCCTGGAATCAACTGCTACTACTGTGAAAAGCAACCAAGCAATCAACCAATCAATCAGTTGATCATTTGCCAAATTAAAGTTCTAATCATGTTACTAATGACAAGAATCAATAAAAATGAAAGGAAAAAGAAAAATGTAAAGATTTAAAGAAAGTTTAAAGAAAATACATCTAGAGTTGCAGCAAGTTCAATGCCTCCTGGCTGTCTAGAACACTTTGCAGTGAGCATGACTCCATCTTATGGGTCTCCCTTTCTTCCTGCCCCTGTTCAGCTGTTTTCTTTAAGACAGTGTTGAAGCGAAAAACCTCTGAATCATGTTTTTTTCAAGACTCTAATTAAGCTCATGTGGTTTACAGTCATAAAGACATTAACAGGTGGATTTGCTTAGTGGTCTAAAGGTTGCAGCAGAACGAGAGAAAGGAAAAAGATAATGGAGTTTAAAATGTCCAAACTTTTCTTCTCATTTTTAATTGCTTTCTTAATTAAAAAAGTTTTATACAATATGTTTTGATTATATTTCTCTTTCCCTAGCTTCTCTCAGATCCTACCCAATTTCCTATTTACCTAAATTTGTTTTCTCTCTCTTTTTCTCACTCTCTCTCATGTGTATATATATATATATCTACATATATACATATGTAGATATATGAGAGCATATAATATATGCTTTTATATATAATGTAGATGAGGATTGAATGAGACAGAATTATTTATATACTTGTATGAAAATTACAAATATTTGAAGAATGAAGGAAAGAAAGTTACAAAAGAATTATACATTAAAAATTGGCATTGTTTCATGTATGTATTTGTTAATATTACAAATGATTTATTTTCATGTATATATTTGGTAAAATTATATATTTGTTGAAACACACATAAATTATGTTTCTGATTGTATATTTGAAATTAAAAATGAATCTTAATCAAGGACAAAAATTTTTATAAAATTTTTATGTCTGAAATGAGAACAAATGAACTTTTCATATTTAGTCTTTTCATTGTGGTAGGTACATGTTAATTATAGATGAGTTAACATACAATGTTCTCCAACATGATATTACAATGACAATGTGTCTGAATAGTTTACAATGTATATTCTTATGCAATGTATGTTTTATTACACATTGACTTTTCCTAAATACCAAATGACTTTTTCTAAATGACAAAGTGGCAATTGGTACTTGCAAAGTACATAGTCTCAAAGGTTGAGAAACCCCTGATAGTGCTGAATGAAAAAACTTTCAATAAGATATAGTTTAAAATGTCCAAAACTTTTAAGATTTCTGAAGTCAGCACAAAACTCCACTTTGTGCTTTATTAATTGTGAGGTTCACTCTAAGATGAAATGAATATTCGGTTTTTATAAAAGACATGTGAAGGGAAGGATTCAGGTAGGAAGAAATGCTGAGGAATTGCAAATCTTTAGATTAGCATCGTCTTACTAGCTCCTAAAGTGAAAAGTACCATTAAGCTACTGAACACAGAGAATTATAAGAAGTAATATAATTATTCATTTGCTCATAGGGTGAAATGTCTTTTTGCAAAACGCAATAGTGGATTATTCACTAAATTCTGAAATCATCTTAAAATGAATTCATCTTAAAATGAGGTCTTATTTTGTAAGAATACAAAAAATAAATTATGTTACTGGAAAAATCACTTGTTCCTGGACTTGAGAAACAAGTGGGATTTTATTTTCTTAATTCAAAATACATTTTAGGATATAGACCTTTGTGTTCCAAACAAATACAGAGCCAACTTTGGGTTAGATCCACTTAGAAATGAAGGAACTCACTACTAGTGGTCGACTCATGATATTAATCAAAGCACATTTGATTTTCTTTCCTATCGTCACCTTACAGTATTCATAAACCTGATCTCCAGTTGCTTAATGATTTCTCATGCATTTTCTAAATAAAGTCACTTACACCTATTGTATAAAGTGCTAAATTTTCCCAAACTGGAAACTCTATGTTTGAAGACTAGTTACTATCTAGTCTACTATCGATTGTTTTTAGAGGACTAAATGGGTAGAACAGTGTCAACATTTAGTTTGTTATCTATATGGTGGACTCTGTAAAAATAAATGATTAAATCACAGTTAGAAGGAACCCTCTGGCTTCCTCTGTTATCAGTAGGACTGTATATTAACTTTAAATAGGACAATAATACCAACTGAGTTGAAAATACTTGGCTTCTCTGGGAGTATAATTGTCTTATGGAGATAAAGTTTAACTTAAAAAAATAGTGGAGAAAGTCACTTATTCCATAAGTTTGCACAGCTTTGCAAACTTTGAGAAACACATTATAAAAGTACAATTTTAAAGTTTTCTTGCAAACAAAATTAAACATAGAATGTGATGTTTAATTCTTTTTTGTTTTGGCATTATTTTTATTATTTTACTTATTCACTTTATATTCCACTCACTGCCTCCCTCCCAGTCACTCTCCTCCCACAGTCTTTCCCTCTTACCCCTTCCCTTTCTCCTCTGAGCAGGTGGGGCCCCTTGACCATCCCCGACTCTTGCACATTAAGTTTCTGTGCATTCTCTCCTACTGAGGCCAGACTAGGCAGGCCAGGTAGAAGAATATATCCCACAGACAGGCAACAGTTTTGGGGATAACCCCTGCCACAGTTGTTCAGTATCCACATGAAGACCAAGCTGCACATCTGCTACATATGCGAGTGGAGTCCTAGGTCCAGGATGTTCTTTAGTTGGGTGTTCAGACTCTGATAGCCCCAAGGGTCCAGGGTAGTTGACTGTGTTGGTCTTTCTGTGCAGTTTCTATCCCCTTAGAGGTCACAATCCTTCCTCCTGTTCTTCCATAGCAGTCCCCAAACTCCATCCACTATTTGACTGTGTCTGCATTTGTCTGAGTTAGTAGCTGGGTGGAGCCTCTCAGAGGACAGCCATGCTAGGCTTCTGTCTGCAAGCATAACATATTATCATTAATAGTGTCAAGGACTGGTGATTGCCCAAGGGATGGGTCTCAAGTTAGGCTGGTTATTAGTTGGCCATTCCCTCAATCTCTGCTCCATCCCTGCCTCTGTGTTTCTTGTTGACAGGATAAATTTTATGTTTTATTCTTTTGGTTATGGAGAAGTCTTTGGGGTTTCATCTCAGATCATCTACCCATTGCATGATCATTTAATGGCATATGCATGGCTGTGTGATTTATATTACATTTATGCTAGTTCATTAGCATAGACTATAATTTATACTTTTTAATTTATTAGCACAATTTTTGTCATGTATCTGTTTTCATGATGATTATTTCACTGTTCTCTAATATATTGTAGGCTATTTTAAATTTTCTTATTCACGTATCACAATATAGTAAATTGTATATAAATTCACTATGTTGTGAAAACTTGTGGATATAAAAATAAGAGGATTTTTTTTTGTTCTTATCACATATGTAATCTCTAATTTTCTTTTAAGCTGCTTAAATATAGGTAATTTTGTGCAAAGTACTCTGTCTCCTTAATGTTTGTTTGCTCGTCATACAGAGTATAAAAAGCATATAAATATTTTCCCTTATCACAACTGACCATGTGTATTTTATAATAACAATAGCATCTCAGAAATTATTATGGCCTAGAAATAATACGTAATAGAAAATGTTCAAGTACAAGATTTGTTTTGCATATTAAGGAAAATGCTAGAAAACTATTAGGACAAAAAAAGCTCTAAGACTAGAAATAATTAGTCATACTAACTTTAGATTTAGAAAAGAGTGAGATGGCAATTAGTAAAATCACTTATGTTGATATGTGCTGAGTAATAGTTTATCTTGCTTTTTAGTGTGTGAAATATTAAACTTAAGGAAAGTGAGAATGTATCAGTGATAAACTCTTTACTGAAGATGTTGTGTCGCTGTTTGTATAGATCTGTTGCTGAAGGTCATTTTACATTTCTATTTAACTTTATGCTTTCTCATTAAACATCACAAAGAATTTCATGAATATTTTATCTAGAGTGTATCATTTAACTCAAATTGTGATTCTGAGAGAGTGTCTTATCCTCTGCACAGTTGTTTATTAGTGTAAATGCTTAGAAATATACCCCTTTTGAATTTTAATACCATCCAGAGTTAGCTCTGCATATAGTTCTATTTCTGAGGAAAGATATGAGATCTTAGAACAAAGGCATGACATGTTTAAGCAGCACTGCCCTGAGAAATGGGATTCTGTTGCCATCCTTTTGACAATGCTTCACTATTAACAGATTATCCATTATGTTGGGGCTGTGTTCCCTTCTAGTTTTAATACTGTTAGAGAAATTGAGAGAACAGTGTTTCAACAGAAATGTAACTACACTTCTCTGGTGTTCTATCAAGTATCCTGAAAATAAAACAGGATCAATGGTTCTTCTGTTGATATTTTTCTACATCTACTATTGCTTTATTGGTGGGACCAGTAGAGCAGAGAGTAGTCATGAATATTCATCACTAGTAACAATAACATCAGGAACATCATGTACACATCTGCAGCACAAACAGTACTTATGGATTCACAAGACTATACTTGTTGATTTTAATGACAGATTTGAGGAGCCTCACCTTTCATACAATAAGAAAAAGGTGTGTTAGTATTAGATGTGTATATTTCCTATCATAGTATTTTGGTACCTTTATATTCACTTGCTAAAACACCTCAGTTTGTTCAATATTACCTCATGAAACTTATAAAACATTAATAAAATACATTAGATGTAGTGAACACAAAACTGAGATCTGAAAACACTGCAGACCTTGATAAAATTTTAATATTTTTCATAAACATTTTAACCTCTGAACCTTGCGTGCCTAGTTTGCAACTATAGTGTTTAATCATATGAAATATAATACTCACTATCCTTTCCATTATTTCTCTTCTCCCAGATCTATTTTTCATGAAAAGATTAGGTGATAAAATCACTTTCAGATATCTAATTCCTTGTCTTCTTTTTGTTCTACAATTTAAACCACTTCCCCAAGAAGTTAAACATACCTGGAGGCAATGAATATTATCCAGAGATTTGGATAATTAACCTATAATTTCAGCTATTAAAAGGGCTTAACAAACGTCCTTTAAAAGTACTTGCTACAGATTATAAGTTTTTCACTTTAAAAATGTCCCCATTTCAGAACTTAGAGATATAATAAAATAAACATTGTCTTTTTTCAAAAATCATCCTTCAGAATTTTAAGCAAGCAATAGTGAAGTGGAAAGGAAAGAAGGTGCAGGTGTTTCTTTACAAGGGAAGCCACACTCAGAACATTTGTCACCATCGAGCAGCATCAGAATTAGAGTTCAATAAGTTGAATTATTAAGCTTTATGGAGAGGTCAACTCTGTGAGACAGTCTGTGTCACAGAAGGAAGACTAGGGAAATATCCTGTCATGAGAGTAGGGCTTTAAAATAGTTTTGTTTTTTCGCTTTTCATGGAAGTACAAAGCATACGGGTCCTATTCTAGGACCAATAATATCAAAAGCCAGGAAATTTTGTATTGGATAAAAATAGAAATAACCACTATTTTAGATGACAGTGTGAAGCCTATTGTTTTATGGTTTCCATAGGAAGCTCACTGGTGAGTGTTAGCTAATTTTACAATATAACTTTGACTTCCTAGAGCTTATTATTTAGGTCTGACAATCTGTCCAAGGTCAGAAGTCTGTTTTGATACAAGCAAGGAAAAGTTAACATGGTCTAAGGGTGCTAGCTCAGGTTTTCAAAGTAAAAGACTATTTTTCACTGTCTTTATCATCATAGACATATATTAAGACATAGAATAATTATTAAGAAAAATATCTAAAAGTGCATCTATTCATAATATTAGAAATTGAACACTGTTTTTAGTGATTAGATAGTTTTTTAAAATTGTTGCCTGATTTTCTATGTCAATTGAGAATGATTTCCAGAATTGACACATGAAATAAATAAATAAAATGTGAATAAGAGTTTCCTGGAAACAAAGACAGTCAAAAAATAATTTATGAGTATCTTTTTTCCACTAAGGACTATTCTTGTCAATTTTGTTCCATACACTGAGAATTTATGTTTGCTTGTGGCTATTTTATCTCCCAAGTAAGAGGAGCACATGCGTGTGCCTATAGGTAGATGGTCTATTACATCCAGTATACTACATTTCTTTGAATTGTAATTTTATTTAGAAGATTAATAGATAATTCCCTACTTTCTATACCTCTCCTGTCCTTTCCTCCAAACCCATTCTTCCCCTTAATCCCTTTGCAATTTATGGCCACTTTTTTACACAAACACACACACACACACACAATTTGTGCCCATCAGTAGTTGCTTGTACAAATATGAAATCAGGGATGGGTAATTGATATTGTATTACCACTTACGGTATTCATTCCTAGGAAAGACTAATTCTCCCTCACTCTGTAATCACTAGCTGCCTAGATAGCAACTAAACATCCTAGAAATATCGTTCCATGATGAATCCACCTTCGATGTTAAAGTTAACATGGTTATTGGTGTTCACATTTTTCTCATTTTGTTTTGACAGTCAAATTGTTATAGTATTGTGGTATGGGACTGCATTCTGCCCCATCGCTGCCGTGTAAGACAGTTTGGGAGTGCAGAATATGTGAAGATACCTGTTGTGGGTCGGTAGTGTTTCACCCCGCAGCCGGGAAGGAGAATGTGAGCAGTGCTTGACTGAGTCTCCCTGCACTGCTGCTTTAGGTGCTGGGCTATAGGGAATCGCTCAGACATGACTCAGGGGGGTAGGCTGAATCTGGGATTTTCAGACGCCCAAAAATCCAGTCCAATGTGGGATGCCTAAGACAGGAGTCTAGAATGAAGTTTCGGGGTCCATGGCCCATGACTATGCCAGGACTGGGGAAATATGAACTCAGGCTTAGTTCATTTGTCACTGTTCTTAGCTTAGCACTGGTTGTCTGGAAGCACAGAGAGGCCTTCGATTGGAGACTTAGGTTATAGCTCTGTAGGTAAATGTCTTCTCCATGTTCCCCATGGGGGTCCATGTTTATCCATACTGTATATTGGCTGTTCTTCGTGAAAAAATGGATGCATACCAACTTCTCAGAGTGGACCAGAGATTAAATACCGTTCTCAGGAAGGAATGTCTGGAGAGTGAAACTTATTTGCTAATCCTCAGGGCCTCTAGATATCTCATTAGCGTGGAGACCTCTATTTGGGGCTATGTGACCACAGGTCACCTTTCCGTATGTGGGGAGTATGGCACGTGTTCCAGGCCAGGAATCTAGTAGGGAGCTACATACCGTCTCAGGGGAGGTGCCTGGGTGCTGAGGACTCAGGACTCTGAACCCGCTCAATCGTACCACGTTTCATGGCCTGGTCTACTATCCTGCATTATGGGTGGGGCCATTTCTATGAATCATAATTTTAGTGGGCTTTTGGTCCTTTGGCTTTTGCATACTTTACATCCCTTGTTCAGGTCTATTCTCTGAACATCAGTTTAGGAGTTCTAGTGTAGATTAATCCACTTGGGGTAGGAACACCATAATTTGTTGACCTTTGAATTTTGAAAAGTTGTGGTGTTTTTCTTTTTAATGGTTTATGTCTGAGTGGAAGTTTCTAGATATATCATGTGATGCAAACTCATGTGTTGTTTTGCCGAGGCTGACTCACTTGTTGTTTTGCTGAGCCATGGAAGGACATGTGATGCTTAGAGAATATAAATAGGACTCAACTGACTGGCTGTGGGCTTGCACAACTAGCTTCGCAAAGCTTCGTTGGCCCTCCCTTAGTCCTTGTCTTCGCTGATCTCAGAGAACTTCTCCTGGCATCCTGGCTGCTGCTGGTAGCTCCCGCTGGCTGTTTATGTGGGATCATGCCACCACTGCTAATTTGTGTTTGGTATCCTGATACTACTGAACTGGTCTGCTGCTATCCTGGAAAACAGAGATCTAACCCTACATTTACCTGCGGGTATAAAGACAAGTATTTAGGTTAAAGAATTATGCTGGTCTAATAAAATGGTAGTGGTAGATTCATGATTGAGATTCATGATCTCATTAGATCCCAGTTGTTGACCAAGTTTCCAGGATAATACATAAGCAGGCCCTAAGTTCAAGGAGAGAGTTACAGTTTACTGCCAAGTTATGAGTGCCACTATTGCACCAGTAGGAGTATTTTGCAGAGCTGGTCCTTTAGTGCTTCATAGGTGTCATGGCTACCTGAGACTATTGACTGTGTCCCGCCTCTGGCAGTTTAAATAGCACTATCTGGTCTTCTGTGAAGAGGTTTTGTGCTCAGGTCTAACTGGCATAAACCCAGTTAAACTTACACGCATGTGTTTGTGTAAACCTTTATATGCATTCTAAGTAATTTCATCATGATTCATTATGAGTAATTTCAAAATAAGTAATAATGATTTTCTTAAGCATTATCAAATATCCTAAATATAATTAATCTCTTCTCCCCCACCACCCTTCCTCTTTTTCTGTAGTAATCTCCCTTCCTGTTCCTTTTAAAGTTCTCTCCTATTGTTCCTGATTCTCTCTTCACATCATGGATTTCCTTAATATTTTCTCCATAGACTGAGTTGATTCTTGTTTACTTGTTTTGTTTTTTTCTTTGCTTACCAGTATAGCACTCATTTTTACTCACCTGAAGACATTGTATTCTTTTTTTGGTGTGGCTTTTCCATAGTTATTTTTCTTCCTATTTAATTCATTTAGTGATCATCCTAGTACTCCAAACATGTTTTCTGCTCCATTCCAAATTAATGGCCTGTCTTCATTAAGGCTTTATTGCTCTGAAGAGACACCATGATCAAGGCAACTCTTATAAATGAAGACACTTACTTGATGCTGGTTTATAGTTTCAGAGGTTTAGTCTATTTTCAACATGGGAGGGAGCACGGCAGAGTTCAGCCAGACATGATGCTGGAGAGACCAAGAGGTCTGTCTCCTGATCCTAAGGCAGCAAGAAGAACCCATGTCACTGGATATAGCTTGAGCATAGGAGACCTGAAAGCCAGCCTTTACAATGACACACTTCCTTCAACAAAGCCAACTCCAGCAAGGCCGTATATTCTAATAGTGTCACTTGCTGTGAACAATGCATTTAAATATATGAGTCTACTGGAGTTACATCTGTTCAAACCACAACATAAATACCAGTTTTTAATATATTTTCACAAAAGTTCTCACATTCATTTCAATGCATTGACTGATATTTCTTTATCAGGTAATCAGGAAATATTCATGCTGTGTAATATTACATTAAGGCTCTAGATATTAGCAAATAGTTTCTTATTTAGGCTGTTTATGGTAAGCAATATATTTGATATGACTAGTGTTTAGTCTAATGGCCTTTCCCCTTTGTTTTACATTGTAGGAATGCTTTGAAGTGTTTCACAAATACTTGTAGTTTACCTCAGAGTTATGAGGAACTCATACATTTTATTCCCTTTGGGAATACACTAATTTATACTTATTCTTCTTTGCATTTTTGGTAAGTGTGCCCATGTTTTATTCTAAAAAGTAACACAGGTATTTTTTACTGATATTGGGATTAAAAGATATGTTAATTAAATGCAGCTTCTATATATAATTTTTCACTTCGATTCCCATTGACTTCCTGATAATAAATTTACATTTTTATATCTTGAAAGTCCAAATTTTATTTTTAAAAATTTTCTTTGTTTTTAGAATATATTTGTCTTAGGTGGAATTACACTCTTTGTGGCACTTCTACATTGATACTTTTACATCAAAAATGTGCCAGACATACTTCCTATGATGCTTGCACAATCATTTTTATTTTTGTCCTTTGCTGCATACATGCTTCTGACTTACTGAATCTCCCTTTCTCTTTATTATATACACATCTCTTTCTTTCTCTGACCCAATCTTCATTTTCTTCTCTATTTTCTTCATCCTTTCTACCAATGAATGTTCCTTCCTTCCCCTCCCTTGGTTCTTCCAGGCATGGTGTAGTGAATTTTAAGACCATCAAGCTGTGGTTGGAATTCTATGGATAATAATGACTAAATAAAGCCAACCACTTCTAAAGAAATTATGGTATTCCATTATCAGTTTCAAAAAATTACTTTCAGGCCCTATACTCAAAGATGTTGATGCACCAGCTGTATCAGGTGAAAATGGGACTGAAGCTTCCGCGTACATATCAGAAATGAATGATGCTGATGTACTAATGCTGCTTATTTGTCCATACTCCTTCAGGATACATGCAAAGGAAACTAACTGCTGCTTTCTTCAATATTATAACTGTTTTCTACAAATATGGTTGGATTCCAAGTAAAGAATCAGAGAGAACAACTATAATAACTGCTGCTGAATTTTTGTCTGATAGTTAAAAATTAGTCACATTTTAACAGTTACTTTTATCAATGTAGAAACTATTATTATAAAAGTAGGTCAGTAATCAGTTTAACATGATGATTTGTTAACCTAAACACTGCTTTCTGAATCAATATAGTATTATAGTTTTTAAAAGTTGTAAAATTGCCTTAATCTATATTTATCTGTACAAATTTATGATTCTTTAATACAGTGATTAATAACTACAGTTATAAAATATATTTTCATAAGTATTTTTATATTGCACAGAAATACACAGTATATAATTTATACACATTAAATATATATATATGTATATATACATATATATACATACATATATATGCATATTTACTCTTTCATACACATAAAAAGATGTACATAAAACTTAAAGAGAAAAGCTGATGTTGATCACAAAACTCTACTTCAGCTGTACCTAGCTGGCAGGAGACCGACCTGCAGCTGAAAAGAACTACAAAAGATGAATAAAATATTTAAAAATCACTGAAGGCATTCATAAAACAACAAAGCTTGCCAGAACTGGAGGGCAAATTCCTACAGGGCAGAGTTATGATCTCACTGCTGCTCTCTCCTCCTGAGCTGTTAGTCAGTTCTAGGCCCAGGGCACAAGGGCAAATAAAACAACAAGCCTGTAAGTGCTCAGGTCCCTTGGCTAAGAAAATCTCACTGGAACTTATGGCCTCTAAACAAGATAGAGTGCTAACCAGTGTCCCATGTTTAAGGGGGACCAGAGCCCTGACCCTTACATCCTTTATTTTCATGTTATAGTGGTTTTATATATACATTATATGTAATGCATGTAATCATATGTCTACATATTGATTTATATGTATATATATATATTCATTTATATAACCATCCTTTATATATATATATATATATATATATGTATATATATATATATATTATTCTAATAGCCAAACATGAAAGTGTGTGTTACACAAGAGTACAATGGGGAAAAGGCAATTCAGCTAATGAAAATAATTGTGTTGTCAAGACATCAGTTACCTTTTTTTCAATTTTTATTATTATTTATTATTTTATTATTTTATTTATTTACATTCCATTATTGCCCCCTCCCCCCTCAGGACTCCCTCCCACAGTTTCTCATCCCATTCCTCCTCCTCTTTGCCTCTAAGAGGGTGCTACCTCCACCAAGCCTCTCCCTTCCTTGGGGTCTCAAGTCTCTCTAGTGTTAAGCACATCTTCTCTTACTAAGGGCTGACCACACAGACCTCTGCTGTATGTATGTCAGGGACCTCTCACTGGGCAGTGTATGCTTTTCTTTGGTGTCTCAGTCTCTGAGAGCTTCCTGACGTCTGGGTAGGTTGAGACTGCTGGTCTACCTATGGGATCTGTTACTTTTTTTGTGTTCTAGTTAGGAAACATTATTTTAAAAAGCATAGTAAAAAAGTCCCAAAGTCATAAGAAATGACTGTGACAGCACATCATATACCAAATGACATTGATTATTACATTAAGATTAGGATTTATAATTGTTCAAGACTGTTAATAACTAGGTATATCAGATAATTGCCCAGTATTCATGACTTTAAGATTTAATCAAGCTCCATAAACATTTCTGAAAATTTAGGAATATTACATTATAAAACTAATAAAGATTATTGAACTAATTCTACAAATTCAAAATTTAAATGCACAATAGAGCACTGACGATCAAACAAAAAGCAATAAAAGAAAATTCTTAAACTTATATCCGCAGGCTTGCTCCACAGTCTAAACCTGGCCTAAAACTCATTTCTTGGGAGGGATAAACACTTCTAATTCATCTGATGTTTTGAGGAAGAGTTTCCCAAGACCAAGTTTAATATGAGCACAAAAATCTGAAGTGATTTGCTTCAGAATAACGACTCATCAGTGTGCTGAGAGTAGTCAAAATGGACCCAGTTCATTGACCTTCTATCGTTAATTTTTTGTTGTTGTTATCTGAGGAAAGATGGAATCTTATATTATTTGTCTATAATGATGATTTCAATTTTCTCATTGACCATTCATATTTCTGATGTTTACATTTTAAAGCTTCTTTGTTTATGAATAAAATTAACACTGAGATAGTCATTTTCCTATATTAGCATATTAACATTTTATTTCTTCATGTTGATACCTACAAAATACATTGCAATTTATGATTCAAGTTAAATAAGAGCTCTCTGCTGATTTTTGTTGGAATGTTTTGGATTTGGTAGTTGTGCTATTTTAAATGCATACAATTTTCTTTCTTATTTTTTTTAATTAATCATTCCATCCATTTACATCTCAAATGATTTCCCACTTCTCAGTTTCCCATTCACAAGCCTCTCATCCCACAACCTCCCTCTCCTCCTTCCCCTTTGCATCTATGAGGGCACTCCCCTACTCCCCCACCCATTTCCATCTCACCCCTCCAGCATTCACCTATGCTGGGGCATCAAACCTCCAGGACCAAGGGCCTCCCCTCCCACTGATGTCAGACAAGGCCATCTTATGCTACCTATGCATCTGTAGCCATGGATCCCTTCCTGTACACTTGTTGGTTGGTAGTCTAGTCCCTGGGAGCACTGGGTTGTCCAGCAAGCCAATGTTGTTCTTCCTTTAAGGTTGTAATCCCCTTTAGCTCCTCCAGTCCTCTCTCCAGCTCCCTCACCAGGTTCCCTGAGCTTAGTCTGGTAGTTAGCTCCAAATATCCACATCTGCATTGGTCAGTTGCTGGCTGGACCTTCCAAGGAATCACCACACCAGGTTCCTGTCAGCAAGTCCCTCTCAACAAAGGAAACAGTGTCAGGGTTGGTGTCTGCAGACATGATGTATCCCCAGGTAGGGCAATCCCTGGATTGCCCTTTCTTCAGTCTCTGCTCCATTTTTCATCCTTGTTCTTCCTTTGCCCAAGAACAACGCTATGTTAAAAACTTTAAGATGGTGGGTGCTCCCATTCCTTGACTAGGGGCTGTGCCTAATCACTGGAGATGGTCTCTACAGGTTCTAGCTCCCCCTAATCTGTGCATTTCGACTAAAGTCATCTAGGGTGGGTCCTGGGAGCCTCTTGTTTTCCTGGAGTCTGAAATTCTCCAGCAGCTATCATCAACCCCCTGCTGCATATTTTTATTGAATTTCTTGGCCCTATGTACCTCTCTCCTGTCCCTTCCTGTACAATTTTCAACTAATAAAATTAGTAATTTGTAATTTTTAAAGAAAGCCTGTTAGGAACAAATGCACATTGGAGTAAAAATCCAGGCATAGCCACATCAACTCCAGCAAGGTCATGTTTCTCTGAATACTTCATAGGACCAATGTATCACTTATCTGTTGACCTGATTCATTTGACCGACCTGGTAAGATACTGATTAATGTTTCTAGATTATAGGGTTCAAACTTAACAGTGTCATTTTCTTCCTTTTTTTCTCTATTTGTCCCTCTGTCTTTTGATTAACTCTGTGTGATTATTTATAATCTTTGTGTCTTTAACATATAGAACATAGAAACACACACAGACACACACACACACACAGACACACACACACACACACACACACACACACACACACTTTCCATTCACTAGAGAAAGCTGCTGCTGTAACTGTCACTTATTCTCTTAGCTTTTGCTTTACTTGCCTTTGAAGCCAAGTTTCCCTGACCCAAATTCTGTGCCAGTCACAAACTGTGTTCTCCTTCTAGTAAGTACATTACCATTACGGGTTATTAACAACAGGCCTCTGTTACACTATAAGTAACTCTTGTTATCAACCTAGAAAAACAGTTTTATGTCCTGATAGTGACCATTAATGCAAGCTTTTTGTATAACCTGGTTATCCTTTGCAGCTAGTTTGTTCATTTATGGAAACGCAGAACAGGATATCTCTGTGTCTATAAGAAAACATTTAAAGTTAGCATTTATTGGCCAGAATGAGTCACACACTGAGATATAATTGTGATGAATTTAAATAGGATTATATTTTATTATTTTCTGTATACAATGCCTGTCTTAAGTAAGCTGCTTTTTGTTTTTTGGTTGGTTTGTTTGTTTTTCAAATAACACAGGAATACACTGGTGGGAGATTGGAAATGAATTCCACAGTTACCTTTTGTGGTGTAGTTTTAATCATTATTTTCATGAGTAGAAAATTGATACTTGCTTGAGAGTGAATAATAAACATTATCGATCCAATAAACTTTAAACCTTCTGTTTTCTGACTTATTTATAGAACTCAAACAAGGAGATGTGCTGTGAGCCTCAGCATGATCTATGAAAGCTTAGGTTAAAGTGTCTGGCACGTCCACTTACAGTAAGTATCCAGTTACATATAAAATGTATGTCTCATGTATCACATCCCACATATAACTGTGTAATGAGAGGTATGAAATTCTTGTAGAATTTCAAGGTTGACTCTCCAGAGTATGGTGACAACTTTTACACTAATTCTAAGTACACTCTCTTGGTAGTTTAAACACTCTTTATATTTGAACATAATATTGCTTTTCTGGCACATGTTTGACACTAAAAATTTTCTATTTACTTTTCTCATTCAATATTTTCTGTAAGAGGGATGTAGAAAATATTTTTTGACCAAACACATTAGTGTGGATTTTAGAGAAAATGTCAACTTCTCTCGCTAGAGGAAAAATAATAATAAAGAGACACGGAGCAGGAAACACAGGGGGATTGTTCACCGCCTGTGTAGCATCCTGGTTTTTATGCCCTCAGGGGGAACGCACCAACTCATCTGGACTGTTCTTCATTTTTATTTTAAAATCATCTTTTCTTCTTTTTTTTTTCAGAGAAACTAGAAAGCTATGAAATGGGTGATTTTATTTGCAGAAGGGATAAATCATAAACTGTCTTGCAGGAAGCAATATGTGGATGACTCAGAAAATTACACTGCCCTCCTTAGACAACTTTACATGTATGCCAAGGAAATAAGTCTGTCACAGAGCTACAACTTTATTGAGTGTCACAGCTTAGCAGAGAACAAACAATGTGCCTTCTTCTGGATCCAGGTGGAAACCTCCTTAATCCATTGGAAGTTATATTCAGGAAAAATTAAAAAAAAATAAAAAAGAAGAAAGCAACAATCAGTTCAATCCAGGAAATAGAAGAAAACAGTGCAAATATTTAGTCTTAAAACACCTTACTACATTTTAAGTTTCGATGATGATTCAAAACATATTATCCAAAATAAAGACTATCTTAACAGCTAACAGGGCATTAAACTGATATTAGAAACATAAAGGAAACAAATATTTGTTGTCTGTAGAAAATCGGTGGAAATGAACATTCATTTTATACATAAGAAATAATGCGGGTTTATTTTGGAGAACATGAGTTTGGCTTTAGAGGACTTCATGAGACAAATGGCACTGAATCAGTAAATTCCTTTCTTGGTGCAGATGAACCCGATTTTGTTATAGCAGCTGTAGCAGATCAAGTATGCCATAGCATCTCATGTAAACTAGTCTCTTAGATTTATTAAAAACACTTTATTGTTAAAACATATGGATCTGATCTCACTTTCAGAATATGGTATGTGTGTTGGGACCAGCTGTGGATTTCTGGTTAGGCCACACGGATGAAGGGGAGTCTGGAACAAGTGAAACCTGCGGGATCCTGGTTCAACTGGGAGTAAATGCAGGTTGCAGGGGTGAGGGGATTGGGTCGGGACATTTTCTGAAGACTTTAGTTACAGCTCTTTTCATACTTAATGAAACAGCTCTCTTAGGCGATCTTCAGTGAAACACCGGGTGGGAATAGACTTTAATCAGGGTGAGATAGGGCTATATATGATCCTTGGAGTGCGGGAAGGAGGCTTCATAGTGAATGTAAATCACTGGCTGCAATTTAAAGTACTGAGAATATCTGATTTGCATGGAGAGGCAGTCCAGGAATCTCAGATAGTTGCTGGGTGGGTTCTTATTGGGGAACAAAGAGTTTAAACCTGTAGGTTTGCTGAGGGCCACATGTCCTTCCTTAACTAGAGGGTATCGTGGTCAGGCTCCCCAGATAAGGTCAGAGAAGGATAAGCCATGCTGGAAAAAGGGAATCTTCCATTTTGCGCTGAGCTCACAGAAGCTATCCGGATCTGGTTGACTTTGAAATTAAGTAGCAGCGTTTCCCAGAATCAGGATGCTGTGGTGTTTTGTTTTTGGAGTGACAGGCCTTGGTGATGCAGAGGACAGAGTGATCATGATGGTCGTTGGAAGAGGGGGTGATTATGACAGAACAGACAGCAAAGTTTAATGTAATCGGTTCTTTCCGCACGATTAGCAGGAATTTTGAGAACCTGCCAGCAGTATAAATAAGACACGAGACTATTATTATAACTTAAAGCTTAGGCCTTTTGGCTAGGCAGTCTTCCAGCTATCTCATCTAACTTAATCTCACTATCTAACCTACAACCTATCTCCTGGCTAGCTCTATCCTTCTGTACTGTCCATGTCCTCCCCCACTCCCTCCCTCCTTCCCTCCTTCCCTCCTTCCCTCCTTCCCTCCTTCCCTCCCTCCCTCCCTCC
>NW_021604567.1:11132088-11150853 GCF_004785775.1 Grammomys surdaster | reverse complement strand
CCCTCCCTCCTTCCCTCCCTCTCTTCCTCCCGATCTCTCTCCTGATCTCTCTCTCCCGATCTCTCTCTCTCTCTCTCTCTCTCTCTCTCTCTCTCTCTCTCTCTCTCTCTCTCTCTCTCTCTCTCTCTCTCTCTCTCTCTCCCTGTAAATTCTGTACCCTACTTCATCTTCTTGCCTAGCTATTGGTTGGCAGCTCTTTATCATAACCAATCAGTATTGTGAAAACCTCTGAGGAATCACTAGATTGCCTTTAGGGAGGTGAGGAAGGGTGAACATTTATAAAATTGAAACCCCAGTGATGGGCCATAGAGATGACAATACCAAATCCAGCCACATTTAGTTCTCTGTCCATGAAGAATTAAACAGTTTAAAATACAGAGACACACATTCACACAATGTGAAGAAAAGTTGCCTCAACACCCACAGTTTTCTCTATGTTATGCGGGGCTGTTTGAAGGCATATCGTTCATAACAAGATTTCTTTCGAAACTCGATCTAAACTTGTCAAACCTTATCCTTTCTTATCTACTAAGCTTATGTAATCTTAGTCAACCTTTTCTCATTACGTAGGTAATGATAACAGCATCTTAATCAGATGTAGTTTCTATCAGAATTCTACTTTGTTCTTCCAGTTACCGCACTTCCCTATCTGTTATATTTGAACACGAAATTGAAACAATATATTCACATTGTGAATCCTCTTTTGAATTAAGTTATACTATTATTAATATCTCCCTGATAATTTTTACACATTATTCAACTGAAGATTATACTTTTCTTTTTACATTATTTTATTTAGGGTGAATGGTATGTGTGTGTGTGCGTTTGTGTGTGTTTCTAGTAATAAAGTGGTTCCCAGAAATTAAACTCAGATCTTCAGTCTTGAGACTGGCAAATGCTTTTACTGACTAAATAATCTCACCTGCCCCAAGTCCTGTACTTTTCATTCATTAAACTATAGGTGCATTCACTTTTCCGAAGTCGTCTTATTTTTGAAGCTATACATCCTCCCATGAAATCATGAACACACCTAACAACATCCAGAACAATAAATATTTTATGGGATATTTACAGTTTACTAAGAACCATCAGATGAACCAACTGTCTAGGGAATTTATAACCTTATAAAGCACATTGCATATTTAATAGGAGATGAAACTGAACATTACTCCTTCATATATTGGTTGAATATGTATCTTGTAAGATCTCACACATCTCTATCAGCTGTGTTTTGGGAAAACAGGAACTTTGTGCATGAGCAATCACCTTTGAAAGATATTTTTGTTGTTGTTCAGCAATACATTTTGTAGTACACACACACACACACACACACACACACACACATGTTAACCACACCATAAACATTTTTGCTGTTACCCACCCTTTGATTTACGTGGCATTTATTTAGTATAGTCAAGGTTAGAAAAATTCTTAATGAGCTCAAGAATTTATATATCAATTGAATAAGTTATTATTGTGTTTGTATCTACTGATAATGTGTGTCTGTGCATGTGTATAAGGTTTGTGTGTATGTGTATGGTGTGTGTGTGTGCACGCAAACACAAATGTGACCTGGTCAGAGATCAACTTTGTGGAATCATTTCTCTGCTCCCAATTTTATGTGGGTTTTAGAAATCATATTCATGTCACCAGGCTTGCAAGTCAAGCACCTGTATCCACTGAGCCATCTTGCTGGCTTGGGGTCCAAGATTTAAAATAAAATGCTTATAAATATTACATCAACTAAAATTTGGCAGCTTCCTCAGCCACAGATAAAAGTCGCTTTGTCCTTTTGAGTTATGAAGTCAGCTATGACCTTGAGTATGTTAAATGAAATCTTTGCATAACATGTAAGTTTGTTTCACTTACATTGAAAATTATTGTCAATGTAGGGTCTTCCTCTAGGTAGTGGCGCTAGATATTCTGCATAAGTTGTTGCAGATTGTGCATTAGCACTTCATGCTGTAGCTTGGATATCTCTGTTATGGAGAAATCATTTTCATTTAAACTTCATAAAGCACCTGCTGTTTGCCTTCACTGCTGCGTCTGCAGCCATTTGCCCTCAAGAGACATCACAAATTAAAGAGAGTTATGCCAATGGACAAGATTAGGGTTTTTTAAAGATGACATTGTGGTAGTTTGATTTGTCAAGATTACTAAGGCTTTCTCTATCGGATTTAAATTGTTTTCCTTTCTTATCATTTGAATATTGATTGCAGCTTTTCGTTACATGCACAACCTAACTCTTTTATTTTAGATGCCCACAATTTGAGATTCCTCAGACTTCCATGCCTTTGTTACCAAACTTAATCATTTGTAGCTATTACATTAACAAGAGATACATCTATATTCTTCTTCATTTGATCACTTAAAGACCATAATATAATGGTTAATTCTATGATTTCAATGTTGTATCACAATGAGAAGAAAGGCACAAGACAAAGATAAAATGTAATAGATAGATTCTGATGCAGTCAGAATATACCTCATGTATTTTATCCATCATAGTATAAAGTCATTGTATAATGTGACCTAAAATAATTACAAAGATAGTAACAAATATTACTTATGAAAATATTATAAACTATTATAGCAAAAATTTATGAAATGTTGTAAAACTTACAAAATAAGGCATAGATATCCAAAGAAAATTTATACAGTTGGGAAAATATGGTACCTTAAAGACTTAAATACTTTCAATTTGATAAAGGCAATCATTTTAAAGCACAACAAAACAAGATGCAACAGAATTAAGTAAGTATATAACCTTACAGAAATTTACCAATGATGAATATGAGGGAAAATAGCTTACTATTACCAGTATATATGGCTTTATGTACTAAGATTTAAAGAGCTCATGTTTAAAACTTATAACTAGTATTTCCATATATATACATTATATAAAATGTATATATCATATATACACATTATGAACATATGTATTTATATATATGATACAATATATACATATATATACATATATATACGTATATATAAATTTCCCTGTGGTATGTGTAGACACATGTTATTTACAAAAAAAAATTCCAAGGATGTTGCATTTGAATTGGTTTCTTTTGTTTAACTGTATATTTTATTTATTTACATTTCAGATGTCACCCCCTTTCCCGATTTCTCCTACCTAGAAACCTCTTATCCCATCATCCTTCCTCCTTTTTGCTTTTATACTATTTTAATTACGTGCAAGTATTAAGATCAGTTCTAGGTTGAGGAACTAGCAATACAATAAATGTATTCGTTTTTAGTTAAAATCTGTTAAATTTAAAATCTTTTTCAGTGATTTGATCAGGAGTTATATAAGTAAGTAACTAAAAAATTAATTTAAAATATTACCTTAAATGTTTCCTTCACATCTATAGGTGTCTGTCATTATAAAGAAAAAAGTATAAAAATCTATAGACAGCATGTGACTGCAAGTCAACTCTATTATCTGGATACACATGTGTTTTAATTTCCAAATCACCCAATTGGTTGTTGCTCCACGATTTCTAGCATTACTAACCAAATATAAATTTAGCTGATGAATTTGTTATTATGTTTCTCTGTCAGCATTAGTCCCATGATTGAACAAAATGAAGGAAAATATTCAAATTTCCCCCTGTGGACTATTTGAATGACACTCAATTCTTTCCTATTGTACTTCTTTCAAATAAAGGATTTTAGGAGTTTTATGTAATACCTCCTTTAATCAATACTTTTTGAGATGACTATTTTTAATGAAACCTTTATGTGAAAGAATATGTAAAATATTTGTATCTTTGGTAAGCACTTTTCTAAATTTTTACTAATAAATTTAGAAGAGATTGCACTGGACAACGACAGGGGGACTGGAGCCATTACAAGGTCCCCTTCAAATACTGGAGGTCAGGCCTCTATCCCCGCCTTCGCAAGATTAAAATCACCACAACCCTTCTATACTTAGAGAAGGGAGGAGATGTCAGGGGCAGCCCTGCTTACACACTGAAGGCCTAAAATCAGCCAGAGGCCTAAAACCAGCAATAGGCCTGTCATACATGTATACTAACACCAAGTCTTGGGTCTCTGTGGAAAAACATTGAAACAGATGGCTATAAGCTAATGTAAACAGGCAGCTTTTGTGGAAATTTACCAGCCTGAGTAGTCATAGACCTTGTAAATAGGTAGCCTTGGCAGATAATACCAACTAGATAAGGTCAAGCGAGTCATAGGCAGAGTCATAGTGACTTGTTCCCTGAACCTTCACCCAGCCGATACCCTGTTCTGAAAAATATCTGTATTCCCCCTGAACACCCACGCTCCAGTGTCATCCCCTTCCCCACGTTCTGCCTTTTTGTGTTTATAACCCGTGTGAATGAGTATAAATTAATATTTGAAAAAAATAAATAAATTAGTAAAAAAAAAGAGAGATTGAAATACTAATGTTTTAGATATCTATAAAAAATAGTATAACATTTAGATTGTTTAGATGAAGATACTTATGAACACAAAGTATTTAGTAACATATTGATAATAATTTGAATGGTTTCTGAATTTTTCTAAATAATACTGTTCTATAATGTACATTTATATTAAAGCTAAGGAACATTTAACACAAGTGTTACCTACAGGTTTTAAAGGGGAGTTTCAGTGCTAGGGAAGTGGGATAAGAAGACCCAAATAGGTTTCCTGATCTTAGTTGGTATTTGTTTCATTAATGTTACTGTGATAAAATACCCTGAAGAAAGCAACTTGAGTCATAAAGAGTTTGTTCCTGTATGACTTGTAAAATGTAGGCAACAGAAATTTGCAGTAGCTAGTCACATTCTCAGTCAAGAGCAGAAAGGGAATAAAGACCTTCAGGGTGGTCCTCCTCTTTCCTTTTACAACTTTATGCTCTTCAGGTTCCCCTAACTAGGCAATTTTGCCACCAACAGTAGAAGAAGGTTTCTATTTCAACTGAAGGAATGAAAATAACCCTTCATCTATGCCCACAGGCAACCCTAGTAATAACAATCACTCATTGTCATTCCCTTCCAAGATGCTTGTTAATTGTGTCAAGTTGACAATAGAACTATCAAGTTTTGTAAAGCCATCTATCTTAAAACACCATAAACAATATATATGATTTTGAACATTTTCTATGACAAACAGTTTTCTAATTTCCCCTTTAATTTACTGTCATTAAAGTTAACAGGCAAAGCAAATAAATAGAATCTAAAAATCACTATATAATTTTGTGTTCATTTTGACCTAATTAGAAACATGATTTGTTTCCAAACACACTTAGCTAGAAACACTTTTACTTTTGCACCTTATGATTAAGATCTATGACAATTATTCAACTATGGGGAAGGGAAAAATTGCATGTGGATTTGTGGAAAGGGTATACTACTTGAATTCATATAAAATGGATATCTTTGTATGTGTTAAATTCTTAGGTGTTATCTTGGAAAGTAGGCTACTTGCCTGTTGAAATAGAACTTCAGGGAACTTGTTAGGAAAATCGCCCCGACGCTTGTGTGTAGTGTTGGCAGCGATGGTTTTCAAAGTATTATACAGTATAAAGTTGCTTTTCTCTAAAGCAGAGGAACGAAAGAATCTAAGGAACTACAAAATCATGAACATGTTTACATAGTTTGAAAATGTATATTAAAGTAAGTTATCAAAGGACTCAAGTAATTAATTGTTTTTTTTCCCTTGAGGTTAAATTATTATCCCCAATGCCAGTAAGCTTGATGGGATGAGTAAAGGCTGTTACAAATAGCATGAACTTATTTGCTGTGTATTCATTCTTCAGAAAACACACTTTCTGTCTTAGTTGGGGTTTGCACTCCTGCACAAAACATCATAACCAAGAAGCAAGTTGGGGAGGAAAGGGTATATTCAGCTTATGCTTCCACATTGCTGTTCATCAACAAAGGAATTCAGGACTGGAACTTACACAGAGCAGGAACTTGGAGGCAGTACCTGATGCAGAGGCCATGGAGGGTGCTGCTTACTGGATTGCTTCCCCTGACTTGCTCAGGTTGCTTTCTTATAAAACTCAAGACTGCCAGCCCAGGGATGGCATCATCCACAATGGTCTGGACCCTTCCTCTAATTTCACTAATTGAAATAATGCCTTACAGTTGGATGTCATGGAGGTCTTTCCTCAAGGGAGGCTCCTTTCTCTGTGATAACTTCCAGCCTTTGTCAAGTTGACACACAAAACCAGCCAGTACACTTTCCAAAGCTACTGCTCATATATATGAAAAACGTACACACACACTGAAAGTCGTACAAGGAAGCATTCATGTCAAAGCTTTTATTAGACAATACATAAGAAAGACACAGTTCTTTCTCTAGGTATGACTCAATCAAAAATCTAGCCAACTTAAATATGAGATTTATAAAATTTAGCATTATATATCCTGGGTAGATTTATGCCAACTTGACATAAGCTAGACACATGGACCAGTAAAATTGCTAAAACACTTCAGTGATTGGTCTATGGGTGGCACTTTCTTGGTTGATTGATGTGGGAGTGCCCAGCTCAGCTCCAGTGGGTGTTGAAGCAGGCTGATCAAGCCACGAAGAGCAAGTCAGTAAGCAGCAGTCCTCTCTGGATTCTGAGCCAATTCATTATTCCTTGGTCCTGCCTGAAGTTTCTGCCATGACTTTTTCAATTTTGCAGTTGTGTAGTGTAACTGTAAGGTGCAGTTAACCCTTTCTTCCCCTAGTTGCTTTTGATCAGAATGCTACTTTTAAAAAGTTGGTAATATGTCTTTCATAATGTGGTCAAAAGGATGACTCAGGGAGAACAACAATGCCTTGGAGAACTAGAGAGAGGCTCCTAAAGCAAAGTCAGTATACCTGTTACCTGCGGCTCTATTGTTCCTCATATTGTCCTTGGATGTATTTTGTGCCTCCTCAGACAAGCATTTTATTCAGTTAATAAGATCATTTTAGTCTTATTGAATGTCAGATTACAGCTATGGATGTCAATCTGGTCAATGTGTCATGAATCCAGAGATGCCTATCTGCCTTGCTTTACTGCTTTCCCAGATATAATCTAGAATTTGTACCAGAAAATAGTGTTTTAATTGGTCTATCCTGAGAAAGTTCTGGGAAATGGTTACTCAGTTAATATCCATAGGTTCTCAGTGACATTTATTTACATGTGTTTCTCACCATTATTCTCTGTATTCAAACATCCTACTTTGGGTCGTTTTCTTTTTGTTGTTCCATTCATGTTAAAAAGTCTACTAAAGCTAAATTAATCTTGTCCACATGCCTGTAATATTTATTAACTCTAGTTATTGTCCATTTTTAAATGTATTTTGGATGGCCTTTTAATGCTTTTATGTATATAGACATACTGTTGCTGACCTTTCTTCACTTGTTACAGAGCACACATTACACAGGCCACATAGTTTTTCTAGCCTACTTTAGATATTATATGTTGATTCCTCAAATTTTGCTTAAATGATGTTGGACCATTTCTATGAATTATAATACTTTAGTAAAGTACTGTCGATCATATAGAATTTTCAAGATGATTAACATAATGTAGGTTAATTACTGAGTTCAATGTCTGCCTCTTAATAATCATTCAGTCCATATTAGCTTTCATTAATATGCCCCCAGTGTAAAAGTCACAGTTGACTTAGGAAATTTAAAAAGATAATCCAAGTCACTTGGAATTTCTAGTTGACCCAGATCATTGTCCTACTTCTATTTTTTATTATATTTTCAAGTTATGTCTATAAAATATACAATGGATATAAAGCATAACCTATACTGATTTAAATCTCTGTAAAGCCACAGCATAATATTTTAAAATACTTAAAGATTTCTGAGCTCTATAGCATGCGGTAATTTATTTTGACAAGAATTATATCATAAAATGCAAATCCCGAAGTGCAAAACACGAGCCACAAATTTCAAAATAAGGCAGCATATTTTAAGGTGAGAATGTAGAAAAAGTAGAATATAATTAAACCATGGAAGTTTCTGAAACTTTGGAGAATAAAGAGCAAAGGCTGAACATTGAATCGATTTATGTTTGGCAGCCTGTCTTCCAAATACATTTGTTTCCTGAAGATTTTGTTCATATGTAATTCCTTTCATACGTATTCACATTGGTTAATCTAGACAGTATAATCTTATGGATAAAACACTGAGCATGGGAATAGTTCCAAGATACATTTGTAAAAAGGTAGTGACTTTCATCTTGTGTTGTCCCTACCTCTCTTTCTTGCCCCTGGATACTTCATTGAGCTGTAAGGTGAGCTAGCAGCAACAGTAAGGAGCTGCCGACCATATGCAGAAAGCTCCCAGATAGCTGAAAAACTCAGGGCCCCACACTATCACCTAGCAAAAACAAGAGTACTCAGTTTTGCAGCAAGGAACTCATTCTGAAGAAACTAGCAAATAATTAATAGTTGTTGCTTTGAAGGACTAACTGAAGATCATTTGTTGATAACACACCTGAAACAAAATAAAAATAGCCCACGTTTGGATAGAAATGGCAAACTATCTGGAGCAGAGGTGAATGGGATTTTTGTAAAGTTATGATAGATAACATCAATAGAAGTACCAAGAAGAAAAAATGTAAAATGACTATAGCAAATGCAGAAGAAACAATGTCTTGTACTGCTTTTATAGCTATCAGTGTGCTTGACACAAGTGAGAATCGGGAAGTGCCCTGACTGCATCAACTGACAGGATAGACCAAGGCTGAAGGTGACAGCTTCTGGTAGCAGATGAAACTCCAAGGGTCATGGCATCAGGCATATTATTCCTATTTTGATTGCTTTGTCATCCTTCTTCTCGGGCACTTATTTCTCTTTTTAGTGATCCACTTGTCATAAAAGGAAAGGGGGAACAAAATACAGGAACAAATACGAAGAAAAGTGAACATCAAATGTTAAATACCCTTTATAATCTGTTTTCTTTACTAAAATTTTGGTAACTCGTGTGTATTAAATCAATTCAGTTATCCCTCACTTATTCATTATTGTTCCTCAAAAATTTGTATTTTTTCTTACATTATACTTGTAAGATAATGTAGCCATTTCCTTGATTTTTAAATTGACTATCTTTTTTTTTTGCTTTCACTACCATATATTTCTCAAAAATTATGTCACACAAAACTCTTTTCAAAAGTGCAACAAATCAATTCCTGTCTCACTATTGTAATTCTAGGCAGAAATATTAAAGTTTAGGAAATTTAATTCTAAATAAACACTACTGTTTACACTGTTAAACTCTTTGTAGATAAGAAAGTAAGACAAATTATATCTTCTATCATGGATTTTAGTAAGAAACAAGGGGTAGTATTTTAAAGTAGATATTTCAGCTGTCATTTCTCTGTTGGTAATTAATACAAAATCTGTTGTTAAAAAGTCTGACTAATAACTACATTTCATCTTGCCATTATTTAAGAAGAAGTTCAGCACATAATTTCTAAAACAGAACAATAGACTGCTCACAAGCCTCAATACATTTCAGAATAATATGATCATCAGAAAGATTTTCAGTAATTCTTTAAGGATTTCTTTCTTTTATTTTTATTTTTATTTTTTTTATTGTCAGCTGGCACATCTTTATTTTTCTGGTGTTCCTCTGGTTACAGGAAGTGAGCTGGGCAAAAGAAGGTTAGGGAGGAAAAGAGGAGAAATAGGGAAAGACAAAGAAGAGGAAGAAAAAGTAAAAGGCTTGTAGTCAAGTGTAACCCAAGTAGGGAGAAAGGGATTTATTTCTTAAGTAGACTTTGTGTGTGTGTGTGTGACATACTTGTACAATGATAACCAGATGATCATTCACTCTCATTACACCACTCCTAATTTAAAATAAAACATAGAATTCAAAATTAAATCAAGTAATGGGGATAATTTATTATATTGTATTTGATTTCTTTTTCCAGATTCAGAGTTAATGAAAAGCCTATGCTCCTTTTGGTGAGAAATAAAAGAATTATAAAAAGGAAATTTAAATAAAAACTATTTGCTGAACATCTAGAAATTATATGCTTCTTATGGAAAAATTTGCCATTATAGGGAAAGTCACCAATACATGAACAGGATATAGCGCTGTATAAATATAAAAAATTTATGTAATTTTGATAAATAAATGATTATAGATGTTATTATATAAAGCCAGAACTATTCTAAATGGAGAGGAAATTTTACAACAGGGTACTCATGCCAAAATTAATACTTTTACAATAGAAAAACTATACAACATAGTCTCAAGACACATCACAAATTAGATGAGTTAATATTCCCCAGAGCACAAGATATCAGCTGATATTCTATTCTATTGAAGAATAAGTAAATAAATGAAGGAATGAATGAATGAATTTAATTTAGTTAAAAATAAAATAAAAGAGAAGATCAAGAGAGGATATTATTTAGAAGGTAGTAGGAAGAAAGCAATAAATCGGGAATGATTTGAGAGAAGACTGGGGAGAGAATATGATTAAAAGCGATTGTATAAAGTTCTCCTAAAATTAATAAGTAATATGTTATCTAAACAATTTGGATCTTTACAATCTTCCAGCAAAATTTGACTTTGGAATCCCCCAAAAAACTAGGCTTACTTATTGAGGTCTCAGACACAGCTGAGTTATTCAGGGCACAGATCCAATAAAAGATCCACTAACCGTGGACAGTTGCCATCGTCAGAATGTGCACTTAAAATAATTTATCAGAAACTCGCTAGAAAAGCTGTGGCCATCAGTCTGAGTTCCCTATAGTAAGAGTGTGGGCAGAGATTCCTTGTTTTCTCCATGAGTATGCCTTCAACTTCTATTTCCCACTGGAGCTGAGTAAACAACTCTAACCTTATCTGGAAATACTTTACTTTCTAGCTGTCTCAGGTACACAACACTTTTAATAACTCTAAATGCTGTTTCTTTTCCACTTGTTACAAAGGTAAGAGCAGCTTGCCTTAGGACATGTAATTTAGAGCAGACAAAGAAGTATCTTTTACTCATAGAGTCTATCTTCGGTAAGTGCACACAGTACCTAGCAGCTTACCAATAAAATGCACATTGCACATGACTGTCTCAAATATAAAGACTATCAATCAAACAGACAACAGGATTATCTTTGCTTCTGCTCCAGCTTTCTGGTACTCACCTTAGAACCTGGACTAAAGCAAAATGATTACATCCTACTTCCCTGCCTCCTGGAAGTGCAATATCAGTAAAGGCTGCTTAAAACAGTTCTTTGTTTGTTTGTGTTTATCAGACTTTTTCATATGATGGGCCTCATTGAACTCTAGGTCACTCTATAACGTTTTCTTTGTGGAAACTCGGGAGGCTTCCCTGGATATCTAAGAGAATGACAAGACCATAATTGTTTTTTTCACACACTAGCTTCTAAAGTCCAAAGAAAGCTTTCATCACTATGATTGGAATGAAGAGTGAAGACTGAAATAAGACCAGAGGAATGGCTGTAATTGGTTCAAAAAGAGTAAGTTATTTATCTGAAATATGTGTGATTGATGCACATACCTCTTCTCAGAATATGCCATCAGTCAAAAGACTCAAATCTTCTAAGTATAAATTCTCTTGGGTTGCCTCCTTTGGCACTGAAGCATGAGGCTTTATGAAACTTTTGCCTCCTTTTGTACTTCCTTGCTTATTTTTCGTAGTACAGTTGAACTTGTAACCAACCAACTCACAGAGACAAATTGGCATGGTAGACACAGAGGAGCTTCAGTGATGACAAAATGGACAGTATGCACAGAGCTACAGGCTCAGTTGTGCCAGAAGAAACAATGGTAGCCCATTGAAAGTCACAGTGACATTAAGTAGCAGTAGACATCTTGTATATGCTAAAGTCTGGCTACAGGGACAGTAGGCATCTGGCACCTCGGCTCGAAAGCCATTTGGTTTCAGGAGTTATCCAGAAAAGAAAGAAGCTTACATTATATTTCCAGAGTGCAGTCTCTGTGGAGACAGGTACACTGAATAATCCATTAGTCACAAATTGTAGAGGCAGTCTGTCATCCATCTACTGGGTAGCTGAAAAGAAGCTACCTGGGAGCAAGCAATCAACACAGGAATAAAGGTAAACAGAGCAGAGAGAAGGCAAGTGGGGAAAGAACAAAAAGTTTCAACCAAAGAAATCCAGCAAGTAGCGAGCTAGGAGACTGAACATGTCCACCTGCTGAGGGTTCCAGTACACATGAACTTCATGAAGACCTCAGAGTTTCTCAGGCAATATTGTCAATACCCGAGGCCTGAGTGAGGACCACAGGTAGATAATTTCTGTTGACAGTCTATATGCATGTTTCTCCCCTTTTTCCTCATGAGTGTTAGATTGTAAATAACTTTAATAATAAACAAAATTATAATATAAATGAACTGGTTTGTCTGTTTGCTGGCAAGAAATATCAAGTACACATGTTGTGGGATGTGTGCCATAATAAAACTAAAGCAAGGGTTTTATCTATCTTGTAATTGTTATCAGAGAGCTGTCTTCAAAATGTTTTTGAGCACAAAACAATCTTAGTACAGAGAAAAACAGTGAGGTAGCTTATTGAAGTCATTACAGTCTTGCCTAATGAGTTGGTTGGGGAGGAACACAATTATAAACCTCTGCTCACCGTCTCTTAGTTTTTGGTAGTGTTTTATGTCCCAGCTGTCTTTGTGCATACTGTGGGATAAATAGTGCTGAGAAAATACATAGGGATAAATAGCATGGAGGAACTACCTTTACATGCAAAAGATGTGTTTGCATTCAAATTCTTTAAAATATTCAGTAACAACTGATAGAACAAAAATACCAGGTTAATAGATTAAAACACTATTAGTTGAAAGAAAGATACCAACATTTTGCTGTTTACTGTGATTCTACTGTTGAATTTTATTTTATGTTAATTGTGTGTTTAAATATAAAAATTAGCCTTTGTGTATTTACAATATGTACTAGGTAATAAGAGATAAAATCAAATGGAAAGAAATTAAGAATAAAGATAGAGAACAGACAGAAGGGGGAAAGAAATAAGAGACTGATACAGTCCTTTATTAACCTGTTGCATTCAATAAACATGCCACAGGATGAAAAGGAGACAGCATCTGTTATATGATTTTGTGTGAGTTTATTTCTGTCCGCAAATATTCTTCATTGTGTGGCACTCTTACATTTTTCTGATGCCAATATCTAGAGACAAACAGGAAATTATTTTGCTCATGTTCTCTAAAGCCACCTCATAACTGAACATGACTGAGAAGTTCTCATCTATTCATTTACTGGAAGGAAAGAAAGTTTCTGGTAGACATGTTGGAATATATCCCTAAGTAAAATAGTCTGCTTATTTAAGGGACTATTAGTGAATATTGTAGGTTATAAGAAATGTCTGCTTAAGCACACCTTTGGAATTTATTAGTGTATGAAAGGGATCCAAGGTTCCATTTAGACATGCACATGTTCTTAGCAGTCATTTCCTTATAACAATTGGGTTATCATTATTTGTTAATTCCAAAATCAACTGTTTAAAATTCTACCTCAATGTGAAGCTATTGATTCTCATTAAATATCATGTAAGATGATTTCTCTCCTAAGAGAAGTACAGCAAACATTTCTGAATTGATTCCCTACCATTATTTTTGCAACTACATTTAACACTGGCTCTTTAGACAGCATGGCCCACGTCATTGTTTAGTGGCAGCTGTGTTACCTCAACAGTGAAGTTTGATGTTCAGGTAGTTTACAATGTCATAATTTTCATACATACATACTATACTTTGGTCTTATTCAGTGCACTATCCCCTTAGTATCTACTACTTCCATTACTAACTACTTTTCCTTCCACAAGTAGTTCCTGCTTCTCCCTCTGCTCTTCTCTATTTCCCAGTTTTAGACATCTTCCTTGTCTGAAGCAGCTGTCCTTCTACTTTCACATAGTGTGTGTGTGTGCATATGTGTGTGTGTATTTGTGTGTTCATATTAATTTAAATCTATATTCAGCTATGACAAATGTGATTTTATCTTTTCAAGTCAGTCTAATTTTGCTTAATGAAATAATCTTCATTTTATAATGATTTTCTAGTAATATCTTAGTTTCATATTATTTAGAACTGAATAAAGTTCCATGAGTACATAATCTACACTTTATCCAGTATTATTTTTTGGACACAGGATGTTTTCTTTATACGTGTGTTTGTGCGTGTGTGTGTGTGTGTGTGTGTGTGTGTGTATGTTCTGGGGCTACAGAACTTAGCAGTAGTAGGCAGTTGTCCCTGTAATTGGCTTGTATACAATCCTTTGGGTACATGCTTAGAAATGATATCTCCAAATCATATAAAAGTTTTGTTTTTAAACTTTCAAAGGGGCTTCTCTGCTCTTTTCCACAGAGGCAATACTGGTTTACACTTTCACTAGCATAGTACAGACATTAATTACTCTTTTCTAACATCCTCACCACCATCACTTGCCATTAGTTTTCTAGACATTTGTAAGGAATGGTTTAAGATGGAGTTTTAAGGTTAAGGATGTTAAACTTTTTTTCAAATATTTATTATGAAATTATATTTCTTGTTATGGGAACTTCATATTCAATTGATTACCCCACATATTAATAGAAATATGTGACTTTGGTTGTTTCCTATTTTTTAATCCAGCTTTTAGATAATTAGTCCTTGCAGACTATATATGGAAATATCATTAGATGGTCCTGGTTTCAATTTTACCCTGATACCAAAGCTGAGTAAAAATAAACTCCAAGTACAAAACTTTAAATTTACTACACTGATATATATTTATATATTCATAAACATATACATGTAATAAGCACATAGATATGTAATTTGACATATGTATATCTTTCAAAAGTATTTACATTGCAACTCAAATTGCAAATTCAATTCCAGAAAATATTAAAAAAATCATGTTTTTTGTGGACTTTGATGAAGTTCGATGCATTCTTGTGAAGATGACTCAAAAACGGTGCTGCTCTGTTTTAGTGACACAATCTGGGCTCTTTTTGGAATGTCTGTTTCTTTGTTTGTGGGTGTTTATTTTTAAATAAATTGTCAGTTCCTCCGCACTGTTTTTTTTTTCATAATGCTATTTTTTTTCTTCTTAACAAAGGAGTAACTTTCAGTCAGTGACAATATGACATAAATCACCAGGATATATACTTGGTTTTAAAATGTCACAGGAGGTAAATTTTTGATAAAATTAACAAAAGCAATGATTTTGGCAGGTAATTTTCATTTTCTGTATGGTGTTTTCTGTATGAATTTTAATTGAATTATCAATGCAAGGGAGGCAAAAAAAATATAGCTCATTATCCTTCTTGATGACTATGCCTACTCCCACATAAGAGATTCAGAATGTGTGATTAAGGACTGTGAATACAGGTGTCATCAGGACACAAAGTGGGTACACGTGTGAGCTGTGTATTTGTCACAGTATAAATTCAATCATATTGAAGGTCTAACTCTAACAGCTGAAATTGTTTTCACTATTTGTTCTCTAATCATGGTACTTTTCTATTGGTTACTAATTTCAGTTTTCACAAAACCTCCATCACAACAATTTGTCTGTTTCCATTGGGGAACTTTATATAAGTACAATTGTCAAAAGTGTGTAGCAGGCATTTTCCTCAAGTCATGTACTTCTGAAATTGAATCGTCGTTTTAAGTGTCCATTTTGAAGGTACCGATGAGCAAATCAAATCAACAGATTTAATGATGCTAATGTGTTTGGTGATTATTGCAGGAATTCTTGCCAAATTATCTTTGGCTATAGTTTTCATTAGATTACATTTTTGATCAGACAATAAAGTTATCAATAACTGTACTTTTATATCAAAAAATCTTAATGAATAAGCATCAATGCTGCACAGTGTTTTCTTACCTTAAAACTAGGGTGAAAAGTTTTACCATGTTGCACACATTTCAGTGATGCACTGAAAAAAAATCTGTATTTTTATTAATTTTTGAGTTTTAAATATAATTACATCAATTCTTCCCATATACTCCTCCTTGCTTTCTTTTACATTCATGACTTCATTATTTACTAATTTTTATTAAATACAATCCAAAATACATAATTTATAAACCATTCAGTATGTTAGTTATGTGTAGGTTATTAGCTCTGTCTATTGGTGTTGGATAACCAATTGTTTTGCTCTTCCCTGGGGATGGCTAATTCTACTTTAACACTTCTTAGTTGCTTGTAGTTCATTGTACAGGTTTGAAGTCATATTCCACATTAGCATGACGATTCTTGTCCTTGTTCAGCTCAAGTTAAGATAGTTATGTAGGTCGGAGTTTTTGAGTGTGGCTCTGACATTCCTAGAAACCACACTCTCCCAGCAAACACCAGTCCCATTGCATCTCACTATCTTTCTACCTTTCTTCAGTTTTACTTATACCTTAGGTCTGGGGGTTTTACTGTAGATATACAGTTAGAATTAGACTCTACAACTCTACATTTTAATTTTTGATGACAAAACTCACCACATACCACACCATGCTTAGGTTTATGAAGAAATAGAGTCCTCTGGATAAGCTGAAAAGAATTATTTATCTCTTATGTGAATCATTTTAGGGTGGATTCTTTCAATTACATTGATCAATGCACTTGCTAGAATACATTTATAAGGAGTGTTGTAAACACCAAAATTACTGGAGGAAAATAACAACAGCAGCATAGCAATAAATGCTATAAAAGATAGTGTGTAATTACTTTCATTAATTAGAGTATTCATGTATATGTGTCTTTAGTTGATATATTTAATAATGAACTTCATATGAGTAAAGTTCAGCCATTCATTAGAATAATAATACATGTAAGTAGTATAAGGGTCTGACACAGAATAAGTTGAAGTTCTTGATTATGTATAGAAAGAAACTCAGAAAAAATTATTCCATATTAATTTAAATATTTTATTTGGCTATTTCTGTGAACAAAATAAATATGCAATACTAAAATTTATAGAACTGTATAAGCTCAGTCTTAAGACTCAGTTCAGATATGGGAAAAATGTATCCTTGAAAGCTTTTGACTAATTTTTGTAACGGTTTCATAGGATTTTCAATCCTTTCTGTTCTGCTTTATTAAAAGTTGCACATCTATTTGAATCATTTGCAACATTTTGAATGAGTTGGTATCATGGGCATAGCACAATACAGTTATAAAAATAGGAATGAGTGTTTTAAAGACAAGGTTTGCGTAAATTAAAACATATAATATCAAATATTAAATCTTACACAGTGCATTAACACGTAACATTTCTGTGAACTTTGACATGGAATTTATTTGGTAGCTATTTAGATCGTTTGAGTTCTTAAAGTAATTGCAGTGATATCAGAGAATCTAAGAGTTTAACACTGTTTCAGTCTACGTATGTTATTCAGATTTCAACAACTATCAGGGCACTCTTATGGAAAATAGAAGCCTAGTAAATTCACTTCTAAGTTGCTCCTCGACTCTACCACTTAGACTTATTAATTTAAAGTTGTGTTCAGTGATTTTTACTTATAGGTAGCATAAATTAGACAGACCTGAGCTTATTTGCAATGCATGTGACTGTATACATATGGGCTGAATTTTAATGACCCATTTCGGTGAGTGAGGTGTGAGAAACTATTTTGAATCAAAAATGTGGTTTTATTATTCTATGTTAACATGTAGGGAGATTCTGTACATTATAAGATGAATAGAAATGCAAAGCATGCTGTCTGGAGATCTCTGATCACTGCCTAAGTAGAAATATTACATGTGGGACCTGGAGAATATTAATTATGCCATTTTCTTCATTAGTATTCTTGACATCAACTACAATTGAGTTCTCTGATCATTTTCTGTATTAAGCATCACCTTTGTGAGCTGGTAAGGCAACTGCTTAGGTGGTTTTGCATTTTTTTAAAAAGGCTTCTCTGTTATACAATATAAATATATCAATGCTACTGTGAAATGTGGGAAGCTTCACTGAAAATTTCAAAGATTTTTAAAAGAATTATGAAATTAGTAATTATGTTACCTGATTACGTTAATTTCCAGTATTCATTGAAACTTTTATGTCAGTTCGAATTCGTATGAGATTTTTGTAATTTGACATAAAAAAAACTGATATTTTAAATTTGTAATTAAGAAAATAATGTTCTATTGTTTTATTTCAGTACTACTAGATTTTCTATAACCTGAAGTCTTGACTAAAATTAATAAGTTAAAACAAAATATATAATCTATGTTTCTGTGTAATATATTGATCTCTGTGCTGAGTTTAGTTTATAGTTATACTAGTACATATTAGCTACTGTAATTAATTTTATTATAGCAACCAATAGCCAGTATCTCAAATTTAGCATCAAATACAATGTGCATTTTCATTTAGTTTCTATCTATCTATCTATCTATCTATCTATCTATCTATCTATCTATCTTCTCTCTGTTTGTGTGTATATATGTGTGTGAAAGAGAGAAGTGTGGTGTGCATATGAGCCTATCTATTTATACAAATATATTTGCAAAACAGAGGTCAAGCTTTATGTTTCCTTCCATAAGTCTCTATTTTTTGAGTCAAGTTCTCTCATTGAGCATGACCTTCCAGATGCAGCCATCCTCTCTAGCCAGCTATGCCTAAGGATCTTATTATCTTCGGTATATAAGTGCTGAGATTTATTTCAGGCTTGGCTTTCAACCTGTGTGGAAAAGATTGTAATTATATTATTATGCTTGGATGGCAAACAGCTTAGGTACCAAGGTATGTCACCAGCCTCTGTGTTGTTATTTGTTTAAGTGAATATGTATATATATATATATATATATATATATATATATATAT
>NW_021604567.1:11091915-11131988 GCF_004785775.1 Grammomys surdaster | reverse complement strand
TATATATATATATATATATATATATATATATATGTATATGTATATATGTATATATATATTCTTCTAATGTGTATAAAATTATACAGTAGAAAAAAAGAAAATGATAAATGGTTTATATCCTATTAGTATTTTTAATGGCAACATTCAAGAATAGCTGCAAAGGTGAGTGAATTGGGAAATTAAAAAAAGAAAAGAATATTTCAATCATATATAGGATTACCATAGTCTAGAAAAATAAAAAATGTCCTAAAATTATTTGAATATTCAACAAAGAAGAACATAATGGCATACTTGTTTTGTTATTTCTCAAATTAGACTCAACGTTTTAAGGTTTGGGTCCCATCTGAATGCATCATGCTCTAGATACCTAAGCCAAATGATAATATTCCTTTTCTTTAAAAGTCTAATCAATGATGAACATTAACGTATAATAATGATATCTTTTCATGTATCATGTTCTAATTATATCAGGTTTTTAATTTTATATGCTTTATTTACGTAGTAATACACTATACATAGTGTCAGATATATACATGTGTATATATTTGGACAGTTCACTTATGTGTGGTTTTGTGTTTTAGCTGCAATTTAAAATTATCTAACCCACAAGAAACACATCATAATTTTCATTTATTTCCTTTGACTTTACTATTACTATTGATTATTTTATTTATTTATTTTTTAAATGTTGCCCCCTCCAGGTGCCCTCTTTGAGAGTTCCCCCTCCCCATCCCCTTCACCTCTGAAATGGTGCCCTCCCTAATAACCCCCCACTGTAGCTCATCATATCTTTACAGGATTAGGTATATCTTCTCCCACTGAAGCCAGACAAGGCAGCACTCTACTATGTTTGAGCTGGCAGCGTAGGAGGGGTAGGGGTGTCCACGACAGGTCCATGTATGCTAAGTCTCTGGAATACCCAGGAGTCCAGGTCAATTGATCTTCCTATGGGGTTGCCATCTCCTACAACTCTTTCAATCTTTCCCCTAAGTCTTCAGTAGGGGTCGCCTATCTCAATCCATTGCTTGGATTTGAGTTTCTACATCTGTCTCAGTCAGCTTCTGATAATGTTGTGGCCAGTTGTAAAAACCCCAAAGAGACCACAAGGAACCACAACTCAGATGCAAGGACGTGAGAGTCTTTATTCAAGCCCGCCAGCTTGGCACACAAACCTCTCTGTTGCAACAGGATAGGAGAGCCACCCCAAGGTCTGGCGGGCGGGGAGTAGTTATAGAGAAAAACAAACAAACAGACAAACAAGCAAGCAAAAAACCCCACAAGCAGAGGTTTCCAAGCCTTGGCATTACATGAGAGGGTAAAGAAATGTTGCACTTTAAAGTTTATGACACCTGGTTAAAGTACAAGGCGGGGAGGGGGGGGCGCATGCATGCATCAAAAAGGAGCATCTTCACCTGGGAAAGACATATTTTCTTAGCCCATTCTGTTGTTATTAGCTATCTGCAGCTGCTGTGTCTGTTTTGCAACTGCCAGGGACATTTCTTGAGTTTTTTTTCAGACCTCAAGGATGGGGACCATGCTTCTCTAAGGGCAAGATAGAATGGAGTCTTAAAAATAATATGTAGTTTATTCTGCTATCTCAGTCCCTCAACGGAGCCTCTCAAAGGTCTGTCTTTCTAGGCTCCTGTCTGTAAGCACAACAAAGCATCAGTAATAGTGCCAGGGACTGCTGCCTGCCTATTGGATGGATCCCAAGTTAGGGTGGTCACCGATTGGCCATTCTGACAGTCTCGCTTCCATTTTTGTCACTGTATTTCTTTTATAAAGGAGTAATTTTGGATCGAAAGTTTCGTTGGTGGGTTGGTGCCCCGATCCATGCACTTGGGATCTTGTTTAACTACTAGAGGTAGTCTCTTCAGATTCCTTCTCCTCACAGTTGGGCGTTTCAGATAAGGCTGTTCACATTCACTCCTGGGAGCTTTTCCTATACCAGGTCTCTGGAACTTTCTGGGGTTCTCCCCACCCCAAACCCACAGCAACTGCGTATTTCCATTCATTCTTCTGTCACTCTGGGCCTGTCTCTTGTCTCCTTGCCCCATATCTTGTCTTGCCAGCTTTCTTCTTCTCCTTCCTCTCTCCCACCCAGATTCTTTCCTCCCTCTTCATCTCATAATTCTTTTTCTCATCCTTATAAGTGATATATTTTAAATTTTTTATTTATTTACAATTTAATCATTTCTCCCCCTTCGGGTTCCCCTTCCCACAGTTCCTCATACCGTTCCTCCTCCCTCAGTCTCGGAGAGGATGCTCCATCATCACCAGACCTCTCCCCTCCCTGGGGCCTCAAGTCTCTTCTTGAGAATTAGCCTCTTTTCCCACTGAATCAAGAAAAGGCAGTCCTCTGCTATATATGTTGGGGAGAGGGACAGGGTGCTCAGACCAGCTCCTGTATGATGCCTAGTTGGTAGCTCAGTGTCTGGGAGTTTCCTCTCCCCACTCTTAGGCATTTAATCTAGGTCACTCCCACCGAGTCTTGAAAGTCTTTCACCTCCCAGGTCTTTGATACTTTCTAAAGGGTCTCCCCACCGCACCACCTTTTGAAGCTATACATTTCCATTCATTCTGCTGTCCCTCTGAGCTTCTCTAAGGTCTTCTACATCCCCCATACCTGATCCTGTTTCCCTTCTCCCCTCCCCCTCCAGTCTCCTACCAAAATCCACACTTCCTCTGCCTCCAGTGACTACTTTCTTCCACTTACTGAGTAGGATTGAAGCATCTTCAATTGTTTTTTCTGCTTGTTAAACTTGTTAAATTCTCTAGGTTGTATCCTAGGTATTCTGTACTTTTAGCTAATATCCACTTTTTAGTGAGTACATACCATGTATATTTTTTTGGGTCTGGGTTACCTCATTCAGGATATTTTCTAGTTCTATCCATTTGTCTGAAAAACTCATGATGTCTTTGTTCTTAATAGCTGAGTAGTATTCCATTCTGTAAATTAACTATATTTTCTGCATCCATTCTTTGGGTATCTGCATAGTTTTCAGCTTCTACCTGTTAGAAATAAGTCCACTATGAATATCGTGGAACATGTATCACTGTGATTTATGCCCAAGTATAGTATAGCTAGGTCTTCAGGTAGATCTATTTCCAATATTCCGAGGAACTTCCAGACTGATATATAGAGTGGTTGTGACAGTTTGAACTCTTACCAACAATGGAGGAGTGTTCCTCTTTTTCTACATCCTCTCCAGCATTTGCTGTCTCCTGAGTTTTTGATCTTACCTGTTCTGATCCTTGTAAGGTGGAATCTCAGTGTCATGTTGATTAGCATTTCTCTGATGTCTAAGGACCTTGAACATTTCTTAAAGTGCTTCTTGGCTATTGGAGATTCCTCAGTTGTGAATTCTCTGTTGATCACTATCCCATTATTTATTTAAGTTATTTGGGTTTGGGAGGTTAGCTTCTTGAATTCATAAGCATCCTCATTTTGGTCTTCTTGTTTAACTTCTTAGGATTTGTGGGGCAAATCATTGGTATTCTGTAAATTTTGACTAATATTCACTTATCAGTGAGTTCATAGCATGTATGTCATTTGGGTCTGGGCTATCATAATAATATTTTCTATTTCCATCTATTTGCCTGCAAAATTCATGATTCCCTTGTTTTTAATGACTGAATAATAAGAACTCCATTATATAAAGGAACCATATTTAATGCACCTAGTCATATTTTTCAGTTTTGCAAAATATACTGTCAATGGGACAAAATGTCAACCTACAAGTTGGGTAAAGATCACTAACCCTATATTTGATAGAGAACTAATATCCAACGTGTATAAAGAACTCAAGAAGTTAAACGCTACATCATCATTTTCTATCATTAAAGTGGGGACTATATTCATGGATTTCTTTTTTCCTTCTCTTTTCTACCTTCAAACCCTTCATATACCTCTTCTTTTCAAATTCATGCTCTCTTTTTTTCTTATCAATTCTGTTGCATTATACAGAGAATGTGTGTGTGTGTGTGTGTGTGTGTGTGTGTGTGTTTGTCTAATATAACCTACTCCATATGTATGATGATATTACTCATACTTATGTTTTTAGGGCATTGATTTAGCTATCTTGGCTGTTCCAAAAATAATAATAAAAGTATATTCATAAAAGATATTGTTCAAAAATTCTCATTATCACCAGTCAAAGAGACCCAGAATGGCTGGAGATGTGGTTTAGCATTTAACCACTTGCTGGTCTTCAGTGATTTTGTTTCATATATAGAGAGACTAGGTTTCTCCAAAAATGTGGTAGTTCCTAATGTGCTGATGGCTTTTGTTCTTTATCCAGTTCTATCTTTAACTGAGATGCACCCCATTATAACAGTAGGTCTCGCAAAGAAGAGAGATGTGGTTCTTAAGAAGTCTTTATAAAAGCCTATGATTTAGAGTAAGGCAGCAGGCTTACTGTATAACTTATTGTGGAGTTTCCTGACTTATTATGCAGTTCTGAGAAGCTTATTGAGTGTCCCTATTGTCACACTTCATGATTTACTGAGCAATACAGAGGAGCTTATCATAAAACTTGATAGCACAATTGTGATTTACTATGAAATGGTTGTTCTGATCTGTTTCTGCAAAGGGAAGAGTTTATTCAATGTTTCCTAATTATAGACAAGCCTCACCAGACACTTTGCTTTCAATATAATCAGTATCTAAGAGACTTTCAATGCTTCTTTTGAAACGGGGAATTTTCAGCCTTAGAAATGTTCATTTATCCAAATCACTGTCTTAAGTCAGCTCTGGGAAGTTGAAAAGCTGTTTCTACGTTGGGTAATATGGTAGCAGGATGACATGTCAATTAATTTTACTGATATTTACAAAGAGATTAAAATTCTATTGTTCTAAATGCATTGACACTGCTATCTCAGAAAAAAGGGAGATTTATAAGTTGTTTTCATGATGCTTGGGTTAACTATTTGCCTCAAGTTTATTTAACATTATTAAAATTAATCAATTGTAGTTATATATTAAGATTATAGATTTACAAAAACAATTTGTATGTTTCAAAAATATGTGCTCAATTTTTACTCTAAGATATGAAGAAATCCTATAATATGACATGGTATTTAGATTGTTAAGATTTATTTTATTTCTTACGTATTTATGTATTGATTTGAAAGTTTGGTATGGATTCTAACTGTGTATACTGCCAATGCAAATTATGAACTACTGAACTCAAGGAAAATTTCCACTTCAGACTTCATATACAACATATACCACTGTGCCAACTTATTTCCAAATTCTATTCTATTATTCTCTCTTATTAATCATTTCATATATGTTCATTCCATGTTAATTAATAATATAAAATAACAGTTGAATGAAATTAATTTGATGTTTATTTTCCAATATTTAAATATTAAATTTTTCAGACTCATTAATGTCATTTAATATTTCTCTATTTTTCAACCATAACTAATATCAATTGTATGAATATTACTCATATATATTAATTTCTAATCTTGGTTCAAGGTCCATATTTACATTGTATAGCAGACACTTATCTGGCTTTCCTATTTATCTAAAAAAATTCCAGCTTAAAATAATATATATATATTCTGGAAAACTATTTTCTAATTTGTTTTAAAAAACATACTTCAGTTGTTGTTGAATAACATTTAATTTTTACTAATTTGTATAGATTTAGAAAACATTTACTTAAAATTTCCAACATTCGAGGCTTATATTGTCTAAAGAGAAATGCTTATAAATATTTAAGATTATCACAAATCACAAGAACTTGTATAATGGAGCTAATTTAAAATAGTGTATCTTCTTTGAAGAGAATCAAGTTGAAAGTGCATAATTAAGTATGAATAATCAAAGGTGCACATGCCTTCACGTAAGTTGTATTTTTTAGGTATTTATAACAGCTGAAATGGCTTGTTTATGCAGCTTACTAAGTGTAGTGTGACTCATTCATAGTGCAGTGAGGACATTTTTAAACTGTAAATCTACTTTGAGAGTCTTATGAAGGATTTGGACTCCATTAGTTATTTTTTCAAATACTCTGTTTTAAATTTTTTATATTTTGTTTTACTCTTCTCATTGAATATATTATCTTACAAGATTTGCTTATAGACTAATTAATGGTGTAGTTAAAGTATTGATTTTTAGTAGTATGTTTGTAATGTTTTACAAGAAGGACATTTGGTATTCAGTCTTATTTTGCTTTCTTCGTCTCTTTGTCAGCATTACACTTTAATCTTTGATAATGTCACCACAAGAAACTTGTAAGCTTTCATATATACTTGCTTTCTGAAAGATATGGATGGTTTTCGTGTTATGAAAATTGATAAATTTTGCTCTAATAACATCCTGGCTGAATGCCAGCTTTGGATATAGTTATTTGAAAGCTTTTCTGCCTTCAACTATTATTTAGTATTTTTCCATTTAAAACATGTTTACGTTTTTTGTAGCTCAATTTTGATACTAGGAAAGTCATCAAAAATAGTGATAGTGTTATATTCTCAATTTTGTTAATTTATTATTTCTTATAGTCTCTGTTTTTCATTAGATTATCACAAGTTCAATTTGTTAATAGTACTATAACGAGTTAATGGAAAGAAATATAGAGACATACTAGAATTCCATAGGTTTTATTATGTGCGCATATATCTTCTCATGACAAGATATCTTGAAATACCTGGAAGAAGTTATAGAATGATTTTCACAGTAGTTTCACAAGATGAGCTCAATTCTCTTCTTTATATCCTGCAACTAACTATTTTGCCTTCATCTCTTCCTGTTCTAACAGAACAGAATCATTTTTTAGTGATGTTATCTTTGTGTCAGTAGTATCTAACTCTTGTTACATTGTCTATGACTGTTATGAGCTTCATTCATTCTGTTCTCATTGTTAAAGTAATGGAAAACAGAGATGCCTGTAACATGTTGAAAGATTGTGTGCATATGTGCATGTATGGGGTTATGATTTTAGCCATGGTTTGAATTTGTCTTCAAAAACTTTATGAGTTTTCATTATATCAGATCATTTTCAGGTAAGAAATAGTTGAATATGCTTAGAAGAAATAGACTGTTATTTTAGGATAATGTCCCATGTTTTAGAACTTAGTACATTTTTATTGACTTTCCAGTCTGCAAACTTGTAAGCACATACTCTTTTCAAGACTCTAACTAATTTTGGGTGATTTTCCATTAAATTCACTATCTCACATTTCTGGTTTTTTTTAAACTCTTTTTTGGGATATTTTTCCTCCAAACAGCAAAATATATACTGATATAATGTTCATATTATCCTGATTGAAAAATGCCAATAATTAACCCCTAGATCTTTTAATGTATTACTCATTACTTTTATCTGTTAATAAGTTTCAAAGTTTTTTACTGGAGTTCTGATGTAGAGAAGCCCCAAGGAACATGGTGAACTGAGTAAATTAATTGTGTGGAATAAAGACTATACCTCATAAGAATCCACTGCTTCAGCCTGTAGTTATGACTTTCTATAGTCTAATTTTCAGAATTTTACCTTTATTCTTTCACACAACTTTGGGCTGAGTAGTATTTTGTCTATAGATGATGTCTTGTATTTATTTCTAAACTATAGTTTTTGGTTTCCTACTCAAAAGTTTGCAATTTCTATGGAAGTATCATTCTCACATAGCTTGAGGTTTGAAACTCATAAATTACACCAGGCATTTTTGAAAGTAAAAAAAATTTTAAAGCTCTTCTTGTGTGAATAGTTTGGGAGAGTTTCATATTCTCCATGAAAGAACTCTTGAAATGTCTACTACATGTGACAGAACACAAGCAAATTCATTTGGAAAACCAATATTTTACAATACTACTAGTCTGCCCTGTATAGTACAGCAATTCTGGATGCAAATTTCATGTTTCTGTTTTGTGACATATTGCTAAGTATAATAAACAGACCGTACTGACTAGCAAGGTGCATAAGAGAGTAATACTGACAAATAAATATGGAACATAGAAATTTCCAAAGAGACACAAAATCGTCATCTACACAGCCTTCGTTCTTTTACTAGAAAAACACCTATTCCTTTTCCCTGGAAAAAAAATCTTGTTTCTTCAGAAAGCTCCAATCTTCCATGTTCTCTCTCCAGTGAGGGGGATGAATAGTTGTCTATGAATCTTATGTAAGATCAGATATTGATGATGTCATTCTTCCTTATTCCTGTAGTTCTTTAAGGAGCTATGAATCTGTCCTCATCCTATCACTATGTAGGAGGAAGTGAGGGATCAAAAATTACCAAGAAGGTATTTTGTAGCAAAATATTATCTCTTAAATCAGTTGCCTCTAATCTAGAAAACAAACAGTAATAATACATAAATTTAAAAATCCAAGCTTTTAGTTGCTTGTGTTATTTACAAATAATCAGACTAAATTGAAATCTAGAGAAGCTAAATTACCATTATTATTAATTATTATTATTATCATTATTACAAATTCTATAGTTTGTTCAGGAAATTATTATTTTATCAAATGAGGTATGTTTTTGCTCTGTACTCAACAGACATGATCTACGTGATTCCATCATTGGGTTCCAACTCCGTTGCTATTATTGAGTACTAGATAGGACACCATCATTTTAATTACATGTTAGTTCTCATAATATTTTTCATTTGAATACAAGTGTTCAAAATATGAGAGCATATTCCTAAGTTTCCTATTTGATACATGATATCATATCTCCAAACAACTATGACATACTTTAGGAACTATAACAGAAATAAAAATTATTATATAAAATGTATAAATATTATATATTTGAAAACCTGGACAGCCTTAAATGTTTGTAAATGGGAGTGTCTGATCAGATTCTTTATATAAAAAAAAGGAAAAGTCTTATTATATATCATAAAACACTTTCCAAAAAATGTTTAAATAAGATAGAAAAAATGGAATGCTGATAGATATGACCATGCATGTCATCTACAGATATATATGTACCAATTAACATACAAACAATATGCATATATAATATATAATGATATGTTCATATATATGCACACAAATATATTTCTTGCATACATACACATATGTATATTCTCAGATATGTGCATATATGTATAGATATCACATAAACAAAAATGGTATATTTCATTAAAGCAAAATTATGTGAAAGCATAGTATCAGTCTCTCTAAGCAGCATGATGCCTTGTATTTTGTGTGCTCATTGAATGTCTGTTACACATAACAAACTCAGTCGTCACTACTACAGGGAGTATGTAATTACTATCATTTGATGCTATGCTTTTATATACATTCGTTGCAAACATAAAATGATGAATGAGCTAGTGAAATAATATGAACATTAAAATGTTTAAGATCTTGTTTGGACTTCATGTTGCTGAATCTGTTTGGTATAGCTCTTTACTTTATTAGAAGGAAGAATGCCACAGCAAATTCCCCAATTCTCTGGGTCGTACAATCTTCCCACACCTTCTTCCACAATGTTCCTTGACCCTTAGGTGTGGAATCACTAGGCTCATCAACTCTGCATTTTGATTGGCTGTGCTTTTCTTAAAGGGTCTCTAACTTTTGCAAAGAGAATTTTCCATGGTAGTGGGTCAGGAACTGAACAAAAGTGATATCAATACAGATGGCAAAATGAGTGATAAAAGCCCATTGTGTCTCAACTCTACCTAAGGAACTATTGACAATATAAGAAAGCTGTGGTAGAGGAGAGGTGGTCTCCCTCATGAGCAGCACACCAATTGGTTGTTCAGTGCCAAATGGTCAGTCTGACAAATACATACAGGGAACATTAGACAGACTAACCACATTATATTTTTGAATATATAGTTATAGATACAGAGGTATATGCATGGAATAACCTTTAAAAAATTGAGGCCATGAATTTGAAGCAGATATGGAAGAATTATGTGGAAGGATTTTGAGGAAGGAAAGGGGGTGAATAAATGTAATTATATTGTAATGTCAAATAGAATAATGACAAAAATATAAACTTATTTGTACTTTAATGAAAATTCATTTAGAATCAAAAGTTATTGGATAGATAACTTTACAATGACAATATACTAGAAAGCTAGATCAACTCATAATACTTTTATTGAGAAACCAGCCTCAAAATATTTATGAAAATAATTAGGAAATAGACTGAAACACTAATGTTCAAGCACAGAATTATTAGACCCAATTAGAGGATCAGTGATATATATATTTTATATAAAATTTTGAAATACAGACATAAGTATGGCCAGTATCTGTTTAAACATTTAACTAGATCCTATCCTGCTTGTTTTATATTACTACAAATTTCTCAGTTCAAAATGCAAGCACATAATACCTTCTTTTAATTTCATATTGTTCTTCCTTGAAGCTGTTATATTCTTTTACAGGGAAAACCTAGAAGGAGTAATGAAAATTAAAATTTTCAAATATGTTTTATCTAGTTATGAGATAATGTACTTATCACTTTCTCTTGCATTTTTCTCAAGTCTTGGATTTTAATCCCCCTGGAACAAAAACTTCTGTCTTCATCCAAGAATCTCTGCTTGCAGCTGTTGTTGATCCCCAGCTTTCCCCTCTTGGTTCCAACAGTCCATGTGCAGCTGTGCAGTTGAAGGGATTAAAAGTTAGAATATTGTTTTGGAGGAAGTTATGCACTGTCGGCAGGAAGAAAAACAGTTTCCAACTCTTCAGAGTTCACAGACATTAACTTCTATCTCCTCAGGTAATCCTCCCCCCTTTTACGTATTCTCTCGAACTCCTAAGATGAACAGCATCTCACTTTTGATGTAGGAAATAAAGTATTTCTTGCCTTTAGCAATAATAAAATCTTTACAGAGAACGTTGCATCTCACAGACTGGAAACAGTACTACAAAATACTATGATCCAGTGCCTGTAGCTCTTGAAAAGAATTTGGTACTAATATATAAATTGTGCTGAAGGAGGGAAAGGAAAGAGCAGAAACAAAGGTTTGAGCTCCTGTTGAAGTGTTTCTGCATGTAGGAAAACATTGTTCAACAATCAGAACTTCTCCCAAATTTGTTATTAACCAGTCCAGGGTGAAAAACTGTAAGAAACCAGAAAACCCAGTGGGAAAGAAAGTATGTGTGCCTCTCTGAGGATAGATACATCTACAACAGTAACAGAATGCATTCCACGTAGGAAAGATATTTGTTCTATCCAAACTCCAACCCTCTTCTTATTTAAAACCATAAGTGTCCCAAACAAGTGATCTTTCATCGAGCATAACTGTACATTTAGAACAGGCTGCAGGTAGTTGTAAATGTTAATTATTTAGTATAGCATAGGAAATTTTAAACAAGAGAAGCCTAGGGCATAAAAGAGAAGAACAGGTGCAAAACACAGTAAAAAAAATTACAAATGTATGAAGTTGTTAAAAAATAAGTAAAATACATTTGATTCTTTATACAATCGATTTCTAAGTATATTATTCATTTGATCCTTTAAGGAAAATGTTTACATTTTAGAATAACAGAAGTATGTTTAAAATTTTGTGGGAGGAAATTTATTTAAAGCAATGAAATTCGTGAAGAAAAAACATATTTGTCAGAGTAGAAAGTAGTAATATATGATTTATAAAATGTCATTAGTATATAGAAAGGTCAACAAAATATTTGTTATTTACTTCCATAGTACGTATTCTAACTAACGTTCATTTTTTGTTTATGTCCATAATTTTTGAACTTGTAGGACAAATACAAGAATAGCTAAACAGCTTGATAGCCAATTGCAAAAACAGTCCGTAGCCATAAGAAATGGATATGAATTGCTCTCAAAGAACTATAAACAAAAAGTAATGCCTGCCAGAAGAGAGAGATCATGATTCTCCCAGGGATGAGATCGAATCCCTGGTGGCCCAGTACAGATGAATGGTCAACCCTGAAACCATGCACACACAGACACAGACACACAAACACACAGACACACGCACACACAGACACACACATACACACACACACCTAGTCAGAACATATTTATGTATTTATGCATACATAAGTGTATATGTGTGTATAAAAAGTAAAAAAGAAATGGAGTCCAGCAAGTTGAAAACATGTAAACGTTGAAAGAGAGAGGATAGAATGGGAGAATTTTATATAATTTATTTCAATATATAACAAAAACACATTAAGCAATATAAGATATTAGCAACTCTTGATAGTGGACCTAGAAAACCGAGCAGCTTATGTAGTCAACTCAGAAGAATAAATTGGAACAAGTGCTTGTAAATAATCTTTCAGCAACAGTGAAGTCAGATCATTTCCAAACCGTTTCATGCAGTGAAGAAAAACACTTTAGAATGTACATAAAATACAATTCAAATTAGAATCTTTTCAAGGGAAAAAAGTATGAAAAGTAGACTATGTGAATGCAATCTGTTAAATCCATCTAATAAATAAAGATGACTCCTTTACAGCCAGCTGATTTTTTTTAAAAGCACTCTTCAATTTAGAAAAAAAAAAGATCTTTTAAGAGAAAACTTGTATTGTTTATGGACATCTTTGAAAATAAGACAGTGAACTGAATAAAGGCAGTTGAATAATTAACTCATATTACAAGATATTTATTTTCTGTCTTTGGGTGAAGGCTAATACAAAAGAGAGATTATTGGCGAAAGAAGCAGTGTTCACAGGATAGTCAAGTAAGATTTATGGCACGTGATGAGATATAGTCCATGGCTAATTTGTCAAAAAATACTTAAAAGGAATTATGTTTCTACTAGGTGTAAAACTTCCAAGCCAATCACTTTATATGTATGTATACTTTTCACAACTGCTATCCTGGGTCGAGGATAGCCCAGTCTTGTCTCACACATTCTGTCATTTATTTTAGGATTTGTAGTATTTTCTACCCTCTTGTGCCATTCTAACTGGGTGCTGCAACTTTATGAATGGTATTTCCTATTAAAATGGATCTCAAAAGGCTATTAAGCTTATCAGTTCCTCCTTCTTCACATCCTTGAAAACGTGTGCTGTCTCCTGAGTTTTTCATCTTAGCCATTCTGATTGGTAGAAGGAGGAGTACTACCTCCCACAGAATTTAAGAATTTAAAAAGGAGAAATGAGTAGTGAGGATGCCTCAATCTCACTTTATTGGGGAAAGAAAATAATCATGAGAGGCAGAGGGATGAAGGGATTTAGGGGATGGGGGAGAAAGAAAGGGGAACAGGATCAGGAGAGAAGTCCAGAGGGCCAGCAGAATGAATGAAAATATATAGCCTCAGAAGGTGGGAGGTGGGGAGACCCTGTAGAAAGTTCCAGAGACCTGGAAAGTGAGAGACTTTCAGGATTCAATTGAGAGGACTTTAGCTAAAATGCCCAATAGTGAGGAGAGTGTACTTGAAGAGTCCACGTCCAGTAGATAGAAAGGGCCTCAAGAGGAAAGATGGTGTTACCAACTTACAGTCAAAATTGATGTGATCTTGTCTAAAAAAAAAAGTACATAGGAAGAAGAGACTGAGGGAAAGGCAGTCCAGTGACCAGAGCAACTAGGGATCCACTTCACGGGGAGACACCAAGGCCTGACCGTATTACTAATGCCATAATGTGCTTACAGACTGGAGCCTAGCATGGCTGTCCTCTGAGAGGCCCAACCAGCACGTGACTGAGACAGAAGCAGATACTTCCACCCAACCATTGAACTGAAGTTGGTGACTCCCTATGGTTGAATTAGGGGAAGGATGTAAGAAGCAGAAGAGGAGGGTGGCCCCATAGGAAGACCAGCAGTCTCAACTATCCAAGACCGTTGAGCACTCCCAGACACTGACATACCAATCAGGAAGCCTATATGAGCTTGACCAAGGACCCTGACACATATAGCAGCTGTCTGCCTGGTCTGACCTCCGTGGCAGGAGATGAACCTAATCCTTGAGAGACTTGAGGACCCAAGGAAAGGGGAGTCCAGGTGGTGGGGGAGCACTCAGAGGCAGGGTAGAGGAGGAATGGGATAAGGAACTATGTGACGGGCAATCAGAAAGAGGAGCAACGACTGGATTTTAAATAAATTTTAATTAATTTTTTAAATATTTTATTGGCTATTTTCTTTATTTATGTTTCAAATGTTATCCCTTTTCCAGTCCCCACCTAAAAGTCTCTATCCCAACCCCCTCCACTGCTTCTCTGAGGATGTTCCTATACCCACCTACCCACTCCCACCACCCTGCCCTCAAATTCCCCTATACTGGGGTATCAAGCCTTCACAGAACCAAGGGCCTTTCCTCCCATTGATGCCTGTCAAGGCCATCCCCTGGTCTATATGCAGCTGGAGTCATGGGTCCCTCCATGTGTACTCCTTAGTTGGTGATTTAGTCCTTGGAAGCTCTAGGCGGTCTGGTTGGTTGATATTATTGTTCTTCATATGGGGTTGCAAACCCCTTTTGCACCTTCAGTCCTTTCTCTAACTACTCTATTAGGGACCCCATTGGGGATCCTGTGCTTAATCCAATGGTTGGCTTCAAGCATGCCCTCTGTATTTGTCATCTCTGGCAGAGTCTCTCAGAAGACAGCTATATCAGGTTCCTGTCAGCATGTAATTCTAGGCATCTACAATAGTGTCTGGGTTTGGTAACTGTATATGGGATGGGTCCCCAGGTGGGGCAGTCTTTAGATGGCCTTTTCTTCAGTCTCTACTCCATACTTTGTCTCCATATATGCTCCTATGAGTATTTTGTTCCTCCTTCTAAAGGACCAAAGCATCCATACTTTGGTCTTCCTTCTTCTTGAACTTCATGTGGTCTGTGAAATGTATCTTGGGTATTCTCAGCAACTAATAATCTAAAAAAAAAAAAAACTTATAAGTTTATAGAAAGCCAACTATATAAATTCTTCTACTCTGAAAATCAGAAGATGTAGGTATGATAAAATGAGGAAGTACAGGCTATCAATCAAGAAATCCTTTTAATTTGGTTTTGATAATTTTAGCTAATTTCTCTATCTGAATTCTCTGTTTATCCAGAATGAAATGAGGGTTGTATTAGTCTAGAAAATACAAGTAACATTTTTACTATCATATACAAATCCTCAGGATAAAGGCTGAGAAGATATGAAAGTAAATTCTGGTAACTATAAAAAACTTGGGTTGCATCTCAGAATTTGATTCACTCTATAAATACTTAAACACTTCTGCAGAATAAGATCATTGTTGTCTAAAATTGATATAAAATTAGAGAATGGTTCCATGAAGTTTCTCTTTATAAGTAAACCAGTTCATCCCAAGCATCAGTTTGTTCTATGCAAATAAGAATTTCTGGGCAGATATATTGAACTCAAGAAGTTAGTAAGAAATCAAAATTAAGGCCAAGAGCTTGCTCAGTTAAGTAAGGACCTCTTCTCATGCCTGTGCTTTCACTGGTGTCTCCTTACAATTAATTGGGCTGTCTTGTTCTGAATTGGTCTGCTAAGGAGACATTCCCTTGATCTTTTTGCAGCAAAATAATTCATTCTGACACTGTTAAGAGTTCTGACCTATGACTTAGGCCAAAGTGTAGGATAATTTAGGTGGAGAAACAGAATGTGGAATTGGTTGAGGTGGAGAGACTTGACTTCAGCTCTTCACAAATGCTTAGAAAATCAGAAACCTAGGACATTGCCAGTGTTAGATTCATTATAACTGCTCTGTGATTAAGCACAGTGTTTAAGCTCAGCTCTTACTGTTATGTAAAGTGCCTCTAGGGCAATGCTAAATTGCAGATTTTCTATGCTTTTCTCTCTGTGAGACTCTGAACTCCTATAGATAATAGCCTTTGAAAAAGCTTCTGTATGCAAAATAGATTTTATAGCCCATATTTGATGAAAAGCACACTCACAAAAGTATTTTTTTAAAAAGGTATCATTCAGTGCCAGAAATTTTACATAAGGTATTTAATCTATGCCTAAGTACTGACAAAACAAACCGAGATAAGAATAGATGCTGACTGAGTATAATGAGTCTAGTAATTGGCAACAATGCTACTCATAGCAAGTGTCTGTGACAGCAGAAAGGATACATTTTTAGTGCTCTAACCATGAACTGAGATGCCTAGCTGCTACAAAATTTGTAATACAGTTGTTTTATTCTAAGAAGAATCTAATAATAGTATTCATTATAACTATCTAATGTCACCATATATATATATATATATATACATATATATATATATATATATATAGCATATGTATGATCTTTCCAGGAAAATAATAATTTCTAAGATGTCCCAAATCTGAATCAAAGTGTTTAAAAAATAACAGTAAGAGCACACTATGTTCATGCCTTTCTCATAATATTTTTAGTGCTTGACAGATAAATCAGATAAAAGACCTGGAAAGATACACTTCTATAAAGATATATAAAACAGCAGTATATTATGCATATATACTATATGTATCATATGTTTCATATATGTATATATGAAAAAAATGAAAGAAGTAAAAATGACAAATTTACTCTGATAACAGACTAGAACATTTTCTACTAATAAACAAATTGAATGAAATGCTAAAACAGGTGCTAATGTCTATGGGATGAGAAGGTATTCTGCAGTCTATGGAAAAATAAACCTAAGTACCCTAACCACAAAAGCCATACAATCTCTCCTGTCTTCAAGGTATCCTGAAGCAATGATGGTACAAAGTTCTAAGAGATACCAACCAATGTTTGTTTTAACTTGAAGCCCATGTTATGTGAGGGAGCCAAAGGTCTACCTATACTATCTGGATGACCAAAATATGGAAATCAGTGAAATGATTCCTAATATTAAATATCTATACTCCTAAATCAATGCCTTGTCCTTGTCCTGTCATCATCAGAGAGCCTTTTTCTTCCATAACATGAGAGCAAATGCAAAGACTTACCACCAGATATTATGCTGAAAGAGAATGTAAATGGATGTCTCCATAGGGTTCCTACTCTTGGAGATTAGGGAACTTCACAGAAGAGTAGGAAAGACCAAGAATCAGAGAGGATGAAGGACATCCTTCCACCAAATTATGGTCCACCAAATTGATTAAACAGCACTTACATGAGCTCTCAGAGACTGAAATGGCAAGAATGGAGCCTTCATGAATCTGCAGCAGGTCTTCTGAGGCCATGTGATGGCTGCTAGTTTGGTGACTCTGTGGGATTTCTAACAGTGGGTGTGGCTATATCCATTATTCCTTCATATAGATAGAAAAAGCAGATATGAAATATTCAGGTACATAGACAGACAAATTTGTATATAGTGTTTATTTAACACAAAGCAATAGTGCAAAATCTTGTCCACATATGTGACTGACAAGAGAGGCATAAGTAAACAATATCAGGTATAAAACACAGATTATTTCTTTTGTTTTATGATCACTAGTATAAATTTGTTATTATTAACAAAACTGCCTAAAATTGATTTTATTTTATGAAAACCATTTCCTCAGAAATTGTCTCAATATGTATAGATTATATTTGTTAGGCTACACTAAAAGCAAACAACAAAAACCAACCAACCACACCAAAAAACAACTTCCATTATTACTTTAATACAAATTATAATCAAGTAAATATGGTATTTTGTTATGTTGTTAATGATATTAACAAATGCCAAGAATCAGAGAGGTCAGTGACAGCCACTTAAATAACCTATACCTTCATCAGCTCCAGAAGTTACACAACACAAGGCCCACAGATCTCAGACCTGTCAGGAGAAAGGGAGCTTTGCAGGGTTTCACCTCCTCTGTCTCATCAGTAGTATAGACTATCAACTTGGTGATGGTCAGCCATGGTGCATGACATTGCTGTTAGTTCAGGAGAGAGTCAGAGGATCTTAAATTCCAAGAGAATGTAGACAGTAGAAAATAGTTCTAAGTCATTATAGATGTACTTATCTCGAACCTCTAAAGTAAAATGTCTTCTGTTCTGTCTGTTTATTCTGGTGTACACATTTAAACACACTAATGTACTTTTTCAAACAAAAGCTACTCATTGTGTTAATTAGCCTGTCATCATGGTGAACAAATACCTAACAAAAATCAATTTAAGAGATAGAGGATTGTTCTGGCTCACACTTTCAATACTTTCTGGATTGGCACAGCAGAAAGAAGTAGAGTAATTCTCCTGTAGGACACAAAGACAGAACAACGAAGTAGACGTGGGCTCAGGCTACAGAACACAAGATCTCTCTCTCACAAATCTTCTGCTGAATTGTGTTATCAGGGTTACATTAGCACCACAGAGTCAATATGGTAGACTACGCAAGACTTGAAAAATGACAACACCAATTTACTTAAGAACAGCAATGGAGAAAATCTTACTCTATGTCAACCTCTCATGAGGAGCAACATGTAATTAATAAATGTGAGAGAGAGAAAAGTAGTTTTCCTGAACAATGAGCCCTGAAATGGTAATCTTACACCAAGTGATCAGCCCTAAAATCATACACATATAAGCAACAGTAAATAGACTTAGATGCCAGTGGTTATATATTTGTATGAAGCAATAATAATTATAGAATAAGATGACATTAGTTTGATGGCCCATAGAGGAATTAGGTGAGAGAAAAGAAGAAAATGATCTAGTTATATTTTAAGTTTTAGAAAACTGAGCAGAGAAAAGAGTTATAATCTCGAGATATTTATAGGTCAGGTTGTTCATTTTGTAAAGGATTGAGAGAATGTGCTCAGTGATCCTCTTTTTCTAAAGAGAGAAGCTTTGTAAATGGTGCAAATATAGTTTACTAAATGATGAGTAACTCTGGGGATGCCATATCATGACGGGGTAAGTGATGAGCATTTACTGGTTTAAGTATGGGATAATTGGATTTTGTTGAGGATCATCGTGTGTAAAATTTTGTATGATGCAGAACTTGGATCAGTTTCCACCCACTCTATTGTCTCCTATCAAAACCCCTCCACACACATACAAGCACACATTCATGCACGCACTCTGCATCCACACGTCTTACACACACTAAGTGCTCCATATCTCTCTTTGGAATAATAAGAATATTGAGGCATGTTCTGCTTTCATTTCTTCTTAACGATGTTTCATGTTTCTCAGAATATCCAATTGCATTAAGGGCTGATAGTTTTTCCCATGCCTTAATTTACAAAGTGGTCCATATATTTAATGGCTTGTAACTTGGAAATTTTTTGAATTACTGAATAATTTACCTCCAATTTTGAAAGGAAAGTGATTCATAGTCAGAAGTATGAATTTCCACCATTGTAAAAAATATATAGAATAATCGACTTATAAAACAAAAACAGTGGTTGGAGATTTCAGTAAGTGAGGGCTCAGTTTTTTGAAGGAGAGAGTGTAACATGGGAAAAGAGATGTCAAGGTAAACACATTATAGCCAGAAAACAAAAATAGGTAAAGAAAGTAATGGCTTCCCTCCTTGGAGAGCTTACCTTACACAAAACCACCAACCCTGCCAATCCACTCAAAGGACTCAGCTCTTGCAGATAGTGCCAAACAGAGGACCAACACATTATGTCCTGACATTTTGGAAGATATAACAGATACATAATACATATTTTAGATATCACAGCTTAAATATATACTAATAAATAACTATATTTCTTTTTTTCATTTTTTAAAAATGTTTAACTTGTTTATTTTTGTTGTTGTTGTTTTTCCCCTCTGGAGGGTAGCCCTCTCAGGGAGCCTAGACTGACCTTGAGTTTGCTATGAAGGATACCGTGAGCATTTGATCTTCCTTTTGACTTCTCATCTCTCCAGAGCTGGGAATAAAGGCCTGTGCCTCCATACCCAGCTTCTGTAGTCATTTTTCATTAGCATATTTGGAATGTTTATGTATGATACTGCAATAGTGATGCTCGCTTTGTAGATTTTACTGTTGCCATTGACTTGGTGTTTTACATGTTTCAATTTAAACTGCATTTCATTTTACAACTATTTCTTGGGAAATGCATTTTTTAATTGCATAGATGTGTGCAATATATTGTTACAGGATTTAATTTACAGATTGTTTATAAAGATCAGAGTGATTTAATAGAAATATTTTATTAAAATACATCTTAAATATGTAGCATGTATATTTAAACATGGGTTGTATATTTGAATTTAATTGCAAACGTTGGTTTTAAAAGCATTAGAAATAAAACAGCAACTCTTGTCTTTTCCCCAGTGAGGAATCAGCAGAAGAAAAGTACTGCTCAAAATCCTACCATAGCTAAGAAGCCTAAGTTCCCAGAAGGCCACATGCAAGGATTTTGGCATTTTTAAAACCATTTCCAAGCAATAAGCCTCAGATAATACGAATTCCACTTTTTCCCAAGGATATTCTGATGGCTTTATTTTTTTTTACTGTGTTTGAAGTAATGAGGAAATAAACTGAAAAGCAGTTTTAAACTTATAAAAAGCTATCTTAATATTTCCTACCTACACTCATTTTCATATAATTTTCCAGAACAGCTAATTTTAAAGAGCTATAATAGCTGTCAACATATTGATTGTTAATGTGGGAAAACCATCACACAAATGAACTCTGTGATTATTTTTTTGGCAGGGGAGGGGCATGATTCTTGATAATGGTTTAGCTGATATAATATTAAACAGAGTCAAAGTTAAATACTCAACACAATAGAAAGTTTCAAAAGAATATTTCTTAAATGTACCAAAATCCTGTATCATCCCTCAACTGTATTAGTTTTTTGCAGAAGTGGGTGGACAGACATTAAGAATCAGAGACTTAATCAAGGTGAATATAAGTAGAATCCACAAGTTCTTTCAGTGAATACACAGGTAATTATTGATTTTATATATTTTACTAATATTGATTTGTGTCAGGAGCATATGTCAAACATTATTTTTCTCTCATTTCAAAAATAATGTCTCTTACGTATTTTAGAAATACTACAAAAATAATGGACAACAATTCATTTCATTGGTGATATTTTGTTTTCTTCTTTTTCTTCTTTACTATTGGAATTAGAATGCTCTTCTGTGAGTTCTCTTATTGAGGATCCCAAACTACTCTGTTCAGCTTGGGCTTGATGCAAGCACTGCAGAGACTGCACATCTACTAGGCCCAGAGGCCCAGATATTTTAATAAATTATTGAAGAACTACCATGGTATGTAACATTAATCCACTTTCTTTGACATTATTAATGTTTGAAGAATTGGTTATGTCTGTAATTTAGGTGAGTACTATACATAAAACTAATTTTTCTTATTCTAATAATACAGTGTACCATGATTTCCTATGTAGGTTTACTGAAGAAAAGTAATTTCAGAAGTGGACATACATCAGAGAATACAAATTATCTATAGGAGACAATAATACTACTAGAATAGAGAAAAAGAAAACTCAAAAATTTTACAATATCATTTTAACATAAATTTTCATGACCTATTACTTCAACTCTATAATGTATTAGGAATCACTAGAATATGGAATTGTTGATTGCCTGTAATTGTGATTTTCATCAAAAGTTGTAAAATTACAGTGAAAAAGAATAATTATTGAGAGAACCATTGCCTACCATTGTGATCATAGAAGTATATAATATTTGTAAGGAATCAGGGAAATAGATTTTCATTTTTCTTGCAAATCAGCTCATTGATATAAATTTGCATAATGTTTTACAAGATTCCTATTTATTGATAAATAAACAAAATGATCCAGAGTAATGCATGTCCAAATAGCCGGAATATGTCATCACTTTGTTTGACGTAAAAAACTGAAGAATAGTTTCATTATTTCCTTCAAATCCTGTATTTTCTAAAATGTGGAGAAAGTATTCACTAAGTAGAAACTGTCTCAACATTTCAGTCCAATATATTAACTTAATGTCATCTCCATTGGCTCCTGGGAGCCTCTCACTTCCTGGAGTCTGAGACTTTCTAGTGGCTACCCTATTTCCCCATCCCATCTGCTGCATGTTTCTATTCAATTTTCTGACCCTCTGTACTTCTGTCTCTTCCAATACATGTTTTCATATACTAATAACACCTCAATTTTCTCATTCCTCCAATCTTTCTTTTGGTATGTTTTATACTCTTGTGGGAGTGAATGTTAAGGCTTTAAATAACCATCTAAGTAGTCTCGTAGATAAGTAATGAAGACACACTAGTGGATCTGTGCAAAGATAATTCACTACTCTTTAAAATAAGTGCTAAGATCATGCATCCTCTCACTTTGCATAAAGAAACAAAAATAAAATCAACTTTTCCAGATGAGCATGTAGATATAAGCTGTTAGGTAGAGGTGCCCTGTTGTTGTATGAAGTTAAAATATATGTAGAGAATTTTCTGGTTGAAGTTGTGAAGCAAAATAATGTATTTCTTTATTTTAGCTATGCTGATAGTTATTCAGATTTTGCCTCCCTGTTCTGAATGTACCCTTCAGTAATTGCTCTGGGATAAACACCATAATTGCTCCAAATATTTCTCCTTTGATGTGGCATGCTATTAAGTGTTCTCACTAGAGAGCTTCAAACTACTCTCTTTGGACTGGATGAAAGGATTGTTCTGTTAATTATCCTGTAGGAGACATGGGAACAGTCTCTACAGAAGCAAGACTTATGTAAGGGGTTCCTGCCTGCCGAGTAAATAGAGGATTTATATAGTCTACTCAGTGAGGAGATTGGCTGATGCTTTAGAGTCTGTAGTCATTCTGTAGCCTTCTGCACAGTCTGTTTACATGGTTGAGCCTGACTACCCATCATGCTACCTCTTCTGCAAGCATAGTCAAGAGCCTGTGTGCTCAGAAAGCCAGTGTATCCTCTAGCCCTTATATACTCAGTAATCTCTTTGAGATGCATTAGTTACCCTTCTGCAATCACCTATGTTCTCCTGGAAACAACACAGGCCTGATACCTGCACTCAAAGGAAAATAGCTAAGAGTGTTGAATTACATCCTAGAGAGCTGAGGCTCAAACTTTCCATTGTTTTTCTTTATCTGATTATTCATATGTTGAACTACTTTCTATATTATTTTCACCCTTTTTTCAGTCCTTACAAAACTCTCCCTGATTAAACTACCATACTGTTTCTATATCCCAACAAGACAAAAAATACTAAATGTTAATGTAGATTCTATGGGGTATATAAATATAATATAACCAGATGTAAACTCTCTAAAGCCTTATTACTCTTGTTTTTGACCGTTGTTTCCCATATATAAAAACAACAAAAAAAGAAATCTCAAGTCATACATTTTGTATAAGAATGTTTCCCATATTACTAATTGGAATGATGGAAAAAATTCCTTTCCTCCTTTATCTATGCTACTGGGAACCTGGAGTAATTATTTTCTCAAAAACATTTTGACTATAAATTCATTAGCATCTTTACATCTACAGAAACAAAATATTAACCATGAACAGTTCAGTTTCCAAAACTTTACTCAGAGAAATTCCTTGTAGAGATAATCAAATTCAGCCACACCATGCAGTGTTCCTTGCGTAAAAACATTTCAATGTATTCCCCATGAAAGGAAGGATGGGAAAGTGCAATAAACAGGAAGACCTGATTTTTGCTTAATTTTGTGAACTTAGAGATGTTTTGGAAATATTTTGTCCAGTATATAATATATGCTTTTAAAATATTTAACGAGTAAATTTTCATTGAAGAATGTATAGTTATATTAAAGGACTTATAAGTCTTAAAATAATCTTATTTATAAAGTACTGTCTACAGAGGGGGAAGAGACATATTTAATATTGTAGAGGTAGAAATAAAATAAATCCATTGTATAACCCATCATATCTTTAAAGCTATGCTGCTTCAGGGGCTGGAGAGACAGGGGCTGAGCATTGAAGAGTGCTGGCTTCTCTTGTAGAGGACCCATGTTTTGTTCTTGATAAGCATGCATAGGTCTTTGAAAATGCCTGTAATTTCCTGGACCTACTGCCTCCCCTGTACATATGTGAAAGATATACAATGGTCTCTCAAAAACTAGAATGAAGGCTGTTCCTGAACCTGTTGCCTGCCTGTGTATCCAGTTCTCCTAACTCAAGAAACCTAACACTGAGACATTGTTTGTCCTCAGTGGAAGAGGATATGACTAGTGCTGCAGCACCTTGATGTGCCTGGGTGGGGTAATATTTGGGAGCCTTCCCTTTTCAGAGGAGAGGGGGTGAGGAGCAATGTGAGGGGGAAATGGGAGGAGAAGGGAGCAGATTTGGGGATTTAAAGGGAAAAATAAATAAATAAATAAATAAATAAATAAATAAATAAAAGATAGGAAAAAAGGAAAATGCCTGTAATTTGTGTTCTACTGAAATAACTGGTACCCACATATAAGTTCATTTCTCTGCACAGACATAAATGAACACACAATTATAATGATTTTAATTTTGTTATAACTCTCTTGATACCAAAATTTTCATTTTCGCTTCTACCCCTTTTAAAAGTACAGAAAATACTTTCAACAGATAGTTAAAATACTAGCTGAAAGATTCAGACAAACAGTGATATCTTTCAGCCAATCACTAGCAGATTAGGGAAACGAATCTCTTAATTTTATTTCATAGCATGCCTCTAAATTGTATTAGTAGTGTCAATTTAAAAAAAAACAGTTTTACAATGTTTAAGATGCTGTTAAATATATTGCTGTAAAATGTACCTTGCCTGTGTTCCAGATATCCAGAGCTAGAGCAGGGCCCTTCTAACACACGTCTTTGTCTGCTTGTAACAAATGAGGGAAGAGAGGTAAGAAGCTGGATTTTCTGAAACCACGTACGTTCTTTTGACATCAATATAATATCACTTCTTTTGATTTTTGTCTCTCTATGTTTAAACATTTCTATTAAGGAAACTCCTAAAGGTGATGAATTTATGGGATATTTGAGCACCCTGAATAAAGCAGAGAGAATACATGTTTGATGAACAGGTGATGATATCAGCGCACCTAGTCCAGTCGTCCTAACAGTCAAAATCCTATAAATTAGGTGGCTGAAATCACCAAGGTTCTAGGACGTTTCCTCTGCAGTGAGAGATACTTTGTTTGTCCAGTTGGTTTGTCTGCATGACCTTTCCAGTGCTTCTTGCAGTCTAATCTTCCAGAATCCCACAGGGAAGTCCCACTTGCCTAAGTTCAGTTTTCATCTTCCTATGGATTCAAAGATTCTGTCACTGCGGGGAATCTCATGCTCACCTCTAGACTCCCCTGGTTGTAGGCACATATATGTGATAAGACATAAGTGCAGGCCAAAGGCCCATGCACATAAAATAATTAATTAATGGAAGTAAATTTAGAGAACTACTCAGGCATTCTGATGTTCACTGTTACTTCTTTCAATAGGTTGTCTGTTTAGTTCATCTACATATAAACCAAGTAAGTCTGTGAGTTCCGAAAACTCCCACTGATAAACAGTGACTACATGACAGCATTCTGTAGTGTTTCTACTAAAGGATTACTAAGTCACATTATTAAATTTCTCCATGTCTATTCACATATTTCACTCTGTGGAGCTTATTATTAAATGAGGATCAACTGTTGACTGACATAGCCTAGGCGACTTGATTTTATTGTAGCTCTTAGTTTTTAAAATGAATGCTAACATATCTTTGTAGCATTAAATAACTAAAATGAAATCAATTATCCTAACTTGTCTGCCCTGTGTGGTGGCCAACTCTTGCAGGCCTGTTTTTTTTTTCTGAAGAGGAAATGAATCTGGAGGAGAGAGAAGGTGGGGTGGGAGGTTGGAAAAGTGAAAGGGAAGAAACTATGGTAGGGAAGTATTGTGTGAGGGAAGACTGTCTTTTCATCAAAAAATTAAAATGAGCGCTAACATTTTTTCACATTTTGCTCTATAGTATCAAAGGTATAAGAAATAATACGATAGTACAGCAAATGGTAAAGAAATTTGAATTTCTTTTTTTAATCACATATTTAACAGGGTTTTTCTGTACTGACATAAATGTACATACCACTAACTTCATTGAAAAAAGGGTGTGGTCCCATGGGGAGAGCAACAATACCAACCAACCAGAGCTCCCAGGGTCTAAACCACCAGCCTGGGAGCACATAGGGAGGGACCCATGACTCCGGCTGTGTATGTAGGGGTGGATGGCCTTGTTGGGCGTAGGTGGGAGAGGAGGTCCTTGGTCCCATGAAGGCTGGATGCCCCAGTGTGGGGGAATTCGAGGGTGGGGAGGTGGGAGTGTATGGGTGAGTGGGGCCATATACTCATAGTAGCAGGAGGAGGGGAATTGAATAGGGGGTTCCTGGGTGGAGGGGAAATGGGGAAAGGGACTGACATCTGAAAAGTAAATAAAATATCCAATAAAAGGAAAAGAAAAAAATTACCAAGTAGAGTTTTGTGAAGATACACAAAGAAGGAAGGGGGCAAGATAGAGAGATAGACAGGGAGAGGCAGAGAGAGAGAGAAAAAGAGAGAGACACACAAGGAGAGACAGTGAGAGACAAAGAATACATAGCAAGAGAAGGATCATAGATATCTATGTTTGCATATGGCACATTCAGTGGTTAATCAAATTGCCTTGAATGAAATTGTAAGGCAAATCCAGTGGTGATACCTCTCCACATCAACTATGCACCAGTGCTCCTGCATTTACAACCATCCTATGTTTTTGTATGTTATCCTGTCATTTTATTTAAAATATACCACTGCTCCAGAGATAAGAGTGATAAGAATGCTGCTGTCGAACTTCAAATAACATTAGATCAAAAAACAATTCAGAGAGGTTTGCATCGAATACAAACTGTACAGTTCACAAAAATCAGCAAGCATAAGTGTCCAAGAAGACTTGTGAAAATGCTGAGACCAAACTTTATTGTCTTCAGAAGCTACTCTCCAGAATATCCACTACAGTCTCATTGGGAAATTTTTATAACTAACATAATAAAACTATAATTTCTTTTATTTTGTGTTTCATATGGGCATATCCATTAATATGTTTCAAATGTTATTTTTCAGCATGTGTTTTTTTCAGCTAATACATTTGCTAAAGACAGAAAATTTAAGAAAACTGACTTTAAAATCTGTACTTACATATCAATGGCAAGTAGATAAAATGATATTATTAAGACCCTTATAACATGTAATGCTATATTAATCCTAAATTATCTACTGTCATAGAGAACACATAGGTGTTTTTTAATACTTTTTAAAGTTACATTATTAGGCCTATAAAATATAAATTACATAGCCTGAAAGAGCAATTGCTGTCATTAGGAAACTATTGTATATATTTCCCAATAGAGTTTAATAGATTCTCTGAAAGACAGAATATTTGTATTTTATGTAAAAGAATCCACCAAGTTCTTTCTTTCCATTGAAAGGAAAGCTTCTGGAACACAATATATTTTTACTGTGTTTGGCATTATTTTAGATGTAAGACATTTTAGAAAGAAATATTCAAGACCAATGCTGTCAGGTAGCAGGTACATAGATACTCTAATTGATCAGTCTGAAATCACTCCAATCTTTTATTAATCCATTTAAATAGCCAGATGGAAGATTTCTAATCAAGAAACATAAAAATACATTGTCACCCTATGCATTGCAATATGCCCATAATTAGATATAAAAAGGAACAGGGACACCTTTCTCTGAGAAATTTCACTCTACTTCCATGTACATTGTGTGTGTGCATTTAAATGGTATTTTAAATAGTATCTTCAAGTCCTTGATGTCTTACATTAAAATGTAATACTGTATATCAAGGTAATGTGGTATGAGACAAGTGATTATGAAAGTGGGTTGATTCATGTAATTGGATTTATCATAAATGGCCTAAAATGAGAACACACTATAAATTATGAATTACTAACTGTCATAGATAAGTTGGCATAATAAACATAGTTTTACTTTAATCATTAAAACAATTCTTATTTCTAAATTTTAACAAGGATAACCTCTCAGATTTGGCATCCCCGAAGAAAACTGACTCTTCTTTCACCAGCAGCCATCAGTTGAGAATCGCTTGAGAATCAGTTGAGGGTGAGATTTCATAATTCACCTTCTCCCCCAGCCTAGCATAATCTTGGGCAGCTCACAAGATAATGTACATTCAGTCATAGCTGCTGTGACTTCTTTTGCAACTATTCAGTTTTGCCTGGCAAATGTTATTGTAGATGTCTACTACCTCTGATTCTTTTAATCTTTCTGCCAATTTTTACACAAGTCTTCCTGTTTGGAGATGCAACATAGAGGTCTCATTTAGAGTCAAGCTGTATAAAATCTAACAATCTCTGTACATTGCCCAGTAGAAGTTCTCTGTGTCTATTGTTGTTTACCCCCAAAAGAAACTTTTCTAATGAGAGTTAAAAGATGCATTAATCAATCAGTATGGGGATAAGAACATAGATTACTGTAGTTCTATGACAAATACCAGAAATTCTTCTTATCTGCATGTTTGGGGCCAGGTTAAGGATACCAGGCATGAATTCCAATCAGAAAATGACTAATTATTCTCATAAAAGTGGTCCCGCTACTGAAATTAGGTATTCCTCTTCAAGACATTTGCTATTATACCTTACAGGATTCACAACTAGATTACAAACCCTGTTGATTAGCTTTCTCCCTGGGTGGCATGTATGAACATTCCACTTCTATGGAGTTAGTAGGAATGAAAGTTCATGTTAGTACAAGCTTACCGTTTTTCATGTTCAACTTGATTTCTCTGTGGCACCTCACTCATCAACAATTTGAAATGATCTAATACACACCTGACACTGGGTTTTTCTTGCACTAGTCTATAATGACTTAGAGAATCATTGGACCAATTCCATTTAAACTAATCCTCGCAGAAATGTGTGTGTGTGTGTGTGTGTGTGTGTGTGTGCCTGTGCGTGTCTGTTTGTGGTTGTGTGTGTTTTCGGATGCTTCTACCATGATGGTTTTCCATATGGCTTATTCTAAGGTCTATGCATTAGTTATCCATCCTCATAGTGTCTCTACCACCACATTCAGTCTTTGTGTCCCACTATTCTTTCCTCCATTATTCTAATCACATTCTATGGTCCTTCACTTAAAATATCTCCAAACAGTACTTTGCTAGTTTCTGACTTCTGTGGGCTATCCAATTCAGGCATAACTTTGTGCAAATTTGCCATATATATGATAAAGAGAATAAGACTGCCATGCATAGTGGTACATACCTTTAATCCTAACACTTAAAAACAAAAGAGGCAGATGGATGGATCTCTGTAAATTCAGCTATCCTGGTCTACATAGCAACCTATAGGACAGTCAGGACTACATAGAGGTATTCTGTCTATAGACAGAGTTTAATTCTGTCTCTGTAGAATTTAATAGATTCTCTGTAAGGCAGAATATCTGTATTTCTTTTTTTTAAAAAAAAATATGCCTTAGGCAGCACAATAGCTGGGCAGGTGCCTACCCTCCATGCTGTTTTTTTTTTTTTTTATAATTTACTTTTTCTCAAATCGTAATTCATTCACACAGGGGTTATAAAAACAGAAAGGCAGGATGTGGGGAAGGGAATGACAATGGAGCGTGGGTATTCAGGGGGAATACAAATATCTTCAGAACCGGGTATCGGCTAGGTGAAGGTTCAGGGGACAGTTCACTATGACTCTGCCTATGACTCGCTTGTCCTTATCTAAGTTGGTATTGTCTGCCAAGGATACCTATTTACAAGGTCTATGACTACTCAGGCTTATAAATTTCCACAAAAGTTGCCTGTTGGCATTAGCTTATAGCCATCTGATTCAATGTTTTTCCACTGAGACCCAAGACTTGGTGTTAGTATACATGTATGACAGGCCTATTGCTGATTTTAGGCCTATTGCTGATTTTAGGCCTATAGTGTGTAAGCAGGGCTGTCCCTGACATCTCCTCCCTTCTTTAAGTATAGAAAGGCTGTGGCAATTCTAAACTTGTGAAAGCAGGGATAGAGGCCTGACCTCCAGTATTTGAAGGGGACCTTTAATGGCTCCAGTCTCCCTGTCGTTGTCCAGTGAGGCATGAAGGCCATACCTGTCCTGATGTCTTTTTCCTGGAGAGGGGATACTTTTGACATCAACCCCTATGCAGTCAGGCTTGTTCCTCGGGGAACCCAGATAGATATTTTTATCTTTTATTTATATTCCCTTGCAGTGCTTAGCCTCGCAGCCTGAGCAAGAATTCAGATCGCCTGTCAGAGGGGGTTCTGGGTGGCCCCTCTCTGCTTGGTGTAGGGGAAGAAGTCCCCCCTTTTAGGTTGGGTGGAGATGGGTTTTGGAAACACCTTGTATAAAGTAACAACCTCATCTTGAGTCTCGTGGTCCTCCATAGCTAACTTATGATAATGTATCTGAGTAGGTTTTGCTACCAAATTATTTATCTGTTGTATCACAGAGTTAGTTCGCCTATTTGATGGCCAGGGACCAGCAGAGGAAAGCAAAAAGAACCCAAATAATGGTCCCAAGATGGGAGGAAATAGGGTTGACAACCTTGGAGAGGCTGAAAACCAGTTCGTTTACCAGCATTCATCTGTCTCTTTCTCTCTCTGATTTTTCTTAGGGCCTTCACTACCTATTTCATGCTCTCTTTAACCCTCCTTGTCTTGTCTATGTAAAGGCAACCTTCTTTAAGAGCTGTACACAGTCAAGACCTGAACACAACATTTTCTATTGTAATAGAGTAAATCAAGTCCAATAAGGATCTTTGCGATTTTAGGAGGTCTCTTCGGACAGCAAAACGAGGGATTTCTTCAGATTAGTGAAGTCAATATCTAGCTGTTTAATGTTCTTGTCAGTGGCCCTTCGAAGGTCTGAGTAGTATAAGTTCGGAGGCCAGGATCTGGATTAAAACTTCTAACAGCAGACATCACGGGTAATTCATTTTTACCTGAAAAGGAAAAAGAAGGGAATTCTCAGGGAGATTTCTCTTCCCTGGATGTAAATTGTTATTCATCGTATTTATGGTTGGGCCTGGCTTTGTGGGGGTATCTATTTTTTCATTAATCTTTTTGGTAGCCAGTTAGCTGTGCCTTCTGTGGTATCAGACAGGCATATCAATCCTCTGCCCCATAAGGGAACTGGGTCTGGGCCATTCCCTTTAAGGGTAAGAGGGTCCTTCCCCATATCTGTGGCAAAGTTTTGTTGGTCTCCATGGTGCCAGTGTCAGTCAGCATCAGATTTGCCATGAGCTTTCAGCTTTAGAAAGATAAAAGTGAACAAGGCATGATGGAGAGTATTTCAGGGGGACTCCTTCTGAGGGGGTACTGTTCCCCCCTTTTGATTTTAAAGCCAATTTTTTCAGAGTTCTTTTAAAAATCCAGGGCAGAAGCACCAACAGTCGCTCCTTCCACACTCAGAGAGTCATGAAGACCCTATTTAAGGATATATAAATCTATATTAATAATCTTTTGTCAAAGGACTGTTATAGCACCACTGACAACTAATCAGACTATATAATATATCGATTAGTAATAGCTTCTTCTACTTTTTGTGAGATTGCCTCTCTCTTGTCAATTAATTGTTGAGGAAAATTAGGATTTACCTTTCTCTTGAGAATATTGAACAGAGACTTAAATTCTTTTGTGGAGAGCTTAAAATAGGATCTTAGCCAATTAGCAACTCCTAGAAACTTTTGAAAATAATTTAAAATAAGTAAACTCTCTCCCTCTCTTTTTTTTAGACCCTTTATCTGTGTAGGTTTTTTTATTGGATATTATACATATTTACCTTTCAACGTTATCCCCAATTCTCCCCCCAAACCTCTTATCCCATAGCCCCTCCTCCTAATTTTTGTGAAGGTGTGCTCCAAACATCCTCCCAGTCCCATCTCCCTGCTCTCGAATTCCCACACAGTAGGGGATCCATTCGGGGACCATGGCCCTCCATTTTCACTGAAGTCTAACAAGATCACCCTCAATTGCCTATACAGGTGCATGGGTTTCCTCCCTTTGTGCTCTCTGGCTGGCGGTTTAGACTTTGGGAGCTCTGGCTGAAACTTTTGATACTCCTTCTTGAAAGGACCAAAGCAGCCACACTTTGGTCTTCCTTCTTCTATGTGAGTTTTATGTGATCTATAAGTAGTTTCTTAGAAATTGTGAGCTTTTGGGCTAATATCCACTTATCAGTGAGTGCATATCACGTATGTTCTTTTGAGATTGGGTTACCTTACTCAAGATGATATTTTCCAGCTCCATCCATTTGCCCAAGAATTTCATGAACTCATTGTTTTTAATAGCTGTGTAGTACTCCATTGTATAAATGTACCACATTTTCTGCATCCATTCTTCTGTTGAAGGGCAACCGGGTTCTTTCCAACTTCTGGCTATTATAAATAAGGCTGTTATGAAAATGGTGGAGCATGTGTCCCTGTTGTATGTTGAAACATCTTTTGGGTATATGCCCAGGAGTGGTATAGCTTCGTCCACAGGTAACACTATGTTCAATTTTCTGAGATACCACCAGACTGCTTTCCATAGCGGTTGTTCCAATTTACAAACCCACCAACAGTGGAGGAGTATTCCTCTTTCTCCACATTCTCGCCAACATCTGCTGTCACCTGTGTTTTTGATCTTAGCCGTTCTGACTGGTGTGAGGTGGAATCACAGTGTTGTTTTCATTTGCATTTCCCTGATGACTAGGGATGCTGAACACTTCTTTGGGTGCTTCTCAACCATTCGAGCTTCCTCAGTTGAGAATTCTTTGTTCAGCTCTGTGCTCCATTTTTTAATAGGGTTCTTTGCTTGTCTAGAGTCTAATTTCTTCAGTTCTTTGTATACCTTGGATATTAGCCCTTTATCAGATGTAGAGTTGGTGAAGATCTTTTCCCAGTCTGTTGGTTGCCACTTTGTCCTATTGACTGTGTCCTTTGCTTTAAAGAAGCTTTGCAGTTTTATGAGGTCCCATTTGTTAATTCTTGGTCTTAGAGCACAGGCTATTGGTGTTCTGTTTAGGAAATTTTCTCCTGTGCCTATGTGTTCCAGGCTTTTCCCCAGTTTCTCTTCTATTAGTTTCAGTGTGGCTGGTTTTAGGTGAAGGTCCTTGATCCACTTGTAATTGAGCTTTGTACAAGGAGATAATTATGGATCAATTTGCAATTTTATACATGCTGACCTCCAGTTGGACCAGCACCATTTGTTGAAAATGCTCTCTTTTTTCCACTCGATGGTTTTAGCTCCTTTGTCAAAGATCAATTGACCATAAGTATGGGGGTTCATTTCTGGGTCTTGTATTCTATTCCATTGATCCTCCTGCTTGTCTCTGTTCCAATACCACACAGTTTTTATCACTATTGCTTTGTAGTACAGCTTGAAGTCAGGGATGGTGATTCCCTCAGATATTCTTTTATTGCTGAGTGTAGTTTTTGCAATCCTGGGTTTTTTGTTATTCCAAATGAATTTTAAAATTGCTCTTTCTATCTCTGTGAGGAATTGAGTGGGAATTTTGATTGGGATTCCATTAAATCTGTAGATGGCTTTTGGCAAAATAGCCATTTTTTCTATATTAATCTTTCTAATCCATGAGCATGGGAGATCTTTCCATCTTCTGAGATCTGCTTCGATTTCTTTCTTCAGGGGCATGAAGTTCTTGTCATACAGGTCTTTTACTTGCTTGGTTAGGTTCACACCCAGGTATTTTATATTATCTGTGACTATTATGAAGGGTGTCATTTCCATAATTTCTTTCTCAGTCAGTTTATCTTTTGAGTAGAGAAAGGCTACTGATTTGCTTGAGTTAATTTTATGTCCACTCACTTTGCTAAAGTTGTTTATCAGGTTTAGGAGTTCTCTGGTGGAAGTTTTGGGGTCACTTAAATATACTATCATATCATCTGCAAATAGTGAGATTTTGACTTCTTCCTTTCCAATTTGTATCCCTTTGACCTCCTTGTGTTTCCTAATTGCTCTGGCTAGGATTTCCAATACTATATTAAATAAGTAGGGGGAGAGTGGGCAGCCTTGCCTAGTCCCTGATTTTAGTGGGATTGCTCAAGTTTCTCTCCATTTAGTTTTATTCTGGCTACTGGTTTGCTGTATATTCCTTTACTATGTTTAGGTATGGACCTTGAATTCCTGATCTTTCCAAGACTTTTATCATGAAGGGGTGTTGAATTTTGTCAAATGCTTTCTCAGCATCTAGTGATATGACCATGTGGGTTTTTTTTTTGAGTTTGTTTATATAGTGGATTACATTGATGGATTTCCATATATTGAACCAACCTTGCATTCCTGTGATAAAGCCTACGTGATTATGATGAATAATTGTTTTGATGTGGTCTTGGATTCGGTTCACTAGAATTTTATTGAGTAATTTTGCATCAATGTTCACAAGGGAGATTGGTCTGAAGTTCTCTTTCTTTGTTGGATCTTTGTGTGGTTTAGGTATGAGCATAACTGTGGCTTCATAGAATGAATTGGGTAGTGTACCTTCTGTTTCAATTTTGTGGAATAGTTTGAAGAGAATTGGAATTAGGTCTTCCTTGAAGAATAGAATTCTGCAATAAAACCGTCTGGTCCCGGACTTTTCTTTGTAGGGAGACTTTTAATGACTGCTTCTATTTCTTTTGGGGTTATGGAACTGTTTAGAGGGTTTATCTGGTCCTGTTTAAACATTGGTAATTGGTATTTGTCTAGAAATTTGTCCATTTCATCCAAATTTTCCAATTTTGTTGAGTATAGGCTTTTGTAGTAGGATCTGATCATTTTTTTTAATTTCTTCGGTTTCTGTTGTTATGTCACCCTTTTCAGTTCTGATTTTATTAATTTGGATACTCTCTCTCTCTGCCCTCTGATTAGTCTAGCTAAGGGTTTATCTATCTTTTTGATTTTCTCAAAGAACCAGCTCCTGGTTTTATTGATTCTTTGGATAGTTCTTTTAGAATATCTGTATTTCATGTAAAAGACTCAACCAATTTCTTTCGACCCATTGAAAGACAAACTCCAGGAACAGAATATATTTTTACTGTGTTTGGCATTATTTTAGTTTTGAGATTTCTAGAAAGAAGTGTTTTAGGACCAATGCCATAGGGTAGCCTGTACATGGACAACATTATGGATCAAAGCAAATACACAAACAAAAACAAAAACCAACCAACCAACCAACCAACCAACCACCACAACCCCACCACCTCCACCTCCACCACCACCACCACCACCACGAACAAAAATCCAACTTAAACCAAAACAAACAACAAAAGACAAGGAACACATGCTGTTTGTGTATCATTCTTTGTCTAGGTTCCCTCACTCAGTATAACATCCTCCATTCATTTCATAAAATGAAATTTTATGAAAAATTTCATTTTCATAAAATGAAAATTTCATAATTTACTATTTCATAATGGACAAAAGCATTCCATTAACTGAATGTCTATGTTTTTTTATCCTATAATTAGTTGATGGACATGTCACTTGTCAACTCCCAGCCTATTTTGAGCAGAGTAACAATGAGCAAGACTGACAAGGGTCTCCACAGTAGTATGCAGAACACATGGAAGGCAGATCCAGAAGCATAATAGCTGTATCATATGGTAGGCCTAGATCAGGACATTTGAATAACAACTACATTGATTTTCAAACTCTTTTTACCTGTTTGCATTGCCAGAGGCAGTATCTAAATTTTGCCATTTATCAAGATCATTTGATCTATCTTTTTTTTTTTTTGTCATTCTTAAAAATCTTATCATTTATGGCTGGGTTAAGAGGAGATTTTTCCTGATGTTCTGCATTTCCTGATGTCTAAGAACACTTAAGAAAATACAGTCATTGGAATTGAGTCTCTGGATAACTTTGGAACTATGCCAGAAATTTTAATATATTGTATGTTTTATTGAATTTAAGTATTTTTTAATTTTTTCATATACTTTAGAAACTAACCTTTATTAGTATATGAACTCTAAAGATTTTCCCCTATTCATCAGGCTGCAACTTAACTAGAATTATGGTGACTTTGGATGTACAAAAGATTATTTGGTGTAATCATAGTCCATTTTTAATTATTTGTTTTAAATGCCTATGTTTCCACTATCCTATCTAGATAGCTCTTCCCTGTACAAATGAATGCAATAATATTCACTATTACACTAAGGTTATAAGCCTTTTCTTGAGGTCCTTAATCTGTTGCCTGTTGAGTTATGTATATAAGGTAAGATAAATATTACATTTCTTTCTACTATTTGATGCTATTCAGCTTGACTGGGACAACCTGTTGAAGAATGTCTTTTCTTAAACACATATTTCTGTCCTCGTGAAAACGCTGGTGAGTGTAGGAGTGCAGGTCTGTATTTGAATTGTCAGCTATATCCATTGGCCAATATATTATTATGTCAGTGCCTTGCTGTTTTTATTTCATTGCTCAGTGGGATACGTGAAAGTGGAGTGATGTTGTCTACGCCTGTGTTTATTGTTCAGAATTATGTAACAATATGAACATTGATAATGGCTTTTCAAATTCTCAGTGGAACATCCTTGGAATTTGAATGGGGAATACATTGAATATATAGATTATTTCTGTGAGTATAGACATTTTCAGAATACTATTCTCATATAATTCTTTTCAATTTTGAGTATCTTCTTTAATTTTGTTCTTCAATGTCCTAAAATATTATTAATCAAACATTTTCTTTTTCGGTTAGACATACTCAAATATTTCTTTTTTCAAAAGCTAAGGTTAATGGGACCCCTTTCCCCCAACACATAGGAAGGTGACTTTTTTTTTTTTTTTTTTACTTTTTTATATTGCTACATGGTAAACATGTTTATTAGCTGGGAAAACTTTCTAGTGGAGTTTATTTTTTATGTATAGACTCAGATAATATGCAATAAGGACATTTTAACTTCTTACTTTCCTACATGTATCTCCTTTTCATGAATTGTTTATCTAGTTAACTCTTCAATCATTGTATTAAAGAGTTTAGATGGTAGACACCCTTTTCTTCTTCCAGATTTTAGTGTTAGTATAAACACTTCGAGTTTAAATACATATAGCATTATGTTACTGTATACTTGCTGAATACTGGTTTTAATATGTTGACATATGTACTTATTACTAGATCATTCAGGATATTTATCATAAAGGATTTCAGGATTTTGTCAAAGATCTTGACTGTACTTAATTAGATCCTATTAAGGTTTCTGTCTTTGAATTTATTTATGTTATGAACTACACTTATTGAATAATATGTTATATATTCATTGCATCTCTGAGATGAAGCTCTCTTATCAATAGTGGCTGATATTTTTGACATGTTTATGTAGTGGTTTGAATATTCTTCACCCAGGAAGTGGCACTATTTTGAGGTATGGCCTTGTTGGAGGAAGTGTGTCATTGTGGACGAGAAAGTCAGCCTTCTCCTGTTGGCCTTCAATCACAATGTAGAACTCTCATCTCCTCCAGTGTCATGCCTGGCTGCATGCTGCCAGGCTTCCTGCTATGATAACAATGGCTGGACCTCAGTACCTGTAAGCCAGCCCCATTAAATATTGTCCTTTATAAGAATTTCCTTGGTCATGGCATTTCTTCACAGTGATGGAAACCCTAACTAGTACAGTTCTTTAATTTGTTTTGAAAGTATTTTATGAGGAATTTGTGCATCTAAGCTAATCAAAGATATTGAGCTTGGTATTTTTGTTATTACTGTTATGTCTTTACCTGATTTTGAAATTTAGATAATATTGATTTCATAAAATAAGTTATATTCATGTAATTATAATTCTATTGGGGTTTTCTCCACTCCTCTTTTGCCCAAATAAATGGTGGAAATTTCTATACAAGTTCTAGCCTGCTTTAGCTCTCTAAAAAAGACATAGAGACCTTTTATTTTTATTAACAAGCTGCAAACACTAAGCTGGAATGATTCTGATCTGTTCTAACCAAAGTAAGCTGCTACTATCTGTTCAAATGACCCTGTACCTATATATGAGTCTTGCCTTGTCTGGCTCTGGTTCATGTGTGTTTTCCTGGCTCCTTTCTCATGGTTTTTCTCTCAGGGATTTCATGGTGAATCTTCATGGTCTATCCATGTGGTCTGTCCACCTCCTTCCCCCATTGTCCTCTTCTACCCTTCTGTCTTTCTCTGAGACCCCATAACTGAGACCAGAAGTTCTGCTCTATTCTCTTATGACCACTTAATTGGGTGATCAGATCTTTATTAACCAATCAGAGGTGATAGAAAACAATTTTTATATAACATATAATCCAGAGACACTTAACCATGGACTGCAACCAGATGTTCCAGCATAGGAATCAGCATCTGGATACACAGTGCACAAAAGCACACTCCAATATATTCCTTCCATTTATATTTTCTGTGATACTTTGAGAAGTTTTGGTGTTTGTTCTTTGACAGCCTGATTGAATTCTGTATTGAATTTATCTGGTCCTGACTTTATTTTATTTGGGATATGTTAAATTTTAACTTATGTCATTGGTGGTTATGTTTCAGTTTAAGGCATTTACTTTATGCTGATTTAACTTCAGTTTGTTATATACATCTGGAAATTCATTTACTTCTTTTAGACTTTCCAGTTTGGTGAAATATACATTTTTATTTTATTTTTTGGATTTTTATTGGATATTTTCTTTATTTATATTTCAAATGTTATCTCCTTTCCTGGTTCCCCCCAACACCAAAAACCCCTAACCCATCACCCCTCCCCTGCTTCTAGTAGGGTGTGTCCCCACCCACCCAGCCACTCCTGTCTATCCACCCCCACATTCAACTACACTGGGACATGGAGCCTTCATAGGACCAAGAACCTCTTCTCCCATTGATGCACAACAAGGCCATCCTCTGCCACACATGCGGCTGGAGCCCTGGATGCCTCTATGTGTACTCCTTGGTTGGTGGTTTAGTCCCTAGGAGCTCCGGGTGTGTGTAGTTGCTTCATATTGTTCCTCCTTCAGCTCCTTCAGTCCTTTCTCTGACTCCTCCATGTGGTCAGTCCTGTAGTTGGTTACAAGTATCTGCCTCTATATTTGTCAGGCTCTGGCAGAGTCTCTCAGGAGACAGCTATATCAGGCTCCTGTCAGCATGCACTTCTTGGCATCCACATTTTAAAGTATGTTTTTCTGTGAATTTCTTCAGCATCTGTTGTAGTATCTTTAAAATCTCTAATTCTATTAGTGTAGGGTGTTTTTCTCTTTCTTTATGGCAACTAGATTAAGGAAAAGATTGGGATTTGATCAATCAAACTATCATTAATTCTTCTCAATAAATATATTTATTTCATAATATATTATATACATATAAGTATATTTATATTATAGATTCATTTTCTTGACTGGCATCAAGATTCCTTGTGGTACTAGATTCTCAGTTTATCCTGCTACCCAAAAAACTCTAACATACTGAATTTATCATTATGATGATTCATAATGACAAGCACATTGATACAATTTCTATAAACTTGATTCCTTAATAGTAAATCAAATATACATTCCAAAGAAGGATGCTATGGTCATAAATTATAACTCACACAATACAAGTTGATACTTTTGAAAATGTAACATGATACAAACTTTTCAGGCTGTTTCAGCTGCAAATTAAATTTTGAGTGAGTGTTAATAAATAGAATGTTACTCTTGGAATCTGTATTTTTCATCGGGGAAAGCAAAATTATTTTCAACTGCATATGGACAAGGTTGAATAAACCTTTTGCTTTCAGACATCACTTCTTTAAAATGTACAAAATATCACTTTAAAATTACTAAAAGATATATTATTTTGCCAAATTTCATAATGTTTTGTTTGGCTTCTATACATATTTAAACATATATAAGATTATTTCATATTGCTGAAGGTTTGTTAAAAGTTTATAAGATGACTGCCACCATGTCTAGAAGTGTATCCGCATTAGGCACTATGTTTGATGTAGATTTATAAATAAAATAGTTTTAATATATTTTCCATTTTTCTTACCTGACTAAATGATTTTAATTCTATTCATACAAATCTCCTATATGCATAGGATCTCTAATTTAAATCATCAATGTTTTCTTATTTTGGAAACATTAACCCTGCAGCTATAATCTGTAATTAAATGAAGATATATAAACCCCAATTAACACTCATGTAATGGGTGTGGCTTATATCAGAAAGAGCCTAAAATTGCTTGAGTTGGTTAACTGAAAAAAGTATCTCTCACTGAAAAATGATCCAATAGCAACTATCAAAATATATATATATATATATATATATATGTATATGTATATGTATATGTATATGTATATGTATATGTATAT
>NW_021604567.1:11078141-11091905 GCF_004785775.1 Grammomys surdaster | reverse complement strand
TATATGTATATGTATATGTATATGTATATGTATATGTATATGTATATGTATATATGTGTATATATATATTCAAGCAATCTAAATATAGAAATATAGTCTTCAAATAATGGAGTGACAGATTCTCACAGACTATCTCGTGTCACCAGCAAATCTTCCAATACTAGGACTGGGTTACATTGTAGGGCATATGGATCCCAAGGGCATCCTCAAACAAACAACCCTGCTGCCAAGACTATAGGTTGCTTTTCACAAACTGACGGAAAGGCCCTATTGCTGAAGACAACACCTACACAACTCATTGAACACGGTGGAATGTAAAGCTGGTGTCAACATAGAGACTTCCCCTCTGTGTTCCAATATCTTTGGGTATAGGAAGATGCTCTGGACACTATCAAAAGAGAAACACAAAGGCCATGCTAGCCTCAAAATCTTATTCTACAGTGGTGTATTCACTGAAAAATATGGTAGTGCAATGGTCACGCAAAACTTGTGAGTGTGGCACACATCTGGCATTGATTGAGTGACCCAGAACCTGAGACTAAATTACCCAGGGATCTGTGATAAAACCCTTGGGAGCTCTCAGAGACTGAAGAGAAGACTAAAAAGCATATATAGGCTGGACCTAGGCCCCTCACATATATGTAGCATATGAGTGACTGAATGAACAAAATTTTATCACTAGGTTAAATATTAACTGGTATATATAAATGGTGGGAGTGGGAAAAATCAATTTTCTTCATTGGAATAATACTGGTTATATCAATCACTCCAGGGCAGAAGAACTAACATACAATGGATTTCAACTTTGTCAGTTTGTGTGTGTGTGTGTGTGTGTGTGAGTGTGTGTTTGTGTGTGTGTATCTGCACGCTCGCACACGTGAGCTCATGCATGCGCTTTTATTTGGTTAGAGTTTGGTGGTTTTTTGGAGGCATGTTTATTTTGTTTTCTGAGTTTGGAGTGTTTCATGTTGTACTAGTTTTTTTTGTTTTTTCTGAAAGCACTTAAAATTCATGCATAGATTCAGGGAATCTGGAAGACTTGAGGTAGGCAAAAAAAGTATCACAAAATTTATTTAAATTTAAAATTACCTTAAATAATATAAGCATACTATAAAAATAAAATAAATAGCCCAGTGTACAAGTATTCTACGTAACCATACTATTTTTACTCATATTAATATACAAATTGTTAGATACATTGTGTCTTCTATGGGTTGGCTATTTACTTATTCATTTATTTATATCAAATTAATGCAAACTTTCATCACGGGAAGAAAGCTCAACTGCAGATATGACTTATCCTATTGTTCTGGTACAGATCTGTGAAACATTTTCTTGGTTTATGATTAATGTGGGAAGAACTAGCCCTTATGGTTACCACTTGGAGCAGGTAGTCTTTGGTTGTACAAGAAAGGGAACTGAACAATCAGTGGGGAACCAGTACTGCATGGCTTCCTTCTGTCACACTTGACTCCACTTCTGCATGAGATTCTACTTTCTCTCCCATCAATGATCAACTGTGATCAGGACAGAGAAACCAAACCAACCTGTTTCTTGACAAGTTGCTTTTTTCTGAGTATTTGTAACTACAGTAAGAGAAATCAGACTGGAACATAATATGATCTGAAAACAATTCAATAATTAAAATATCATTTTATTAGTAGTAACTCAAAATCATGGTGGTTTGCAAATACTTTTAAGTCACTAAATACATTATTACAAAACAAATATAGAAAAATGTGTCTTTAGCATTTTGACATGTTAAATTTATTTTATGTTTCATGTAATGAATCACTTTTGTAAAAAGATACCAGTGATAAAGTATTTAACTAGGTAACCATGCTTAGAAATGCCAACATAACAGTACTAAGTAATATTAGTAACTCTTATGTGTCTGAATATCATATTATTTTATACTTACTTTATTTTGTTCTTAATATGAATAAACATATTGCCTTACAATTATCATCTTTTAGTTTATTCACAATTTATCAAAGAAAACTCAATTTAAAATATTATCTATGATATAGTTATGATATCAATATGGATCAAATATTAGACTATGAGAGCAGATAATCCCCATCTCTCAGAGTAGAGTATTAAAATATTATAATGCTTGATAATGGAAAAGGTAATGCAAATATAGATTAGTTTTCAAATGACTAACAAATTCTCATTATTACTCTTTATTCAATTTCCTACTGTAATTCAGTTTCCCAACAATAGAAATGAAAGTTGGACTTTAAAAGCTATCATTACAGCTCTCCACATAGGGGGTGGGGGAATCACAATAGGAAACTAATAGCAATGCCTTCTTTTCTTACTTTTGTTCTACTGGAGAATGAATCAGAGTGAACATGCAAAATGACTATTTATTAGAAAGAAGAGATAATGATTTAGATGGAAATTAAATCAGTAAAACATAAAGCTTTCCCAGTCCTAAAAACAGATCATAATTTTAATACTATTATCCTAAGATCCTATACCATGTCAGGATAGGCATTCTTATTTTCTGTATTATGATACAAATAGCATAATTAGTATTTTTATTATCTGTATAACTATTTTTCTTATAGTTCTTATATTATCACTCAACAAAAAGGACATTTAAAAGTTCTCTCTTTTGTGCTGGCGAAAAGTGTGTAACTGAAACACTTAAATTCAAAATCCAATTTTATAGCATACTGTCAATGTATTTTACTATATGGCTACAGATATGATTTCAAAGATGATAAATGGGAGCTAGTTCTTTAAGTAGAGCTACTTCCAATTTTCTGAGGAACATTAAGATTGATTTCCAGAGTGGTTGGACAAGTTTGCACTCCTAACTGCAATGAAGGAGGTTCCTCTTTCTCCACATCCTCTCTCGCATCCACTGACGCCAGAGTTTTTGGTCTTAGCCATTCTGATTGGTGTGAAGTGGTATCTCAGAGTCATTTTAATTTGCATTTCCCTGATGACTAAGGATGTTGACTATTTCTCTAGGTACTTCTTGGCCATTCAAGATTCCTCATTTTGAATTGTTTAGCTTTATACCCCATTTGTGGGATTTTTGAAGGTTAGTTTCTTGAGTTCTTTATATATTTTGGATATTAGCTCTCTATCAGATGCGAGATTGGTAAAGATTTATTTCCCAATCTTTAGTTTGCCAATTTGTCCTATTGACTGTGTCATTTGCCTTACAGAAGCTTTCCAGTTTCATGAAGTCTGATTTTTCAATTTTCAATCTTAGAGCTTTATTTTCTGTTATGCTCTCAAGACAGGAGTCTAGCATATCTGACTTCAGTGAGGCTTCAACAGCAGCTAACAAAAACAGATGCAGACACCCACAGTGAAACAGTGGATGGAGCTTTGGGAATTTTATGGAAGTAGAGGAGGAAGGATTGTGGGACCTCAGAGGACTGTGTGTGTGTGTTTTGTGGGTGTATGTGGGAATGCATGCTATAGGACATGGATTTAGGTAGAAAGGCCACTAATTGAAGTCTTCAGTTTTCTCCTTCCAAAATATGGGGTGAAATTCACCTTATATCACTTTGTAGGGTCACTGCTCCCTTTTAAGATAGACCAATGAGCAATTGTTCAAAATATCTGTAATTATGATGTGATAGAGATATCATACAAAAAATATAAATACGAACTCACTCATCTCATTAAAAACACTTAGGAAAAATAGATTTCAGTGCTCAAAAATAATACATAATTTTAGATATTAGCTAACACATTACTTAAGGTCAAACAAAATGAAATCTGATTTGTTAATAATTTGCCCAGATAGTCAAGACATACGGATATTAGAATACGAGCAAGGTAATACTTTGGAGGGATGACTTCCTATGGGAATGATTAGTTGTGAAACATATGGTTAAGTTAATGAGTCATTACATTGTGAATATCTATTTACTTTCCCAGTTTCTAGGCTGGAAGTCTCACCCAATGATGCGATTAGAGGCCTTTAACTGGTGATCGGGTTCTGAAAGTAGACTCCCCAGGAAAGATACTAATGTGCCAAAATAGGCATCAGAGTGACACCAGTCCCTCCTCCATGTTTGGTGTAGGATAAAAAGGTGGGAAGATCAGACCACAAACTCCATACCCAACACATCCTTCATCTTTGACTTGCCATTCTCTAAAGCTGTGAGAAACAAACTTCCATTATTTATATACCTCACAGCCAGTAATAGTTTGTTGTTTCACTCAAGTCAAACTAAAGCAGATGTCTGTGCAGATGGATGCAAAAGTAGGCGGCCAGGACTAACACTCTGAAACCTACAGAAAGGAGCAGTGATGGAGATTTGGAAGTGATTACTGTAGGCAGCAGATATCGTTTTAAAGCAACATGATTGTTTGAGATAACTTGGAGCAGCTAAAATTCAGAAAAAGCTAGAGTGTATGATTATTACTTTCTGTAACATTTAGTGGTTAAAAGGGAAAGAATAAAAGAGAAAGAAACTGTGGGGTAAAAATGGTGTTAAATAAGTACATCAGTATCCTATGACAGCCTTGCATAGTGAAAGACAGGACTCCATTTAGGAAGACAAATCTATCAAACAGTGCCAGCAAGACAAACTACTGCTTCTGGAAAAGAGTGATACCCAAAAAGTTGATCCATTAATTGCAATGATAATTGTGGAGAAGTTGTAACATTGGTGAGCCAGAACAAAAGTATTGGGCCAACTTAATGCTTCCTTAGGGAGTGAGCTATTGTCTCCTTTGTATGTGACCTAACATCTTTGATATTATTGGGTAAATACTTTGGAATTTATGAACAATACCCTAGTTTTTGCAGATACTAAAGCAGACATTGTTGTCAGAGAACATTTGGTGATTTTAGTTGTGTTTCTCTCCCTTACTGTAATTGTCTATCTGATGTACCGCCAATGTATTTAAAGCATGTGGTCTATGATGTTTTTCTATGAAATCATCAAATTCTTACCTTGTTAGTACATGCTATTTATTAAAATCTGAATCATTTTTGCTGAGCCACCGGCTGCTCATTTTTGACTATGTAATATTTATTTTTGAGATGAGAAGTTCCATTCCATAAAGATCAGCATTTATTAATATTTGTGTACTATTAGAGTTAATTTGTTGGTAGACTATGAAAATGACAATTGCAATTATACACTGAAAACTTAAAAAGGTGGCATTGTGAATAGAAGAAAAGGTACAAGACCTTGCCTTGTAGAGTCAGGGATAAATAGGTTTTCTTTCTTAAAAGAGAAATGTGATTTTATACTGATGAAACTTATTTCCGAGGTAGAAGGAGGAGTTGATACAAAAAAAAGTTACAAATGTGGTATGTTCTGGACAATAAACAAAATACTTTCTTTCATAAGAGATGATCCGTCTCTAAACCATCACAATACTCACTATAAAAATAGACGAGAAAGCATGTTCACACTGTAGTAGTTATGTATTAATGTTGAAAGATGAGAAGGAACCTATAGAATCTGTACCATATTTTTCACTTTATGCATTCAATCATTCCTTGAGTAAAATCAATTCATATTAAAGCCTAAAGAGAAAGCAGTATAAAAGTCAAATAAATTGAATTTGTCTGTTTATAATATTATCATTAGGAGAGCTATACCCTAAAATATCAACTAGTATGAATCCATTTTTTTCAAGTGTTATATAGAAGGCCATCACGTAAGTGGAAGGAATCCAATTTATTCAAGAGTGCTAAACTTGGCCCCACATAGGAAACAGAATTTGAGAAGCAATGATTTAATGAGACAAGAAGCCATGAGGTTATTGGGGAAAATAACATTTGAGGTGGCAAAGGAGGACATAGAAGACTCGGGGGCCTCACTGTACTTCACAAAGAGCAATGAGGCTCTGGCAGCTGCAGGAGAAGAAGTGCTGAAAATAATTGGTAGGTAATGAGATGGGCGAGGTTGCAAAGAGTAAATTCATTCAAAGTCTTCTAGATCAGGCAATTAACTATAGAGTTTAACATAAATGTGAGAGGTAGAGAGGAAAACTCTCTTCAACAAAGTACTGAAACACTCGGAAGTACATTTTCAGAGAATTCATGTAATCACGAATGAGAATATTCTTAAAGAGAGAAAGTAGAAGTCAGCTAAATTATTAAATTTTTGGAACAAGTAATTAACCAGAGGAAGCAGCTGTTCATCACAAAGGTCTGAAACGCCTAGTTCATGATTCTGAGTTTCACGATCTCAGGGGATACCTACACCCACAAGGATGTGCGAAGAAGTCTAGACTAGAGAAAGCATGAGCTTTGACATTTGAAGATGTATTCTGCTTTCAAGTTTTATCTTGCATTCAATGCCTATTTTCACTTCAGAAAATATATAGATGTGAGAAATTAGTTATATGAATCCCAGAGTTGAGCGTGAGAGTAGAAATCTATTCTAAGTAAACACAATTTTTTAATTTATTATTTATTTATTTATTTTACACTGTAGATTTTATTTCCCCCACCCCCTTGTCCACGCTCTGACTGTTATTGTCCCACATCGCATATCTCCTCCCCACTTCCCAGTCTCCATGTGGATGTCCCCACCACCCTTCCATCACCCTACCTGACCTCTAAACTCCCTGGGGCCTCCAGTCTTTTGAGAGTTAGGTGCATTTCTGACTAAACCCAGACCCAGCAGTCCTCTACTGTATATGTGTTGGAGGCCTTATGTTGGCTGGTGTATGCTTCCTTTTTGGTTGTCCAGTGTTTGAGAGATCATGGAGGTTCAGATTAATAGAGACTACTTGTCCTCCTACAAGGTCGCCCTCCTCCTCAACTTCTTCCAACCTTTCCCTAATTCAACCACAGGTGTCAGCAGTAAGCACAAGGTTATTTTTGTTTGTTTGTTTTTGTTTGTTTGTTTTTTCTTTTCCTTTTTTATTGGATATTTTACTTATTTACATTTCTTTTTTTTTTTTTATTGGATGTTTTATTTACATTTCATATGTTGTCCCCTTACCCCATCCCCCACCCACCCAGGAACCCCCAATCCCCTCACACCTCCTCCTTCTTCTTTGTGGATGTAACCTCTATCTACCCCCCCACTCCCACCTCCCCACCCTCAAAACTCCCACCCCCTGGGGCGTCCAGCCTTCATGAGGTCAAGGATCTCATCTTCCACCTGTGCCCAGCAGGGCCCTCCACTCTTATATATTCAGCTAAGGCCCTGGATCCCTCCATAAGTGCTCCCAGGCTGGTGGTTTAGACCCTGGGAGCTGTGGTTGGTTGGTATTGTTGCTCTCCTCATGGGGCCACAAATCCTTTCAGCTCCTTCAGTCTTCACTCTAACTCCTCCATTGAGAACCCCATAATCACTTCAATGGCTAGTTGTGAACATCTGCCTCTGAATATGTCAGACTCTTGAAGACCTCTGAGGAGACATCCATATCAGGCTCTTATCAGCATGCACTTCCTGACTTCCACATCAGCATCTACCTTTGGTGACTGCACATGGGATGGATACTCAGGTGGAAAGGTCTTCAGACGGCCCCTCCTTCAGTTTTTGTCCCTCGCTTTGTCTCCATATTTGCTCCCTTGAGTATTTTGTTGCTCCTTCTAAGAAGGACCGAATCACCCCCACTTGGTCTTCCTTCTTTATGGACTTCATGTGGCCTGTGAGTTGCATCTTGGGCATTTTAAGGTTCTGGGCTAATATCCAATAATCAGTGAGTGAATACCATGTGTGTTCTTTTGTGATTGGCTTACCTCACTCAGTATAATAATTTCTAGTTCCATCCATTTACCTAGGAACCTCTCAAATTCATTGTTTTTAATAGCTGAGTAATACTCCATTGTGTAAATATACCACATTTTTTTAATCCATTCTTCAGTTGAAGGACATCTGGGTTCTTTCCAGCTCCTGGCTATTATAAATAAGGCTGCTATGAACATAGTTGAGCATAGGTCCTTATTATATGTTCGAGCACCTTCTGGGTATATGCCTAGGAGTGGTATAGCTGGATCCTCGGGTAATGCTATGTCCAATTTTCTGAGGAACCGCCACACTGATTTCCAAAGTGGTTGCACCATCTTGCAGTCCCACCAACAATGGAGGAGTGTTCCTCTTTCTCCACACCCTCGCCAGCATCTACTATCACCTGAGTTTTTAATCTTAGCCATTCTGACTGGTGTGAGATGGAATCTCAGGGTTGTTTTGATTTGCATTTCCCTGACGACTAAGGATGCCGAGCATTTCTTTAGGTGCTTCTCGGCCATTCGAGTTTCTTCTGTTGAAAATTCTTTGTTAAGCTCTATACCCCATTTTTTAATAGGGTAATTTGGTTGTCTGGAGTCTAATTTCTTGAGTTCTTTGTATATATTGGATATTAGCCCTCTATCAGATGAAGGATTGGTAAAGATCTTTTCCCAATTTGTTGGTTGTCGTTTTGTCCTATTGACAGTGTCCTTTGCCTTACAGAAACTTTGCAATTTTATGAAGTCCCATTTGTCAATTCTCGATCTTAGAGCATATGCCATTGGAGTTCTGTTCAGGAACTTTTCCCCTGTGCCCAAGTATTCGAGGCTTTTCCCCACCTTCTCTTCTATTAGTTTCAGTGTATCTGGTTTTATGTGGAGGTCCTTTATCCACTTAGATTTGAGCTTTGTACAAGGGGATAAGAATGGATCAATTTTCATTCTTCTACATGTTGTCCTCCAGTTGAACCAGCACCATTTGTTGAAAATGCTGTCCTTTTTCCACTGGACAGTTTTAGCTCCTTTGTCAAAGATCAAGTGACCATAGGAGTGTGGGTTCATTTCTGGGTCTTCAATTCTATTCCATTGATCTTCCTGCCTGTCTCTGTACCAATACCAGGTAGTTTTTATCACTATTGCTCTGTAGTACAGCTTGAGGTCAGGGATGGTGATTCCTCCCGAAGTTCTTTTATTGTTGAGAATAGTTTTCGCTATCCTAGGTTTTTTGTTATTCCATATGAATTTGAGAATTTCCTTTTCTAACTCTGTGAAGAATTGAGTTGGGATTTTAATGGGGATTGCATTGAATCTGTAGATTGCTTTTGGCAAGATGGCCATTTTTATTATATTAATCCTGCCAATCCATGAGCATGGGAGATCTTTCCATCTTCTGAGATCTTCTTCAATTTCTTTCTTCAGAGACTTGAAGTTCTTGTCATACAGGTCTTTCACTTGCTTGGTTAGATTCACACCAAGGTATTTTATATTATTTGCAACTATTGTGAAGGGTGTCATTTCCCTAATTTCATTTTCAGTCTGTTTATCTTTCATGTAGAGGAAGGCTACTGATTTGTTTGAGTTGATTTTATAACCAGCCACTTTGCTGAAGTTGTTTATCAGGTTTAGGAGTTCTCTGGTGGAAGTTTGGGGGTCACTTAAGTATACTATCATATCATCTGCAAATAGCGATATTTTGACTTCTTCCTTTCCTATTTGTATCCCTTTGACTTCTTTTTGTTGTCTAATTGCTCTGGCTAAGACTTCCAGTACTATATTGAATAGGTAGGGGGAGAGTGGGCAGCCTTGTCTAGTCCCTGATCTTAGTGGGATTGCTTCAAGTTTCTCTCCATTTAGCTTGATGTTGGCTACTGGTTTGCTGTAAATTGCTTTTACTATGTTTAGGTAGGGGCCTTGAATTCCTGATCTTTCCAAGACTTTTATCATGAAGGGATGTTGAATTTTGTCAAATGCTTTCTCAGCATCTAGTGAGATAATCATATGGTTTTTTTCTTTAAGTTTGTTTATATAGTGGATTACATTGATGGATTTCCGAATATTGAACCATCCCTGCATTCCTGGGATAAAACCTACTTGATCATGATGGATGATTGTTTTGAAGTGGTCTTGGATTCGGTTTGCTAGAATTTTATTGAGTATTTTTGCATCGATGTTCATAAGGGAGATTGGTCTGAAGTTCTCTTTCTTTGTTGGGTCCTTGTGGGGTTTGGGAATGAGTGTAATTGTAGCTTCATAGAACGAATTGGGTAGTGTTCCTTCTGTCTCTATTTTGTGGAATAGTTTGAAGAGAATTGGTATTAGGTCTTCCTTGAAGGTCTGATAGAATTCAGCACTAAAACCATCTGGTCCTGGGCTTTTATTAGTGAGGAGACTTTTAATGACTGCTGCTATTTCCTGAGGGGTTATGGGACTATTTAGATGGTTTATCTGCTCCTGGTTTAATTTTGGTACCTGGTATCTGTCTAGGAAATTGTCCATTTCATCCAGGTTTTCCAGTTTTGTTGAGTATAGGCCTTTGTAGTAGGATCTGATGATTTTTTTAATTTCTTCCGTTTCTGTTGTTATGTCTCCCTTTTCAGTTCTGATTTTATTAATTTGGATACTCTCTCTGTGCCCTCTGGTTAATCTGGCTAACGTTTTATCTATCTTGTTGATTTTCTCAAAGAACCAACTCCTGGTTTTATTGATATTTTGTATTGTTCTTTCAGTTTCTATTTGGTTGATTTCAGCCCTGAGTTTGATTATTTCCTGCCTTCTACTCCTCCTGGGTGTATTTGCTTCTTTTTGTTCTAGGGCTTTTAGTTGTGCAGTCAACTTGTTAGTGTGTGCTCTTTCCAGTTTCTTTTTGTAGGCACTTAGAGCTATGAGTTTTCCTCTTAGCACTGCCTTCATGGAGTCCCACAAGTTTTGGTATGATGTGTCCTCATTTTCATTGAAATCTAAAATGTCTTTAATTTCTTTCTTTATTTCTTCCTTGACCAAGTCATCATTGAGTAGAGAGTTGTTCAGTTTCCATGTGCACATGGGTTTTCCATTGGTTTTGTCATTATTAAAGACCAGTCTTATTCCATGGTGATCTGATAAGAGGCAAGGGATTATTTCAATCTTTTTGTATCTGTAGAGGCTTGTTTTGTGACCAATTATATGGTCTATTTTGGACAAGGTACCATGAGGTGCTGAGAAAAAGGTATATTCTTTTGTTTTAGGATGAAATGTTCTATAGATGTCTGTTAAGTCCATTCGGTTCATAACTTCTGTTAATGTCAAAGTGTCTCGGTTTAGTTTCTGTTTCCATGATCTGTCCATTGCTGAGAGTGGGGTGTTGAAATCCCCCACTATTATTGTGTGAGGTGTAATGTGTGTTTTGAGCTTTAGTAAAGTTTCTTTTATGTATGTAGGTGCCCTTGCATTTGGGGCATAGATGTTCAGAATTGAGAGTTCACCTTGGTAGCTTTTTCCTTTGATGAGTATGAAGTGTCCTTCCTTATCTTTTTTGATTAATTTTGGATGGAAGTCGATTTTATTTGATATTAGAATGGCTACTCCAGCTTGTTTCTTGGGACCATTGGCTTGGAAAATTGTTTTCCACCCTTTTATTCTGAGGTAGTGTCTGTCTTTGTCACTGAGGTGTGTTTCTTGTATGCAGCAAAATTCTGGGTCTTGTTTGTGTATCCAGTCTGATAGTCTGCGTCTTTTTATTGGGGAATTGAGACCATTGATGTTAAGAGATATTAAGGAAAAATGATTGTGGCTTCCTGTTATTTTTGTTATTAGAGGTAAAGTTATGTTTGTATAGTTATCTTCTTTTGGGGTTGTTGGAAGATTACTTCCTTGCTTTTTCTAGGTTGTAGTTTCCCTCCTTGTGTTGGCGTTTTCCATCCATTATCCTTTGAAGTGCTGGGTTTGTGGGAAGATATTGTGCAAATTTGGTTTTGTCATGGAATATCTTGGTTTCACCATCTATATTGATTGAGAGTTTTGCTGGGTATAGTAATCTGGGCTGGCAATTGTGTTCTCTTAGGGTCTGTATGATGTCCGTCCAGGCTCTTCTGGCTTTTATAGTCTCTGGTGAGAAGTCTGGTGTAATTCTTATAGGTCTGCCTTTATATGTTACTTGACCTTTTTCCCTTACTGCTTTTAGTATTTTTTCTTTGTTTTGTGCATCTGATGTTTTGATTATTAAGTGACGGGAGGTATTTCTTTTCTGGTCTAGTCTATTTGGTGTTCTGTAGGCTTCTTGTATGTTTATGGGCATCTTGTTCTTTAGGTTAGGGAAATTTTCCTCAATGATTTTGTTGAAGATATTTACTGGCCCTTTAAGTTGGGAATCTTCATTCTCATCTATACCTATTATCCTTAGGTTTGGTCTTCTCATTGTGTCCTGAATTTCCTGGATGTTTTGAGTTAGGAGTTTTTTGCTTTTTTCATTTTCTTTGACAACTGTGTCAATATTTTCCACCGTATCTTCTGCATTTGAGATTCTCTCTTCTATCTCTTGTATTCGGTTGGTGATGCTTGCGTCTGTGACTCCTGATCTCTTTCTTAGGTTTTCTATCTCCATGGTTGTCTCCCTTTGAACTTTCTTTATTGTTTCTATTTCCAGTTTCAGATCCTGAATGTTTTGGTTTAATTCCTTCTTTGTGTTTTCTTGCATTTCTTTAAGGGATTTCTGTGATTCCTCTTTAAGGGCTTCTATCTGTTTACTTGTACTCTCCTGTATTTCTTTAAGGGAGTTACTTAATTCCTTCTTATAATCCTCTATCATCATCATGAGAAGTGATTTTAATTCTGAATCCTGCTTTTCAGGTGTGAAGGGGTGTTCAGGGCTTGCTATATTGGGAGAACTGGGCACTGATGATGCCAAGAAACTTTGGTTTCTGTTGCTTATGTTCTTGCGCTTGCCTTTCGCCATCTGGGTAACTCTAGTGGTACCTGCCCTCTCTGTGTAAGATTGGAATCTGTATTTCCAGTTATCTTGCTTATTGCAGAGCTCCTCGGAGTCCAGAGGTCTCTGTGGTCTTATGCCCCTAATCTCCCGGGTGGAAGAACTCCTGGGACTCAGGCCACCTCTTGGATCTGGTAATCCTTCTGTTCTGAGTGCAGTGGCTCCTCGGCTGCTCTGAGTGCAGTGGGTTCTCGATGACTCAGGATTCAGTTTCAGCTGCTCTGAGTGCAGTGGCTCCTAGATGACTCAGGATTCAGTTTCTCCACAGGACAGGAGCAGACCAACTCTGTGTCAGCTGCTCTGAGTGCAGTGGCTCCAGCTGCTCTGAGTGCAGTGGGTCCCTGATGACTCAGAATTCAGTTTCAGCTGCTCTGAGTGTAGTGACTTCTCGATGACTCAGGATTCAGTTTCTCCACAGGACAGGAGCAGACCTACTCTGTGTCTGCTCCAGTCCCAGGGACCAGGCAGGGGCCGAAGGGAAGTGGAATTCCGGAGGGGCAGGGTTTGGGTAGCTGCTGTGCCCTAGATGTCCCTGGCTCCCAGATGTATTTCTGGGGCCTAGGGAGTGAGATGGAGTTCTTACCAGCTGCTCTGAGTGCAGTGGCTCCTGGATGACTCAGGATTCAGTTTCTCCACAGGACAGGAGCAGACCGACTCTGTGCCTGCTCCAGTCCAAGGGACCAGGCAGGGGCCGAAGGGAAGTGGAATTCCGGAGGGGCGGGGTTTGGGTAGCTGCTGTGCCCTGGATGTCCCTGGCTCCCAGATGTATCTCTGGGGCTTAGGGAGTGAGATGGAGTTCTTACCAGCTGCTCTGAGTGCAGTGGCTCCTGGATGACTCAGGATTCAGTTTCTCCACAGGACAGGAGCAGACCAACTCTGTGTCTGCTCCAGTCCCAGGGACCAGGCAGGGGCCGAAGGGAAGTGGAATTCCGGAGGGGCGGGGTTTGGGTAGCTGCTGTGCCCTGGATGTCCCTGGTTCCCAGATGTATTTCTGGGGCTTAGGGAGTGAGATGGAGTTCTTACCAGCTGCTCTGAGTGCAGTGGCTCCTGGATGATTCAGGATTCAGTTTCTCCACAGGACAGGAGCAGACCGACTCTGTGTTTGCTCCAGTCCAAGGGACCA
>NW_021604567.1:11070653-11078041 GCF_004785775.1 Grammomys surdaster | reverse complement strand
CAGTTTCTCCACAGGACAGGAGCAGACCGACTCTGTGTCTGCTCCAGTCCCAGGGACCAGGCAGGGGCCGAAGGGAAGTGGAATTCCGGAGGGGCAGGGTTTGGGTAGCTGCTGTGCCCTGGATGTCCCTGGCTCCCAGATGTTTTTCTGGGGCTTAGGGAGTGAGATGGAGTTCTTACCAGCTGCTCTGAGTGCAGTGGCTCCTGGATGACTCAGGATTCAGTTTCTCCACAGGACAGGAGCAGACCGACTCTGTGTCTGCTCCAGTCCAAGGGACCAGGCAGGGGCCGAAGGGAAGTGGAATTCCGGAGGGGCGGGGTTTGGGTAGCTGCTGTGCCCTGGATGTCCCTGGCTCCCAGATGTATTTCTGGGGCTTAGGGAGTGAGATGGAGTTCTTACCAGCTGTTCTGAGTGCAGTGGCTCCTGGATGACTCAGGATTCAGTTTCTCCACAGGACAGGAGGAGACCGACTCTGTGTCTGCTCCAGTCCAAGGGACCAGGCAGGGGCCGAAGGGCTTATTTACATTTCTGATGTTATTCCATATCCCCATTTCCCGCCCATAAACCCCCATCCCATTCCTTCTCCTCCTTTTTGCTTTTATACCATTTAAATTACATACAAGTATTAAGGTCAGTTCTAGGAGAGGAACAAGCAATACAATAGATGCAAATAGTCAAGAAACAATCAAACAATAAACATAAATAGTCAAAGAACAAGAAAGGCAATAAATAAAGTTCCATGATCACTCCTGTGATCACTATTTCTAAGGGCTTAACAGGATGACCAAAATATCTGAGCTTACTTCCAAGTCCTAACCCAAAGTCATCTTCTTGTCTGAAGCCTAATTCTTTGTACTAGTCTAAGATGCATATTCCTTCAGGAAATTACTTCTTTGTTGTAGCCTAAGATTCATATTCCTGCCTGAAATTACTTCTTTGTTCTGGCCTAATGTCAGGTTCTTGCTAAGCAGCCCATTTTCTTGTACTTGGCCAATATCAGATTCCTGGCAAGCAGCCCAATTCCCCATCCTTGGCCAATGTCAAGTTCCTGCCAAGCTGCCTCAAAAGCTCTCCACATCTACCCTCTTTTTATTTCATAAACAAGACTGAGCCTGCCTTAGGTCATTCTGACAAGAATGCCTTCCTTACCCATCTTGGAATATGCATTATCTAAAGCAATCCATTTCTGTCTTAGGTTGGTAAGGCTCTATGCAGAATTTCACCCATCCTCTGCTTGCCATCCTGTTAAATTAACAACATAGTCTGCAGGTCCATTTTCAGTTTCAAGTCATGTGCTTTGGCTGCCAAAATGTTGATGTTGTTAAAGCCAAGCTTTTACACGATGAACAGGAAGAAACGTATTCCTAGGACAACAAGAGCTAGCTTGATCAGGCTATCTTTTGCTAACATCATATCATAGAGAACTGCAGCTAACTTCTAAATATGTCTCTGAAAATGTCCAGATTCAGCCTTCCAAATGAATACTGTTATTTCCAATATTGGATTGATTGCTAGACCAATACACGATTGAGTCCGAATAACTAGTCACATTTAAGAAAACTACAAGAGTCACTATAACTTCTCTTTTTGATTATGTCCCACAATGTCTAAAAACTTGAGGCAAGGCAGCTATATCTCATCTGGGATATAGACAAGCAAAGGAGGATCAGGAACATATGTCGAATACAGCTTCACAGTCACCATTGTCGGAGCACTCAGCAATCTCAAAGGTCAGCATCATTCTTCATCCCAACATCAGCATGTCTCATCTGTCATTCTGGAAGCCACCATGCTCTTGCAGAAAAAAACCACAAACATGCCGTTTCCCCATATTGAATACCTGATCTTGATCATGCCATATTTCAGTAAGTGGATCCTTCCTTTTCACCTAGGCATAGGTATGACTAGGTGTAGGGTACCACAGGCACAAAGCAGAAAGATCTAACTGCTCTGAGTTGAGCAGATTCTCTGGGATGGATCTGAATATTGTGTCTTTTAAGGGTCAAATCAGCTATGAGTCTGCCCTAGCAAGAAGGGCCAGGTGATTGGCCACAATTTTTAAAAAGAACTACAAGGGCACCCTGTTCGTCATCTCCAATATCTAAGCTAATATATATTTTGGTAGATTTTTCCTCTTCTGACTCCTTTTAAATGTACTTTGGAAGAAAAGTATAAAGAATTTCCTTAACAGTTTTGTAGTAATATTTTGGTAGTGGTACATTGTGTGTGTGTATGTGTGTGTGTGTGTGTCTCTACTTGGAGGGTGTATGTGTTAGCAATGTATGTATGAGGATTCAAAGTAGTGTAATTAACACACAATCATACTCAAATATAGCAAAATATACAGTGCACAGTTGTTTTCAAGTTAGGTGTAAAATTTATCTTCTTGATAAAATTAAAAAATATATTTCTTAAGGGAATAATGATGCAACATGTTTTAAATTTTGCTATGGAATTATACATATACATATATATATTTGAAATATTGTTTTCAAATTACCACATACACACACACATAATGCATATATATATATAATTATATAAATTATATAAAATTATATAAATTAAATATATAAATTATATATATACATATATATATATATATATAAAATTTCAATAGATTTTTAATTATGAATTTTTCTGGGTTGTATTACATAAACCTATAAAGTATAAAACATGATAGACTTTAATGACCTAAATTTTTATTAGGAGAATTTTTATTTTTAGCCTGTCCTGTTTATTCTGTTGGTAATCACAGTTAAATGATTTACAACACTGAATTCGATAATAAAAGTATCATGTCCTATACCATGTGGTTTAGAATGCTTCTGTGCAAACTTTATACATATCTGATTATGTTTTTTTATATTAATAAAGTAAATGTAAATATGATGCAAATTATACGAGAATCGTGTTGAACAGATATGTTTTGATCTATTAATATTGTATTTTAACAATATTTACAAATACATATGTAATTGATTTGTATTCACAATGAAGTAGCTAGAGGGAATAAATCTACAAAATCAACTTTGTGTTAACTATACCTTTTACCCATCAAATGGAGAGTTTAAACTCAAATCAAGAACAGAATACCATAATTGGCTTCTGAGATGAGTATATATTCAGGGTAGCATTACATAAAATTAGTTACATTTTGTTCATATATGCCTAAAGCTACAGTATATCAAAGTGTTCAGAATCCCAAGTGGTTGTAATTTAAATAGGTATTTAGAAAGTAAACTTTTTAAAGACTACCTTTTTGGAGACAAATTCAATGTAGCATGAAGATAAAACAAATATCTAACAATGATATTAATAATAAAAAATTATTATGTATTAATAGAGAGTTTATCAGTATTAACTATATCTATCTATCTTATTATTAAAATGCATTATTTTTTCCACATTTTAGAAGAAATTTAAATAAGTAAAATGTCAATAAAACAGCTCCCTGAATGTCTAAATTATTTATTACTTAAATGTGATGATTTATGTTCATAAAACTATATTTAACATAAGAAATATAGCTATAAAATACTTCTCTATAAACACAAGTCAAAATGGTCTTTAATTATAGAAACCCTGAAGAACATTTCTTAGTTGTGATGCCTGCAATAGCATTTTTAAGAAAATGAAAAAAAATTATTCATTTCAAAGATTATATTTTTTTAATCTCAAGGAATTTATGAGGGTGGGCCAGTCCTGTAAACCTAGCACATGTGTAGTCAGGATGGCAGGGATTCAAGGTCATTCAGGCCTATATATGGAGTTTGAGGTTAGCTTAGGGTATGTAGGACTTGATCTCCAGACTAAAACACACTCAATGGACTCAGAAGGATAAGTATATACATTTATACCTATAGATTGATATGTGTGTATATATGTGTGTGTATTTATATATATATATATGTATATATTTATACATACATCAGGTTACAAATATGCATATGTGTATATATGCATGTATGTATTTACACACAAACATATATATATATATATATATATATATATACATATGTGTATATATTACATATAATGCTTTGTATAGACAGATTTATATAGGTAGATATATATATATAGAAGTAATTAAAAGAGAGGTTATAAACTTGAGATGGACTAGAATAGACAAAAGATGCATTGGATGAGAAGAAATGATGGATATGATGTACATATACTGTTTGTATGGAAAGCTTAGAATAAACATGATATAATTCAGTATAAACAAGGAAACAAACAATAAAATAATTAGAAACAAAACATACAAACTTACAAACTTTTACCATAGATTACCACTTTGAGATACATATAAGAAAATGAGTGATCCTGGGTTTTACTTCTGTAAAAAGGAGTCTAATTCAATTCAGAAGATACTTTTAGAAATTAATGTCTTCTTTGTGTGTGTTTCACATCTTTGATTGCATTGTTATCTGAGACATGTGTATCTTTTAAAAAATCAGGTAGCAACTGTTGATTGCAATAGCCTTCCTATGTGACATAATCATTAGCTAACAAGCACTTCTCTCCTAGGAAAGTAGAATTATGCTATAATATCTACTTTTAAATGCAAACAATAAGTACAAAGCAAATTATTACACTTCTATTTTTATAAGTTTCTAAATTAAGCATTTATAAAGTTTCTAAATATGGCTTGTAGAGGGTAAAATGAAATATATATATATATATATATATATATATATACACATATATATACACACACACTATATATATATGTATATATATATATTTACCACTGACCATATATATATATATATATATATATATATATATATATATATATATAACCACTGAGGTAGGATAGAATTTAGGCAGAGTACAGGTGAGCTCTCCCCAAATCCATCTAACAATACAATGAATGTAGCTTCTCTCAGGAAAAGATCTTTGCTTACTGTTAGTTAAAAGAACAAAATAAACTGGCTTCAAAAATAGCAAAAAAAATAATAATAATAATCTAATTCTTGGTTGACCACCATTCTAAGGAAATGAGCCTAAGCAAATTTCCTAATGAATGCTTGAATAAAATTTGAAGATATCTGAAGAGGTTTACTGATTTTTATCATATGTGAATCAATAGCTCAATTGTAAGTTAAAAAAAAAAATGATGAGCAGTTCAAGAATATCAGGGATATGTGGCTGAAAACAACACATTACTCCTGAAAAGTAACAGAACTGAAAGAGGTGAACTGAAATCATCTGTGTATAATGGTAATGGTTTACTTTGTGAAGTAAAACTTTCATCAGCTTTGGTGTGATTGCAGAGGCAGTGGTAAAGGTACCTGTCACCAGGATTGCAAATCTGACTTCAGTTCTGAGATTCACATGGAGAAAGTAAACTATCACCTCTCAAAAACTGTGTCTTAATGGTCCAACTCTATACAGAATTTTAGTAAAGAAATAGAAAGCTGCTAAGAAATGACAGATAACAATTTGTAGTGAAAGATAATACCTGTAACATACCTGGAGAGTATTATAGCAAGTAAAACTGTCAACAAAAGGAACTTGTTTGTAGATGAATCATTTGACATTAGCCACTTTTACAATAAAATTCTTTTAAAATTGTGATATAAAAATATATCCATCCATGGATTCCAGAAAAAAAAGATTATGAAAAAGACCAAAATGAATAGTGTAAATTTATATAATAGGCAAAATTATCATTATTCAGTTAATTTACAGGTTTGTTGAATTTTAATGTAACACAGATAGAAAAAAGTATACAATACTCAAATCCAAGTAGAACCTAGTCATTAAACTAAAAGACCAAAACAAAGAAAATTTTAACAGATAATGGAAATATATTTATCCATTCCATCTAATAGGTATAACAATACTCCATGGAACATCAGAAAGCATATATCCAATAGCAGTGGGATAATTCTTTTAAAATTGTTGGAGAGGAATAAAAAGAAACTAAGGATCTTATATGCCACACTGTTATTTTTCCACAATATAAAGTGGAGATATCACACAATCAGAAACTGTTAAGTTAGAGAAGTAAACAGTAGAAATGCATCAAGATATCTCGATAAGCATTCTTCAGGCTAAGCTGAAAGTACACTTCACAATAAATCACACTAAATGCCAAAATAAAATTCTTTAAGAAATCTCATAAATATAAAAATAATACAAGGATCATAGGTGTCGTTGCTGAGATTTATTTCAATTTTTATTTTCTTGTGTACATTTTATTTTTTACAAAATTTTCAAACTGATTTTATAAGAGTAGCAGGTTTTCAGTAGTGTTATTTTTTTTTCGGTCTTCTATGTTCTCATCTCCAGGGAAGCATGGTGTTACCCTGGCCTAGTTGCCTTGAGAAACATTTGTCACAGGCATTTCAGGTTAGAGTCCATAGCTCCTGGGGCATGTCTCTTCAGTCCCTGATAGACCAATGAACTTTTTTAGGTAGAGAAATGTTCATGCTTCATTACGTTTCTTTGTATGTTCCCTTGGAAGTTGAGGAAGTATGGAAATTTGACAAGACAATTGGTTTTAGACATTAATCTTATGTTTGCTACATACTTTTCAAATATCATTGTATCCTGGAAACTACAACTGTATTGACTCTGTAAATTGCCATTATATTCTGTCTCTGAAAAAGGTATAAAAAATATGATTTCTTTCCCTCAAATTGTCACTGACTTAGTTTTGTTGTGGCCTCTCCAGCCAGCCTGTTTTAATTTCTCATGGCCATATTAGGTGAACTTGGCCTAAAGGATAGGTACCTATAGGTGTTGCCTGAACAAGTACATAAAATATAGGGATCTAGAAAGGGATGTAGGTAGAGTAAAATGGGATAAAATGTAAGGAACTCCTGGGAATCGAGTGTAAAGAATTATAATGAGGCAGGAATATTGTTTGGAAGTAAAAAGATAAGGCAGGCAGGGTTGAAGAAGTGACATTAGTTTGTAGAAATTCTTCAAACATTGTTGCTTGTGGAAAAAAATTAAAGTAGGACACTGTCAGCTTATGAAATTTCTGGAGTTCATTTGTGTGCCACCTTTCTCTGAAGAGAGAACTCTGGATCCCAAACATAGTCCTGGTTAAGAAGAGCAATTCAGAAAATAAATGAATAAATAAATTCAAGGGGACCAGAAAAAAAATCCTAGTCATTCTTTTTAGTTTTGGAAAAAACAAAAACAGTAATAGATTTTTTAAAAAAGGACATAGTTACAATTCAAAATGAAAGTGATGAAGAAAAGCAGAACTAACACTGAAAATAGAAATTAAAATGCTATAACGTGAAGCCATTCCACACCACTCCTTATCCAGGTCATCTCTTTACATTAGATAGAGAGATAGAGATAGAGATAGAGATAGAGATAGAGATAGAGATAGAGATAGAGATAGAGATAGAGATAGAGATAGA